>NC_046157.1:47878910-48251410 GCF_011064425.1 Rattus rattus | reverse complement strand
GATGAAAGGGTCATGTCCACCCTGGGTGCTAGCTGGGATTAAACAAGACAATGTAGATGTTGCTACTCTTCTTCTGGGAACCCCTAATGGCTCCCTGGCGTGCTCAGGAACAACCTTGAACCCGTTTGGATGACAGACCTCCTTTTCCCAGTGATTTCATTTTTCCCCAGGAGAAGGGGCCCCTCGCCACGGGGTCTATGAATCATTTTAACTGCTGTTGTAGCCTCACCCTGTGCAGAGCATTGTCTGAAAGAACCATGCCAGGAATGCATATTCTTTGCAATATGAACCCCATGAAGACCAGGTCATGACCCCCAGTTTGCAGGCATTACCATCAAGGACCTGAGCTTAGTGGGGCCCAACAGTGCTGTAGACAGCAGCATCCCCCACTGCTCTGAGGCATAGATCCCCTATAGATGTCATGAAACAGCTAATAGGCACTATCCCTTAGGGCCCTCCCATCAAACGGGAGATGCCCTCACTATGTGGTCATTGCTTCAGTGGTCCCCCTCTCAACACATACTGGAGCTACCCCAGAGGACCCTGTCTGCTGTCCATCTCTCAGTACAGGGTCAGGTAAGGCTATGGATGGCAGCTTTTTTACACTACATACCTGCCCAGTTATCCTGGATAGTTCCCCTCTTGCTGCTATGTATCCTTATCCACAGGAGAGAGACCCTTCCCTCTGCAGCCCTCTTGATATCAGCAGAGGCACCGATGGCCAGAGTTCTTGTCATTATGTCCCACCTGCACTGGATCTGGGCACTGCCTAGCCTCACCTTGGCTCTCCTTTATGTAGATGGGATTGATGTCATCCTGGTCTTGCTGATATAGAGTGTAGGTCATATGGCAGCCCTCAGAGTCCCATTCGGTCATACAGGTCTTGTCATTCAAGGGGGTGGGTGAATGTAACAGAATCCAACACTCTGTATCTTATTGTACTGTTGTGTTTCAAGTACCTGGCATAGGAGCTGAGAAAAAGATGAGAATGAGTTTGATGGAATGAGGTGATGAGGGGACCCAAGAGCATGAGACAAATGTCACTTGGATGGGCAAAGTGCACAGGTGTGTTGGGGTTTCAGCACTATGCAAAGACGCTGGAATGTATCAGGATACACAAGTGTGTAAGACTTCACAGGTGTCAGGCTGCATAGATATGTTAGGGTGAATGATGCATGAGCGCATACTGCTGTGGGGGGCACTGGTGAATAAGTGTGTATTGGTGTGTAAGGATGCATATGTGTCAGGGTGTATGCTGTGTGAATGTATATTTGTATGTTAGGACGCACTGGTGAATCAGGGTAAACAGGTGTACAAAACTGTGAGTTTGTCAAGGTGCACATTATGCGAGTATATACTGGTGTGTTGGCGCACTGGTGAATAAGTTGTATTGATGTGTGAGGTTGTGTGTGTGTGTGTGTGTGTGTGTAAGGGAGCATGCTGTGTGAGTGCATACTTGTATGTTAGGGTGCACTGTTGGATCAGTATGTACTGGTGTGCAAGACTTCACAGTTGTGTCAAGGTGCATAGTGTGGGAGTGTAGACTGGTGGGTCATGCTGTCCTAATGATTAAGGGGTACAGGTGTGCAAGGGCAAACAGGTGTCTCAGGGCATATGGGGTTGTCAAGATCCACAGCATGTAATGTGAGGATGTCCACATACAGGTTGATCCTATGGAAAGAGTCCTAGTGACCCTAAGAGGCCATTACAATAGTGCAGGTGAGGTTGAAACAGACAGTAGTCTTGGGAGGAAGTGAAGGGTAGAGCTAGTTGAGACTGGGTCCAAAGGCTCAAGGGAGGTAAGATTCTCCTCAAAATAAGGCTTCCTGCTGGGTTTGCTGGATCTCACTGAGAACTATGGTGTGGCGGTGTCCCTGGGGACTCCCAGGTGGCCTGGCAGTGAGGCCAGTGTGGGAGGTGAGGGCACTCACTAGTACTTGTAGCAGGAAAGAAACAGCCAGGACACTCCTCACGCAGTGGTGGCTGGTAGCCCGGGTCACAGCTGCATCTGTTACCGTGGCATCGACTATGGCCACTGCACTCTATCAGCCTGTCTTGGACAGCCCACTGTGGATGTCCAGCACTGGCAGGCTGAGCCCTCAAAACCATCCTTACAACTGCATTGGCTGCAGGCACAGAGGCCCCTCCCTGGAAACCAACCAGGGTTGCCTTGACTCATCTTCCTGAAGGCAGGTAGGAACCAGGAATCATTTTCCCTCCGCCCTGGGCCCTTGCTGGATAGTGCTGTATTTACAATGTCTTCTGCCTGCTTGTACTTGTATCTCCTCATACAATCCCACAATACCATGCAAGGATAGGTAGGCAAAGATACAGAGACTAGGGAGACGCCCCCTACCTCCAGCAACAAAGCTACCTTTCATCTAGACCCCATATTTGTCTAAATAGCTCTTGAGTCAGGATAGTTACTTATTACCCTCCTCCTAGGACAAAGCCCGACCATCAGAGATGGAAGGTCCACCTAGGCTTGCTGCTTTTGTGTGGCTTAGTAAGTCCAGCACTCATCTATCCACTGTATATCCCAGTGTTCCACTCAACGTCTCCTGGTGCAAACCGACAAGAAAGTCTCCACCTCCAGTGACCCTTGTCACTCACATGGGCCACCGAAGACTTGGCTGTCATATCTCTCACAGTTGACATTGTCACACTCACAGTATTGCCCAGAGATCACTTGGTTGGGGATGTCGCTGGTGTGACACACACACTGCCCACAGATGCAGTACCCCAGCCCCGAGCACACATTGGAACTATTGTCTTTCTGGAAGCTTCCCTCCAGTTCCCAATGTAGCCAGAGTTGCACCTGGGGCAGTGTAGGAAGAGCTGTGCTAAGGATCTCCAGGGATGGGCACACTTTCAGCCCCTTTGGGCCCTGCACACATCCAAACACCTGGAAAGTATGGCATAGCACATTTGTTCTTTTCTCAATGGTCTCCCGAGCACTGTGAACGGAAGCTCAGTAGTCACTGAGATCCCTCCTGAGGCTGCCCTTAGTAGAGTGGCCAAGCATGAGCTTGACCTTGGGTCTTGAACACTTGCTCTCACAGGCTACTATGGTACCATGCAGTGCATTATACAGACAGACCGTATGGGGCGAATGGTCCTCTATTTGTGGGTTCTGAATATCCCTGGATCTCAGGTGACTGAGGGACCACATCTCTTAGCTTTGATTGACCTGTCTTGTTCCCAGCCCTTGCTTGCTTCTGAATCTCTGTTTTCTGCTGAGTGGAGTTTCCTGTCAGCCAATCAGAGAGTAGAGTGAGGCAAAGAAGCATGGGTTTGTCTGGTGTGAGATGTTAGTTCACAAGCAAAAAGAAATATGGAAAGCTTGGGTAACAAATGTGTATCTAGCACGTTGGGGAAACAGTTCATGTTTCTTCTGCTCACTTGGGAGAGCTTTGATGTTTCCATCCAAAGATAAAATGAAACAAAAGTAAGAAAGCCTGATCCAAACTGGTATTGTTTATATCTCTCTATGAGTCTAGCACTTGCCCCCAAGGGGTGTTGTTATTGCACCCCACTGGTCTGCGTATCTGGGCTATTCCAGGAGGGGTCTAGAGTTTGCTGGGGAGGTGCCCTCCCATTCCTTAACATTACCACAATGATAGCACCTGGGCTCTGCTAAGTGGTGTTTAAAGGGAGAAGGAGCTGGCTGGCTGCTGGAATCCTAGGCTCACCGGTCATTGATTTGTACCTAGGCTCACCGGTCATTGATTTGTACACGGCTGCAGTTCCCTCTGGATTTGCCTGTACTTGATGTTCTATTGCTGTGATAGGAGTCGTGGGTAATTGTCCGGATGCTGGGGATGGTGCTGTGGTCCAGGATGACTCTGGAGGAGAGTTTCTGGGGACAGACACAAGCAAACTCAGGAGTTACAAGTCCAACTGTCCCTGTCCCCCAGTACTGTGGCACGTCTCACGCCCCTCCTGTTTGTGTTGATGACACAGAGATCTACTGGGAGCTCAGTGAATGTGTGAGGATGGGACAGCAGGCTGATGCCATGGCTTGCTCTGAGACAGGCTACTGGCAGGTGACCAGCACCGACACAGCTGTGATCCCTGCTGCTCAATACTAGGGTTGGCAGAGGAGGCGGGATAGACAACTAAAGTGATGGGAGATGAGACACAGGTGGAAGGAGAAGGGACAGGTGACATCTGTTGAGTATGCAATGATGGTGCCACCGGACTCATCCCTGTGAAGACAGAGCTAGACATGACTGGGCAGTGACCAGGAGCCTTTTTGAGGCACCTGAGGCTCACAAGGCTAGAGAAGGAAACGAGACCTTTCCTTGGTCAGTAACATCACACACTTGTGCTGCCAGTCCCTTAGGAGCCTAGGTCAGAATTTGCGGATGCCTGTCGTCTGTGGATTTCTGTATCTGTAGGGACTAAATGGGTCCTGAGCAGTGAGCAGTGTTTGGTGCATGCTGGTGTCTACCAGAACCCTGGGATTCCAAGGGAGTGAACCTAGATGCAGCTGGACAGACCACACACCAGGGAGGAGGGTGGACTCAGGGTTTGCATGAGGCATGTTTGGGGGCCTGGCATGCACGAGGTTCTGTGCTGATCTGTTTTTGTCAGTTTGACACAAACCAGAGTCACCTTGGAAGAGGCGACCTCAATTGAGGAATTGCCTTCATCAGATCGGGCATGTCTATGGGCATTTTCTTAATTGCTAATTGATGCGGGAGGGCCCTGCATGCACCCTGTGTGGTGTCATCCCTGGGTAGGTGGGCTTAGGCTGTATAAGCAAAGTGTCAGAACAAGATACAGGGAGCAAGCCGGTAGGCGGTGTTCCTCCATGGCCTTAGCTTCCGTTTCTGCCTCCAGGTTCCTGCTTGAGTTCCTGCCTTGCTGTCCTTTGATGATAGACAGCAAGGTTTAAGCTAAATGACATCCTTTCCCCCCAAGTAACTTTAACACAGTCACGGACAGACGCCCCCTCCTCAAGGCTGTATACACAGGGTGCAACTTTGCTGAGGTGGTTTCTGAGGTCCCTCCAGCCTATGAGGCAGTATGTGCTCCCCCCTGGCCATCTGCCCTCTTATATCCCCATAGTGGCTGACAAGGAAGAGCCCCATTAAAGTAGGGCTTAGAACTCATATTTCAGGGAGAGCCAGATGAGATCTGGGGTGGTATACACTACTAAGAGGAGCTGCCCTGCACTCTGAGTCTGTCCAGAAGACTAAGGTGCCTGTAGGGGGCGACAATGGGGTTTCCCGAGTCAGGGCTTTGCTAACTGTGGAGTTCTCATCATCTCATGCAGCTTCTCCAGGAGACTCATACTGTAGGTGTTCCCGATGAGCTATGCCATGCTGCTGGAGTCATCTGACAGCTACCTGATGTTCAGCTTGGGGATGAATGTAGTAAGTTTCTGTTGGGAGAGAAGATCAAGCTAGCACCTGGTGCCACCAACTCCTCCATGCTCACGAGGGCCTGTGACACCCACAGGGTCTCCTAAACTCTCCAGGATGATGATCGACCATCTCCTGACTTCAAGTCACAGAATGAGTACCAGCAGCATGCTGCCAAGTGCCAACATGTGGCTCATGGCGCCTTCGTGTCTGTGGTGTAAGTGCTCCTGGCAGTTCCAGTGGCAAGCTGGTGATGTCACTAACAGGGAACATGCATCTGGCTCACCACGGGACAGTATTTTCAGCATATCAGCATGGTGGACAGAAATCCCACACAGGGTACAGATCTAGAATGTGGTGAAGTCACAGGAAGAGGGAAGTCCTGAGCATGACTCAGTCTGAGCAAACTGATTTCAATGGTGGCAGTGTTACACAGCCCTGTGACAATCAGCTCTGGCAGGAGTGGCCTGCTTCCTAGAATGTCCCTGGAGGTGGCCCAGCCTGAGCTCCTGATAACAGACAGGCCAGCTACTTCCCTACCATTGCCCTAGTGTCATTGAAAGATGGTATATTTCACAAAGAAGAAGGAGCATTGCCACCCTCTCCAGGGACACACTACTGACAGTCAGGCCACCTCTCTACCCAGCATTGTCCCGTGACTCTCTAGAATGGAGTCTGTCCTCTCTGTGAAGCACAGAAAGCTTGCAACAGCTGGGCCACTAACCTTCTCTGTAACTCACTGCCACCTGTCTTGGTCCTGGGACCACCCCCCTGAAAATTTGGGTTCTGCCTTGTGAAAGTTGTTTCTCTGAAATCCAGACACATGCACAAAGAAGGGTGTGGGGTCAATGTGGAGTCCTGCGTCTGCTCCACCACAGGGCTTGGGCTGCTTGGGGAGGCAGGACAAGGGAAGTTGACTGCACTTACCCCACACTGCGGGTATTAGGCTGTGGGAAGCCTCGGGATACCGCTCAGGGGGTGGAGAAGTACGGTCTGAGTGCAGGACACAGCCAGAGCTGTGGAGGCTGGGGCCATCAGGTTCTCGGGCTCTTGGGCATCCATGTACCATTGGGATGCCACAGAAGAGCTGAGAATGAAATGGGGGCCCACAGTCTGGGTCTAGCCCAGGGCCAAGGGGGAAAATAGGGGGAAGCTGGATGGTGGAGGTTTGAACTTGGTGGCAGCTGCTGGGAGCTCAGGGAGGCCTTCTACAGGAGATTAAATGGTGGCTCTGTAGGCAAAGGCCTTCTCTGTGGCTTTCCATGACATATCTCAATAAAACAGCCCATGGCTTTAAGATAGTTATTGTTATGGCGGAACGTGGATGAGTAAAACTGTACTCCACTTCTCAATGTGGACTGGAGATTAAATTACCTTTTGCAGGGAGAAGTGTCTGGGAAGGGAAATTTATTGGCTAAGCCTCCAGGCCTTTAGGCACCTCATTATAATGGAGATCTGTCTTGAGCGAACGTGACCTATGGCCATGTCCTCTACCTGTGGAGGGACTTGGGGCGTTGCCCTTATGTGACTGATGGCCACAAATCCATGGAGGACTGTGGCTAGTGACTGGCCTGGCTTCCTGGGAGTCAGCTAAAATGTATACCATCTCTTTTAGGGTCACCAGGGTTTCAAGCCTCCTCAACTGGGAACCAGAGTGCCTTTCACAGTCCCAGAAGGGTCTTGTATCTAACATCTTATATGCTTCCTGTGGTCATGACCAATCTCCAAGAAACAGATACTTAGGAAGGCCAATGACCCATCAAGGCAAAGGAAGTAGTGGGGCAAGTCTCCTATCTGTGGTGTCCTTGCTTTTCACAATGCTGTCTGTGGGAGTGTGATGACTGCCACTGACAGCAACGAGTGGGATCGTCTACAACCCTATGAGGAGGGGTACTGTCATAGCCCAATTACAGATGAGGACATAGGAGCTGTGATGTCCTGAGTAAGGAGTGGTCTCCTCTTTGATCCTCTGGCTGGCAACCTGTGCAGAGCCAAACCACTGTTCTCTGTGGCTGGTCGTTATGGAGGTATTCCAGGCCGCCTCCTCTTCTTTCTTGGTGTCTCTGTAGACTAGCTGTCCCCTCCCCCAACTTGTCGGGAGCCCCCAAAACCTAACTGCAAGAATTTCCTGTTGTCCTGGCAACCAAGGCTTGCCTGAGACCTGTGATGTGACCCAACCCCGAGTCCTCATTCAGCAATGCACAGACAACAAATGTCACTTTACCAGCCTCTGTAGTGTTTTACTCCCCCAGGAGTCAGGTTCATACTCAGCCTAGCCCAGCACCTGGCTGTTGTATAAGGTGGCAGGCACAGCCTCAGAGATGAGACACAAGGGAAGTCGACTTGAAAAACATGTGACTGTGGCTCTGAGGATGGACAATGTCAGGGGCGTCACTCACGGAGGGGGAGAATTTGCTCCTAGAACACCTGATTTCTTAAGTAATTGGATGAATCAACTTAGGGGTCCCTATAGTGGTCTTCTCAGGTGATTATCATTGTCAGTCAAAGAGGAGAAAGCTGAGGCCCCCACTGCAGGTCCCACTGCAGACCTTAGGTCTGAGGTTTTCCTCTAGGGATCCTGCTGGCCTAGAAGAACTGGTCAGACTTTAAAAGTAGATTATGGGGGTTGGGGATTTAGCTCAGTGGTAGAGCGCTTGCCTAGGAAGCCCAAGGCCCTGGGTTCGGTCCCCAGCTCTGAAAAAAAGAACCAAAAAAAAAAAAAGTAGATTATGGCTATCATCTTCCTTGTTTTGGGCCACTGGACAATACGTCCTCTTCTAGTCATAGTCTCTCAACTGGCACATGGAAACATAACTTTGGTGAGCTTGTGAGAATCCACACCCTGTAGCTGAAATGCTTCCCTTGCTCAAGACCATCTCTCTTACCTCATAGGTTTTCACCATCCTCGAGGGCACCATGAAGATGGGTCGGATATTGTTTCCAGCCCGTTTGCTCACCAGCTGGACCAGTGACTGATAGTCCTGGGGAGAAAAGACATCCTGTTAGACTGCCTATCCAAAGCAAGTGTCTAGGGCTCTGAGGTCTCTGGTGTCAGCTCAAGTCCCGGCTGCCCTTGTCCTGTGGCAGGACTCTCGTGGAACAAGAGGTTTAGGTATTATAACAGAATTAATCAGAAATGGATGATATCGAAAGACAGTTGAGAACACACCAGAAATTGCAATGTGCTTGGCCTCTTGGTGCTGACCCAGGGTCCCTCAAATCCTTCCTGGTAGCTTCTTTGAGCTTTTCATCCTAGCCCATATCCAGTCATCTGTGACCCACAGGGTCCCACAGCTGTCATGCTGGGTTGGGACTCAGGTAGGAGACCTCCACTGCCTCCAATCCAGTCTCTCCAAACTTCCCAGTAGTCCTGCTGCGACTTGCCTGCAGGAGTTCTTCCTCCCAGCCCACCTGATCCCCTAGAGACTTGGCCTCTTTGTGTGGATCCATTGTCCTTCTAGTTCTTCTCAGTGAGTCCTTCTAGCCCATCTGCACTTTTTTGTGACTTCCCACTTGTTTTGCAGAACAGGGAGACTCTTCAGTGTGTCTTAGGGTCCTACCACTGTGCTCTGTTCTGAGGCTGATATTCATAGCTTCCAGAAGATTTTCTTGAATTTGTTGCTTAGGTTGGAAAAAGGTATCCAAGGCTCTGGAGAGTTAGAACTGTATGACCGTGACCCTGCCCCCTCTTCCTTCCCCCCTGTTGCATGGGGACAAGTCTGTAAGAGTGCTGTTGTGTGTGTGTGTGTGTGTGTGTGAGTGTGTGTGAGTGTGTGTGAGTGTGTGTGTGTGTGAGTGTGTGTGTGTGTGTGAGTGTGTGTGTGTGTGTGAGTGTGTGTGAGTGTGTGTGAGTGTGTGTGAGTGTGTGTGTGATTCAGGGTTGAGCCCCAGAGGGTGCCCTGGCAGGAAGGTTCTCACAGGTTCTCCCGGGCTCCTGTACATGCCGTCTTTCAGGTGACAGTGTCCATCACTGGTGTTCTGTCTGGTACCCTGAGTCTTGTCTTTAGCAAAGTGGAAATCATCGTCAGTGGCAAGCACCAGAAACCTTGTCCTGTTGCACCAGTGATTTCTCTCTGGGGAAGAAATGTCTTGGAGTTACCTGTTATGCTTTTTCAGTTGGGCTCTCCAAGGAGCCAGGTGTGGCAGCTTGCAGAGGGGGAACCACAGCTTCTCCTCCTCTGGGGGTTTCACAGCCTCCAGACAATAGAAAAATAGAGTCAGGATTGACTCTTAGGTGAGTCTGCTAAAATGCCCAAAGTGTGAGATGAGAGAACATGAAACACATGTCTGCTTCCAAAAAGTTGGAACTGTCACAGCCCATCTCCCCAGGACCAGACTCTCAAAAACCTTCCCCAAAAGGAGAAGAATACTGTGGCATCCATCATGACAGGTGAATCCAGTGAAGAGAGCACAGGGGGACTAATCTTCCAGGATCATCCCTGCAAAGGAGGATGTGCTTGTGACACACTGTAGTATGACACCATGAGAAAGGTCCATGATCAGAGAGCACAATACATTTAGGGCCTCAGGGAGGCTGGCGGGCTGAGAGCCCAGCCAGGGCAGTCAGCTTGCTACAGCAGTGGCATAAAGAGAGCCTGGGACAGATGAAGGCTGCTGTGTGTCTGAGAGGAGTCAGGAGTGAACAGGGACTCTGCACAGGGATTGCTGTCGTGGCTTGGAAGTGAGATTGGCCTCTTACTCAGGACATAGGTGAGGTCCAGCTTACAATGGTCACTTGAGAGGGTCAAGGCAGGCTTCAGGTGAGTTAGTGACATCGCAGACTAATAGTAAAACCTGTAGGTAACTTCCAGGTCCCTTTGCCTCCTTCCCCCCCGCCCCCAGTCTGCCTCCAGTGGCTCCAGGGGTCTAGTGAGGACTAGTCTTCTTAGGCTGACAACAAGCCAGGGGCCTGCACCTTTGAGAGGACACTGTTAGTGTAAAGCAGCTTGCAGCACCCCAGGAGGCTCCAGACTTTGGGAGGTCTGCAGATCTCGGTAGGGATTATAGGCTCACCAGGCGCATGGCAACTTGCACCATAGCATCCGGCCGTCCTTGGGGGTATCCAGCTTTCCAGAAACCAGTTGCTTCTGCAGCTCCATCTGAAATTGGCTGGAGTCTGCAGTCAGCTTCAGGATGTGCTGGAAGGTCATGCTCACACTGGATCTAAAGTCTGAGAAGGACAGATGAGGCTGGGAGGCCAGGGTTGTGGGAGGTAGAAGGCTGGTCCAAGACAGGGAGGTGAGCCTGGGAGATACTCATCTTGTAGTAAATAAGTATGGTACATGTGGGTATTTGTACATGTGTGCACATTTGAACAAACAAAATTGTGTATACGTGTGAGCGCAGTGCACACATGTGTGTTCCTGTCTGTATGTGAGCATGTCTAGGTATTGATATACTTGGTTCATGTGTGTCACCAGATTATGTATCTGGGAATGTATGTACCGTGTGATCTTACACATGTGTGAGCATGCCTGTAGGTGTATATTGGCTATGCACACATATGCAAGTGTGTAAATGGGCATGCGTATGTCTAAGTATGAGGGAGTGCATCACTACTCAGAAAAGAGAGAGCACTGTTCTGGGGAATCAGGACATGTGTTGGAGCTATGTGCACATACATACCACACATGTATGTACACACACCTATGTGCACATACATACCACACATGTATGTACACACGCCTTATGTTCTGTGAACTTGTTGGTGCTTGTGGAGTGCTGACCCTATGACCTTTGCTCACTGTGATTATTGCCTTTATGCTATAGCTGATGCTTAATCAATGTACTGTGAAGCTCATTGTTTTTTTTTTTTTTTTTAGAAATTAGCACTTCTGACTTTTGAGCATGCAAAAAGATGAAAAAGGAAAGAAGAGGAAGTGGAGGGCTGAATTTTGGGGTCAAGTGACTGGGCATGGCCTCTGGAGGGGATGCAGGGCCAGCACCACTTACACTCCAGATGGCCTGAGGACCCTCAGATACCTGCCTCTGCTGTGTGGGGGTAGGGGTTGCCCAGGATACGGGGAGGAGCTAAGCCAGAAGCCTACAGTGGCTGTGGCCTGACTTGGTGATCTCACTGAGGGCTTGGAGCAGGTCACTGCCCAGTGTCTGGATATTGGACTGGTGACCTTGCAACGAACCAGAGAGACCTATCAGGAAGTACAGGTCAACAGAGTTGTCCTGGGTCCGCTGGAAGTTCACTTTGAATGTTACTGTTTGACCTGTGAGAGAGAAGAGTGTCACTGCTGGGCCACTGAGCATGTGCTACCTGTGGACATCTCTCTCCAGGAGTTCCTCAGTCCCCTCGGTTTGTTCAACCGTTGCTGCCTGGGTTAGCCTCACTAAAAGGTACTGACCCCTACACCTGTGGGCACACACCTTTAACCTCAGCACTTGGGAGGCAGAGGCAGGAGAATCTCTGAGTTTGAGGCTAGCCTGAGCTACATGGTGAGACCCCTGCCTTAACAAAAGATGGGGGGGGGATTGGGAATCAAGAACTCTTCTGCCTCTGTCCCTTATGTAGGGATACTGAGCAGATGGCTGAAGAGGTTTTCAGAGAAGCCAGTACCCTCCCTGTAAGCACCCTGATCTTGGACTTCTAGTCTCCAGATCCATGAATAGTGAATCTGGTGGGTGAGTTACTCAGCCTGTGGAGCCTTCTGCTCCTGTTCAAGGCTTTATCTACTACCCTGACTCCTTGGGCCCCATCCTCATAGGAACTCTGGAGCCTGTGTTTTGAAATAATTTTTGTGGTCAGGGTCAGACCTGTTGGGCAAGGCTGGTTTAAATCTGTTGGCTGCAGGACTTAACATGACCCTTATTCTGTCAAGAGCACCTCGGCCTCCTGAGAGTGAACACAACAGTGGTTTTCAAGTAGTCTGTTCTCCCTTCTAAAGAAACAAAGCAAAGCAGAACAAAAACATAATTCAGGGATAAGAGAGACAAGGCAAGGCATGCAGTGTAGACCACAGACAGGCAATGGAGGTTGAGTTCTTGCTTGGAGACAGCAAGAGGCAAAGCCATGGACAAGGTTGGTCTTTTAAATTTATATATACATATGCATATGCACATGCATATGCACGCACACACACACATATAACATATACATAAGTATGATGTGCATGGTATGTATGTAAGTGTCTGTGTCTATCCTAAAATCAACTCCTGCATTCAGGTGATCCTCCTGCTTCAGCCTCCTGAGGGTTTTGGGAAGCTTAGGAGTCTGCCTGTTAACTGTCAAGCTTACAGAATCTATAATCGCCTAGGAGATAGGCCTTTGGGAAAGCCTGTGGGGGATTGTCTTAATTCTGCTAATTGAGGTAAGAGGATCTCTCCACTGTGGGTGACACCACTCCCTGGCTGGGATCCTGGGCTCTATGAGTTAGACAAGGGTACTGAGTCATGGTTTCACCCATTACCCTCTGCTTACTCACTATAGATGTGATGTGACCGGCTGCTTAAAGCTTCTGCTGCCTGGACTTCCCCACCATGATAGACTGCACCCTTGAACTGTGAACCAAACTCTTTCTGCTTTGAGCTGTCTGTGTAGAGATTTTATTATATCATCAGAAAAAGAAACTGAGATACAGTCTGTCTGTCTGTCCACAGTGATACCCAGGGGACTCTGGTTGAACTCCTGTAAATGCTATGTGCCTGGTCTACCCCAAGCTCAAACCTACCTGTCTCAAGAAAACTGTCACATTTATGAAGATGGCTGCTTCTGGTCCCTCTCCTTGTCCTCCTGGGGTTCAGCAAGACTCTTGGGGTCCACAAGGTACTCAGATGTGCAGCCTTTCAGCAACAGTTGCTCTGGAGAATCATAGCGAACTGAGTTGGGCTCTCCTTGCCCTGTGAAGTTCTGGGGGGGAAGGACTCAGTGTCAAGAGGAAGCTGACTGACCATGAAGGACTAAAGCCCCTGGCCTATCTTCTGTTCACTTGCCCTTAAAATTTGACATGGAAATTTCTGTGGATTGGGACATCCTGCTAAAGAATACCTGTCCTTGGAGACAGCCTTGGTCTCTTGGAGGGCTCCATGTCATGTAGAGCCATGAGCTGTAGGCCTTTTCCTGCTCCTGAACTACTCCCTCCAACAGTGTGAAGTTTACCCCAGCATCTACAATTGAGTTCAGATACCCCAGCATCTACAAATTAATGCCACAAGTGCCTGTAACCCAAGCACAAGCACTTCTGGCCATAGCCTAGCTTAGGTTCATAGAGATCCTGTTTCAAGGGAATAAGGTGGAGAGTGTTATTCCGTTCTTTACTTGTGTGCATGAGCACATACATCTACACACCTACATCTCTCTCTCCCTCCCTTCAAAGTACTCAAAATGAATGGGGAAAGTCATTTTGATGATATCCAGAGCAGTTAGAGTGGCCCATGGTCATGCCTGAGACTCTGACACATCACTGGGCAAATGATAGTCACAGAATATTGAACAAAGTAGAAATGCGTGTATTCATTGGGGGGAGGGAAAGAAGGAGGGAGGGATAGACAGGTAGAGACAGAGAGGAAAGAGACAGAGAAGGCAGTCAATCATGTCAGGCGATATCACAGAGAAAAACAGGGAGAGACATACAGAGAGAGACCAAGAGGAGAAAGACATTCATAGGGCAGTCATAGTTGAGGATATCACAGAGAGACACACAGAGAAACAAGGAGAGAGAGACACACACACAGACAGACAGGCAGATAGTCACACAGACACATAGACACAACATACACACCTAAAGACAGAGACAGAGACAGAGACAGAAATAGATAAAGAAGTAATAAATGCCGCACTCTGCCAATCAACTCCTGTGGTTCTTACCAGCTTCTGGCACCAGGCACAGCTGGGCCCTGACTGGATTCAGTCCTGACAGGTGCTCATCTTGTCCTTGGTACACAACTGGTACAGGGCTGCAGTGACAAGTTGGGTGAATAGGTTCTGCCCACCCCAGCTGCTCCAGAGTCAATAGGGGTGGGTGGGAAGAGACCCAGGAGAGGTCAGGTCAGGATCTACAGCTCCTAGTGGCTTGGAGCTGTTATGCCCATGAAGTATGCCTACTGTTTCTGAAATACCTCATGTGGAGATGACCTCATGAACCTCACCAGATCCCAGAGACAGCAGCCCAGCTAGGATAGGTAGCAGGGTGCACCGGCCCAGCGTGTCCTATAGGGGGAAGGGCTTGGTGACTCTAGGCGGCCGCCTACAGATCCTCTCCTGACTTGTCTGAAGTGCAGGGTGCAAATGTCTGCTGAGGGTAGAGTGAAGAGGATCTTGTCCTTGCTACCACAGGGTGTAAGGATCAGATAGGTTCCACACCAGTCAGACACCAGTGTTATCAGGCTCAGAGGAGGATGAAGGGGGGCCACATACCTACTGAGATCCCTGGGGCACCAAGCATAGAGTGGGTACTCACAGTTGGGCACATCGCATACATATACAGACATATGCCATATTACCATCCACACACACAAACATAGCACATGCCATATGTCAACACAGACATAGCACACCCACCACATGTTACAAATGCAGCACTCAGCCCAAATACAAATGTGTGGTCCATGCTGCTGAGGCCAGGGCTATCTACTTTGTGTTGTTAAGTCATCAGAGTATGCAGCCTGGGCTACAAGTTGAGACTCTATTTGCCCCTGTGATGCTGGAGGCGATGCAGTGTGGTTGTAGGACACTGCAGATTTTTTTTCCTTTCTTTTTTTTGGAGCTGAGGACCGAACCCAGGGCCTTGCACTTTCTAGGCAAGTGCTCTAACACTGAGCTAAATCCCCAACCCCGACACTGCTGATTTTAGATACCCCCCTACCCTGTCTCTGCCAGCCTCTAATCTGCCCTTAATGTGTCCGAGAGTCAACAGCATTGAGGTTGTCTTCCAGGGACTTAGTTACTGAGTGGATCACACCAGTTCCTCCCGAGGACCTCCCAGATTTATTCTCTCTCCAAGGCATTGACTAAGATTCCTCCTACCCTCCCGCAGTAAAAACGGAAACCCACAAAACTCACTGGTGACAGCATGCAAAATCCTTGTATCCCTGGATAGGGAAATTTGAACAGGGTGGATATGGACCTCTAGACTCTATGCTGTCTAGAGAACAGGAGGAGAGGGTTGAGTTACAGCAAGGCTGACCCTCCAGGTTGTAATGTCCCTATATCCTGATAACAGGCAGCTTGATGGGATGGGGAGGGGGTGCACCTCTCCTCCCCCACACTTCCCTTTGCTTACGTGGACACTGTGACTATTACAAAGAACAGCCAGGGAGGTTACCTTGCAGGTTGATGACAGGAAGTTTTCACAACACTGAAAACGCAGAATTCTAAGTAGCTACACAAGGAAGCTCAGGACCCACCCACCAACCCACAGGAAATCTGTAGCAGAGACGATGGGAAGAGATGGTACAAGCCGGCACATTCTCAGGAAATGGTGACGGTAGTGTTACCATAGCCTCTGCTCTGGGCTTTGGCAATTTTCCTTTTGTAGAGATCCTATCCAGGACTGGGTCCCCTCTCCTGGCACCAGTCATAGCATTGAACGACGACTTCCTACTTCCAGAGAAATCAAACTCTGAACACCTGGGTTATGAAACCTGAGGGACGCCCTGAGAGGGAAAACAGAGCCCATCCACTTCACATGCTGCCATGAAGAGCGATGCTTGCATGATGCCCCCCAGTGAGGGCAGTTTAGCCACAGAGCAGAGGGCTGAGACTAGAAATGGCGGGTGACTTCCTGTTGTAAACTTTCCCTAGTTTCCTAGAATCCTCCACCAGGCCCCAGAGAAGCCAGAGGCTCCCTGGGTGAGGTACCCATGCAAGGATGTCACAGGGACGTGAGCAAGGGAAGACTGGATAGCCCTAGGGGAGCTTGGAGGGAGAATGGGATCCCACAGCCACCCTTGTCTTATAGAAAACAAAAACAAGGTCTTGTGATGATCAACGCTCACCCAACAGTTAAACTGTGCCTACTGCCAAGATGGAGTCGCTTCTGCCTTACTCAGTCACAAAAGAACCGAAGGCAGATGGACTCCAGGCTACTGGACTCCAGGTTCTGGGACCCCAGAGCTTCAGCAAGGGATAAAATACTGCATCACCGGCTTTCTCAGTCTCTCCAGTAATCCTGTTTGTGTTCCCTAGTTTTCTACTTCCGTGTATATAGCACCACCTATTAAAGATAACATTTTTATTTATTAGGAACTTCATACATATATGCAGTGTAACTTAATCATGTCTGCCTCCCGTTCCTGGCGCGTCCGCCACACCTCCCTCCTTCCATATTTTAATATTTACTTTTAAATTTATGTGTATGTACTTATGTATATGTGCTACATGTGTGCGGGTACTGGAAGAAGCCAGAAGAGGATGTTGGATTCCCTGGGGATGTCATGTGCGCCCTGGGGACTGAACTGGGGTTGCTAGATGAGCAGCAAGCATTCTTCATGGCTGTTTTAATTATTTATTGTTTTTAACCCACTAAATTCAGTTAGTGCTTCTCATTTGCATGCGACTGTGCTGCCATTCACTGGAACATGGGCAACCCACCAGTCTTCCCCTCCCTGTCTCCTGCAGCCATCGACTGCAATAGCTCCTCAGCTAGGGGTGGGGCCTTGGAAGACCTGACCCGATCTACGGAAATCCTTAACTGGCTCGATCCACTGCCAGTCTTAGAGGAGCTCCCAGTTCTGTACTAGCTGATGTGTCGCCTGAGACGGTAGATTCCTAAACCCACTGGCTCTTTTGTACACACCATATACATTCCTGAAGAGAGGTATACCATGACATCAGCAACTGTGGGGGCGGTGACCTCATGGATTTGTACAGCTCCTGCTTATCAATCATCGAATTGCTCTCGCTCAGTCACTCTCTAGCATGTGCTTTTTAGTCTCTCCTGGTACAAAACCAGAAGCGTCTAGCTATTCTTAAGGACTATTCTTACCGGACTCTGCCTCTGTTGGTCCCGTCAGCATCTGCACCGCCCCCACTCTCATTGTGTTTCCACTCTGAATGTTCCAGGCACGATGGATGCTACTTAAAAGCCAGCTGCTCTCCTGGAGCTGACTGTACTCTCAGACTCGAGAGCACAAAGTGAGCCCTGTCTAGGGCTTGGACAAAGAACCCCATCGCAGAAGCTTTTATAACATCAGCATTTAAGTATGGAGAGCTCTGCGTCTCATACAGGCTAGATCTGAGCATCCTAGAGGCCTGTCCTCTTCTTTCCACTCATGGCTCACAGTCTGGTGTGGGTCTCTAGGTCACAAGTGTGGAGTCCCTGTTGCAGAGAGGTGGGTGATGCTATGGCTTCCGTATTTCCCTCACAGTTCACTCCAGTCCCCTCCTGTCATGGCTGCTGCCTCGGGTGCTATCAGAGGCAGAGGCCATGTATGATGTCTTCCCACGTCTGAAAGGACAGCAGTGTAAGGACCCAGCCCTACAGTAGGGATGAGCCAGTCTCTGGGTGATGATGGGGAGGGGGCAGGCTACTGTGTTCAGATCTTAGAAGATCTCAGATGGGCCTGGGAACCAGAAGCATGATTTCAGCTTCCCTCTTGCCTGTCAGAGGCCTTGAGAACAGCTCTTATAAGCCTGACCATTGTGGGGAGGCTAGCCTCGTCTGAACCAGCATCCCACACCAACATTGCTCCCTTAAACACATTGCTTACCGAGCATGACAACTACTGGGCCAGCCCCTTTAAGTCTTGAGCACCCAGAGAGTCATGTGGTAACATTAATAGGAAAGGCACATGCTGGACACACATGCATACTACACATGTATATTCTACATGCACATACCACAGACACGTATATACACACCACACAAACATATATATAATACATAATCACACATAAGTATGTACAGCCACACATATACACACATATGCATACACTACGCAGACATAATTGTACATGCCCATGCACATAGGTTGCGTGTGCATACCTGCTCACTTCACACATACACATGTACATAGCACACAGGCACGCATGTACAGACAGACATGCATATCACTCAGACATACAGTTCTCCACATAAGTCTGGAAGAAAATTTATTGGAGATGGAGGTGTAAGGAGAGGTGTGGATCATCTGAGCAGGAAGAGGCAGACATAGCTGACCACTGCACATGTCTCTGGGAATTTTCCCATACAACTCCAGTCACATCTGGATCCTCCATCTCCAGCCGGATGTTTGGAAGCCCTCCCCCAAGAGGATCCTCCCATCTCTGCTGGGTCTTGCAGCCACTGTCTCTCTGGAGGTCCAGATAGTGTATGACTCAAAGCTGTAGGTCTATGTATCAGTGCCTACTCTCCCCATGTCTTTAGCTCTGGGTGTTCCTATCAAGCTCCATGGTTCTGCCTGAAGGTTCATGGTCCCTCTACTTGATGGGCATCAGTACACAGGGTCTGGACAGGGTAGTCTTCAAATAGTTATCTTCCAGACACCATGGACTAGGGTTATGAGGCCACAGGATCCACACCAGGAGTGAGGTCAGATAGACCCTTTCTCCTGCTGCCTGGGAAAGACTACCTCTGAGGTATCCTCTGTAAGAGTCACAGGGACACAGGGCCCCCCATTCACCACTTTGCTCCCTGGAGACCTTGGCTCAGCAAGGCTGGGGATTCATCAGTTCCTTGTAGCTCTCTGGACACCTCTGAAAGACACACCTTATTAGCCTGGTGCTTCCTCTTCTGTCTGCTTGTGGGAGGAAGTGGAGTGGCCTGTGGCTGGTTGCCCTACTCATGGGGTCTTACTTACCTCAGCCCTCTGCAGCACACTTGCTCTCAGCAGCTACAAGGTAGGAGCGGGACCTGGCAGTGAGGAGGAACTCTCATAGAAGGAAGTGGACCAGTGGGAAGAAGGGCAGCTGCTTGGGAGAGCACTCTCTGGCAACACGGAAGACTTCGCCAACGTGTCAAGGACGGGTGAGGTTCCAGAGCTCAGTGAGCAGGAGCTGGTTGTGGAAGATCCATGCTCCAGATGGGGAAGGTCTGGGTTAGGTATGCGCCCCAGGCAGAGGGCAGCACAGCTCGACTGGCGCCCTCCTTTCTTCCCACGTCCAACCTGTAGTCTGAGAGCAGGCTGCAGTTTCTTTGGATTTCCAGTGTGGATGCAAGACCAGCAACTCCCTAGGAATCCTGCAGGCCTTCAGGTCCAATTGGAACTGCTGAGCAGCTACCAGTGTGCAGACAGCCATTGAGCGAATCCATCTAAGGAATTCCCTATTGTAGCATAGATTCACCCATTGGTTCTTTTCTTCCTGAGAGCCATGGCTGACACGACACAGACTTATGATGTCCTGGACTACACTTTCAAACATCCTTACATTTTTTGCTACTGAGGCGTTAGTCCCAAAGAGTCAATAAACACGGTATTTAAGAGATCCATAGAATTAAAACCAACGATCAGACCCAAAGGAGTCCATTTCTTTGTAGTTACAAAAATGATCACAGTTTGTGTTTTATAAAAATGCGTGCTTACAAGATTTGTGTGCTTTCTGTCTCAGGTCCAGGTTTATAAATGACTCAGCTTAGTCCTTGGAGCTTTGATTCTTACAAATACCATAAACAGTAACTTTATTATATTCTTTCCAGACCTTTAATTTCTTTTTCCTGCTTCATGAAATGATGGACCAAGGTCCAAATCCTGATAAAACTTTGAAGTTCTTATGTTAACACATTGCATTGTGGCTGTTGAGCATGTATTCTCTTTCACAGAGAATTTAAATTCTAAAGTAAGGACACAAAAATTAGCCTTAAAAGGAAGCTGTTTTCCTTCAAGTCTGCTTGCCTGTCAGCCCTATCATCCATATCTATCATCTATCTATCTATCTATCTATCTATCTATCTATCTATCTATCTATCTATCATCTATCTTCTATCAATCAATCAATCAATCACATATCAATCCCCTATCTATCAATCCAATCAATCATCTTCCTATCTATCATCTATCTCTTTGTCTGTCTATCTATCTTCTATCAATCAATCACATCAATCACCTATCAATCAATACAATCAATTATTTTTATCTATCTATCATCTATCATGTATCTATCAATCATCTATCTTCCATCAATCAATCAATCACTTATCTAATTATCTATCAATCAATCCAATCAATTGTCTATCACTAGCAATTTATCCAACTATCTTCTATCAATCAATCATCTGTCAATCACCTATCTATCTATTATCTATATCTATCATATCTATCTATGTATCACCTATCTAGCACCTCAATCACCTATTTACTTATCTATCAATCACCTATCTATCTACCTATCAATCATCTATCATCTATCTACTATCTATCTATCTATCTATCTATCCATCCATCTATCTTTCATCTATCTATCATCTATCATATCTATCATTTATCAATCAATCAATCACCTACCTATTTATCTATCAATCACCTATGTATCATCTACCTATCTAATCATCTATCTATCCATCTATCTACCTGCCTGTGTACCTACCTTTCATCTATCCTTTCTTGGCTAATGCAGTCCCTCAGGCACTTTGGATCTGTGTAGAAATGGTAACTGAGCCTTCTGTTAGTAAGGATCTCACAGGAAGCAGAACAGTAGTGATTCACTGCAAGTCCCTCTTCGTATGGCTATAATGCTGATTTGTGTTAGTCAGCCGTGCTGTTTACTTTTTTTGGTCGACTTGACACAAGGTATAGTGGTGGGAGAGAGGGAACCTCAACTGAGAAGATGTCTCCATTAGACTGCCTGTAGGCAAGATTGGAGCATTTTCTTGATTAATGATTGATGTCTCTGGGCCCATCCCACTATGGGTGGTACCGCCCTTAGGTAGGTGGTCACGAGTGGTATAAGAAAGGAGGCGGAGCAAGCCATAAGCAGTGACCTCCATGACCATTGTCTCCATTCCTGCTTTCAGATTCTTGTCTTTGGTTCTTGTCCTGACATCACTTAACAATGGAGTGTTACTTGGGAGTTGTAAGTTGAAACAGTTTCCTCCCAAAGTTGCCTTTGGTCAGTGTCTTATCACACAAATAGAGAAAAAAAAAACTAGGATAAAAATTGGTACCAGAGAGTGGACTATTCTGTGACACGTCTGACCGTGTTGTTTTGCAGAGAATTCTTGAACTATTTGGAACGATGGGCTGTAAAATCCTTTCTTGCTCTAAGCTCAACTGGGTTGTTCTGTTAGAGCCCGGAAGGTAAGGAATACTACAGACAGTAGAGGCCTGGTTTGTGAAGATTGTGAAGGAAGTTTCAGAGTTTCTGGAAGGCTCTCTCAGGGTCATTCATTTTATATTTCATATTGAGAATGTTGTTTCTTGTCCGATGGTGTTTGAGAGTCAGCTGATAAGTGAGCAGTACATTTAAAGTTAAATCTTTGCTTTAATGGGACAACCAATGCTGGTCAGCCAGGGCTGAGAAATTAGCGGTGATTAAGAAGATTATTGTAGTGAGACCTTCTGGGGCTATTTTCTCAGTGTCAGCACAGAGAATCTGTAGTCCACGGAGGCCGTGGCTGTATCTAGAACTGGCAGCAAGATTTGGTCATGTGTAAGAGTCTCCCAGGTGGTACTTGTTTTGGAGGCATGAAAGGGTCATGAAAGGCAGCTGAAGCTTGACACTGTGTGGTAGGGTTCCTGGGTCTTGCTGCTCTAGAGGAAGTGGTGATTGCTGAATGAGGACTAAAGTCTCATGCAATAGCCAACTTTATTTAGAGCCTCAGAAGTAAACTCATTCCTGTCCACCACACCTAGGAGGAGCACAAAATCACACTCCAAGAACAATTCCGAGTTTTGAAGAAGCACTCAGAATTCTCCTGACATGAATCCGTTCCTGGACAGTGTCTGACACCCTCGGACAGGCCAGGAGAGGATACTGATGAGGCAAAGAAGCCCCGGTCGCAGTGATGACCTGGAGGTACCTGGAAGAGGGATGACCACCGAGGACCACAGTTGTGGAGTAGAGCCTGTGAGATGAAGTATGTTGGCTGTGAATGGCAGAACCAGAGAGATGGGGTTGTCCAAAACCCTTTGCACTCAGAGGATTTTGAGTAAGTATCACATATCAAATACCAAGCTATTTGTAACATTGGGCTTTGGTTTTGTTTCAAGTCTGATTGTCACTGTGTTCTGATTCTTCCTCATTGAAATAAGAAATATGTAACTTATTTATAATTTTACTGGAGCTCAAAGTCGAGAGGCTTTGCACTTGTTTTTTTTTAAAGAGATGCTGGATGTTTTAAAGAGACTGAGCTTTTAAAGTGTTTGAATTTTTTAAAGTATGGGATTTTCAAATTTACTATGTTTTATGTTGTAACATTAATGTGAGTGATGTCTCGGGGGTAAACAAGAAATAAGTTATGGTTTAATAGTGATGTGTTTGTGTTTCAAGTTGACAAGGGGTCAATTGTGATGGTTAGGTTTTTTGTTTTGTTTTGTTCTGCCTTTTTTCCTATTTGACACAAATTAGAGTCATGTGGGAAGAAGAAACCTCAGTTGGGAAAATGCTTTTACCAGACAGCCTGTAGGTATTTTCTTGATTAGTGATTGATGTAGGAGGACCCACTGTGGGTGGGCGGGTGGGACCAGCCCTAGCCAGGTGGTACTAGACTATATAAAAAGCAAGCCAGTAGACCATGGAAAGAAAGCCAGCAAGCAGCCTTCCTCGGTGGTCTCAGCTTCAGTTCTCCTTTCGGGTTTCTGCCTTGACCCCCCTCAGTGCTGGGGGACTATTTGAAGTACGAAGATGAAATGCCTTCTCCCACAATTGCTTTTGGTCAGTGTGTTGTTATAGCAATAGAAAGCTAGTTAAAAGTCAGCTTTGTGTTGCTAGGATAAGATACTGGGGAAAACAACTTAAACAAGAAAAGGTTTATTTTGTCTTATGTTTCCAGAGGTTTCAGTTTATGGTCCCTGATTGTGTTTAGGTCAGTGGTGGGCAGAACCCCGTGTAAGGGTAAGGTAGAAGTAATCTGCTTACCTTCTGGGTGCTGCTAAGGAGGAGAAAGGGAGAGAGAGAGAGGGAGGGAAGGAGGGAGAAGGGGAAGAAGGGAGTGAAGGAAGAAGAGGGAAGAGTGTGGGGGAGAGAAAGGGAGGGGAGGGAGAGAGAAGGGGGAAGGAGGAAGAGTGAGGAAGGGGGAGAGAGGGGAAGGAGAGGGAAGGAGAGGAAAGGGGGAGGGGGAGAAAGGGAAGAGGAGAGAGGGGGAGAGAAGGAGGGAGGGGAGAGAAAGAAGGAAAGAGGAGATGAGAGGAAAGGAAGAGAGAGAGAGAGAGAGAGAGAGAGAGAGAGAGAGAGAGAGAGAGAGATCAGTGATAAGTTAGACTCCTCCATAGCCAAGGGTCTAACTCCTCTGAATTAGGTCCCATTTGCTAATTTCCATCCTCTTCCCAGATCCTACATAATATAACCAAGACAGGTCCATTGATGAGATGAGAGCCATTAGGAACCCGGTCATTTCCCTAAAATGCCACCTTTGAAGCCTGTTGCTCTGGGGACTAACCCTTCAACCCTCGAGCCTTTGGGGACAGCTTATACCTAAATCAAGATTCTACAGAAGTCAATATCCAGCCACCATCCTCTGGCCCCTGTGTCCTGTGCAGAAAGCCCATGGCCTTTGTTTCTTCCCAGATATTGACCTTCAAGGCCAACCCCTCCGATTGTTAATCTGGGTGGCATTTCTCCAAAGTTCTTCTCAAGGTTGTCTTTGTAACAGACGGTGGGTGTTCCTGGAGTGCTGTGTGAGTACTGTACAATGGAATTGTGGGCCAAGCATTCAAAAATTGAATGAAATTGAATGTTTTAATTTAACATTTTGTTTGTAACTTGAATTCTAATTACATTCCTGGTTGTTTTATTATAAAACATTTATTCTCCTCCAACTTGTAAGCATTACTGAGGCTCTGGGATTTGCTTGTGTATCTGAGAAATCTGGGACGCCTTATGGGCATCACAGTATCGAGAGTGGGAGGCTACCATAGCCTGATTGAGTGCTCCCCTCCAAGGGCAAAGGCCAGAGCTAACCTAAAACCAACAATGTGTTGGCTCATGGCTTTAATTCTAATTTTACTTGCTCCCTACTGCACCTCACATCCAGCCACAGAAGTTTGGAGTGTGAAGAGAGACCCATACCTAAGCACCCCCAGGTCTGGTCCTCTGTGGTAGGTTTTTAAGATATGTTTTTTTTTTCCATCTTTATTAACCTGAGTATTTCTTATTTACATTTCAAATGTTATTCCCTTTCCTGGTTTCCATGCCAACATCCCCCTAACTCCTCCTCCTCCCCTTCTTTATGGGTGTTCCCCTCCCCATCCTCCCCCCATTACCACCCTCCCCGCAACAATCACGTTCACTGGGGGTTCAGTCTTAGCAGGACCAAGGGCTTCCCCTTCCACTGGTGCTCTTACTAGGATATTCATTGCTACCTATGAGGTCAGAGCCCAGGGTCAGTCCATGTGTAGTCTTTGGGTAGTGGCTTAGTCCCTGGAAGCTCTGGTTGCTTGGCATTGTTGTTCATATGGGGTCTCAAGCCCCTTCAAGCTCTTCCAGTCCTTTCTCTGATTCCTTCAATGGGGATCCCGTTCTCAGTTCAGTGGTTTGCTGCTGGCATTCGCCTATGTATTTGCTGTGTTCTGGCTGTGTCTCTCAGGAGAGATCTACATCTGGTTCCTGTCTGCCTGCACTTCTTTGCTTCATCCATCTTATCTAGTTTGGTGACTGTATATGTATGGGCCACATGTGGGGCAGATTCTGAATGGACATTGCTTCAGCCTCTGTTCTAAACTTTCCCTCCTTATCCCTTCCTAAGGGTATTCTTGTTTCCCTTTTAAAGAAGGAGTGAAGCATCTGCATTTTGGTCATCCTTCTTGAGTTTCAGGTGTTCTGTGCATCTAGGGTAATTTGGGCTAATATCCATTTATCATGAGAAAACCATGTGTGTTTTTCTGTGTTTGGGTTACCTCACTCAGGATGATATTTTTCAGTTCCATCCATTTGCCTATGAATTTCATAAAGTCATTGTTTTTGATAGTTGTAGGATTGGTAAAGATCTTTTCCCAATCTGTTGGTTGCCATTTTGTTCTAACAACAGTGTCCTTTGCCTTACAGAAGCTTTGTAGTTTTATGAGATCCCATTTGTCGATTCTTGATTTTAGAGCATAAGCCATTGGTGTTTTGTTCAGGAAATTTTCTCCAGTGCCCATGTGTTCGAGATTCTTCCCCACTTTTTCTTCTATTAGTTTGAGTGTATCTGGTTTGATGTGGAGGTCCTTGATCCACTTGGACTTAAGTTTGGTACAGGGTGATAAGCATGGATCGATCTGCATTCTTCTACCTGCTCACCTCCAGTTGAACCAGCACCATTTGCTGAAAATGCTATCTTTTTTCCATTGGATGGTTTTGGCTCCTTTGTCAAAATTCAAGTGACCATAGGTGTGTGGGTTTATTTCTGAGTCTTCAATTCTATTCCACTGGTCTATCTGCCTGTCCTGTACCGATACCATGCAGTTTTTATCACTATCGCTCTGTAATACTGCTTGAGTTCAGGGATAGTGATTCCCCCGGAAGTCCTTTTATTGTTGAAGATAGTTTTAGCTATCCTGGGTTTTTTTTGTTATTTCAGATGAATTTGCAAATTGTTTTGTCTAACTCTCTGAAGAATTGGATAGGAATTTTGATGGGGATTACATTGAATCTGTAGATCGCTTTTGGTAAAATGGCCATTTTTACTATATTAATCCTGCCAATCCATGAACATGGGAGATCTTTCCATCTTCTGAGATCTTCTTCAATTTCTTTCTTCAGAGGCTTGAAGTTCTTATCATACAGATCTTTCACTTGCTTGGTTAAATACACCGAGATATTTTATATTATTTGGGACTATTATGAAGGGGGGTGTTTCTCTAATTTCTTCCTCAGCTTGTTTCTCTTTTGTGTAGAGGAAGGCTACTGATTTATTTGAGTTAATTTTTTACCCAGCCACTTTGCTGAAGCTGTTTATCAGGTTTAGTAGTTCTCTGGTGGAACTTTTGGGATCACTTAAATATACTATCATATCATCTGCAAATAGTGATATTTTGACTTCTTCCTTTTCAATCTGTATCCCTTTGATCTCTTTGTTGTCTGATTGCTCTGGCTAGGACTTTGAGAACTATATTGAATAAGTAGGGAGAGAATGGGCAGCCTTGTCTAGTCCCTGATTTTAGTGGGATTGCTTCAAGTTTCTCTCCATTTAGTTTAATGTTCCTGGTTTGCTGTATATGGCTTTTACTATGTTTAGGTATGGGCCTTGAATTCCTGTTCTTTCCAGGACTTTTATCATGAAGGGGTGTTGAATTTTGTCAAATGCTTTCTCAGCATCTAATGAAATGATCATGTGGTTTTTATCTTTCAGTTTGTTTATATCGTGGATTACGTTGATGGTTTTCCATATATTGAACCATCCCTGCATCCCTGGGATGAAGCCTACTTGACTATGATGGATGATTGTTTTGATGTGTTTTTGGATTCGAATTGCAAGAATTTTATTGAGTATTTTTGTGTGGATATTCATAAGGGAAATTGGTCTGAAGTTCTCTTTCTTGTTGGGTCTTTGTGTGGCTTAGGTATAAGAGTAATTGTAGCTTCATAGAAGGAATTGGGTAGTGCTCCATCTGTTTCAATTTTGTGGAATAGTTTGGATAGTATTGGTTTGAGGACTTCTATGAAGGTCTGATAGAATTCAGCACTAAACCCGTTTGGACCTGGGCTCTTATTGGTTGGGAGACCTTTAATGACTGCTTCTATTTCCTTAGGAGTTATGGGGTTGTTTAAATGGTTTATCTGTTCCTGATTTAACTTCGGTACCTGGTATCTGTCTAGGAAATTGTCTATTTGCTCCAGATTTTCAAGTTTTGTTGAATATAGGTTTTTATAGTAGGATCTGATGATTTATGAATTTCCTCTGATTGTGTTGTTATGTCTCCCTTTTCATTTCTGATTTTGTTAATTTGGACACACTCTCTGTGTCCTCTGGTTAGTCTGGCTAAGGGTTTATCTATCTTGTTGATTTTCTCAAAGAACCAGCTTTTGGTTCTGTTGATTCATTGTATAGTCCTTTTTGTTTCTACTTGGTTGATTTCAGCTCTGAGTTTGATTTTTTTTCCTGCCTTCTACTCCTCCTGGGTGTATTTGCTTCTTTTTGTTCTAGAGCTTTTAGGTATGCTGTCAAGCTGTTGACATATGCTCTCTCCTGTTTCTTTCTACAGGCACTCAGAGCTATGAGTTTTCCTCTTCGCACAGCTTTCATTGTGTCCCATAAGTTTGGGTATGCTGTACCTTCATTTTCATTAAATTCTAAGAAGTCGTTAATTTCTTCCTTGACCAGGTTATATTGAGTAGAGCATTGTTCAACTTCCATGTACATGTGGCCATTCTTTCCTTATTGTTTTTGAAGACCAGCTTTAGCCCGTGGTGGTCTGATAGGATGCATGAGATTTCTATCTTTCTGTATCTGTTGAGGCCTGTTTTGTGACCGATTATATGGTCAATTTTGGAGAAAGTACCCATGAGGTGGTGAGAAGATGGTATATCCTTTTGTTTTAGGATAGAATGTTCTACAAATATCTGTTAAGTCCATTAGGTTCATGACTTCTGTTAGTCTATGTCTCTGTTTAATTTCTGTTTCCATGATCTGTCCATTGATGAGAATGGTGTGTTGAAATCTCCTATTATTGTGTGAGGTGCAATGTGTGCTTTGAGCTTTAGTAAGGTTTCTTTTATGTATGTAGGTGCCCTTGTATTTGGAGCATAGATATTTAGGATTGAGAGTTCATCTTGGTGTATTTTTCCTTTGATGAATATGAAGTGTCCTTCCTTATCTTTTTTGATGACTTTTGGTTGAAAATCGATTTTATTCGATATAAGAATGGCTACTCCAGCTTGCTTCTTCAGACCATTTGCTTGGAAAGTTATTTTCCAGCCTTTTACTCTGAGATAGTGTCTGTGTTTGTCTCTGAGGTATGTTTCCTGTAGGCAGCAAAATGCTGGGTCCTTATTCCATATCCAGTTTGTTAATCTGTGTCTTTTTATTGGGGGAATTGAGTCCATTGATGTTGAGAGATATTAAGGAATAGTGATTGTTGCTTCCTGTTATATTCATGTTTGGAGGTGAGATTATGTTCTTGTGCTTGGCTTCTCTTTGTTTTGTTGCAAAACTATTAGTTTCTTGCTTTTTCTAGGGTGTAGGTTGCCTCCTTTTGTTGGGCTTTACCATTTATTATCCTTTATAGGGCTGGATTATAGAAAGATATTGTATAAATTTGATTTTGTCATGGAATATCTTGGTTTCTCCATCTATGTTAATTGAGAGTTTTGCAGGATACAGTAACCTGGGCTGGCATTTGTGTTCTCTTAGGATCTGCATGACATCTTTCCAGGATCTTCTGGCTTTCATAGTCTCTGGCGAGAAGTCTGGTGTGATTCTGATAGGTCTGCCTTTATATGTTACTTGACCTTTATTACTTACTGCTTTTAATATTCTTTCTTTGTTTTGTGCATTTGGTGTTTTGACTATTATGTGACGGGAGGAGTTTCTTTTCTGGTCCAATCTATTTGGAGTTCTGTAGGCTTCTGGTATGTTTATGGGCATTTCTTTATGTTAGGGAAGTTTTTTCTATGATTTTGTTGCAGATATTTACTGGTCCTTTGAGTTGGTAGTCTTCACTCTCTTCTATACCTATTATCCTTAGGTTTGATCTCCTCATTGTGTCCTGGATTTCCTGTATGTTTTGGGCCAGTAGCTTTTTCCATTTTACATTATCTTTGACAGTTGTGTCAATGATTTCTATGGAATCTTCCTGAGATTCTCTCTTTTATCTCTCGTATTTTGTTGGTGATGCTTGTATCTATGGCTCCTTTGTCTCTTCCTTTGGTTTTCTATATCCAGGGTTGTCTCCCTTTGTGCTTTCTTTATTGTTTCTATTTCCATTTTCAATTCCTTCACCTGTTTGATTGTGTTTTCCTGTAATTCTTTCAGGGATTTTTGTGTTTCCTTTCTAAGGGCTTCTACTTGTTTACTTGTGTTTTCCTGCATTTCTCTAAGGGAGTTCTTTGTGTCTTTCTTGAAGTCCTCCATCATCATGATCAAATGTGATTTTAAATCTAGATCTTTCTTTTCTGGTGTGTTTGGATATTCAGTGTTTGCTTTGGTGGGAGAATTGGGCTCCGATGATGCCATGTAGTCTTGGTTTCTGTTGCTTGGGTTCCTGCACTTGCCTCTTGCCATCAGGTTGTCTCTGGTGTTACCTTGTTCTGCTATTTCTGACAGTGGCTTGACCGTCCTATAGGCCTGTGTGTCAGGAGTGCTGTAGACCTGTTTTCCTGTTTTCTTTCAGCCAGTTATGAGAATAGAGTGTTCTGCTTTCAGGCCTGTAGTTGCTCCTTTCTACTGGCTTTCAGCTGTTCCTGTGGGCCTGTGTCCTGAGTCCACCAGGCAGGTTACTTGGAGCAGAAAAGTTGGTCTTACCTCTAGTGTCAGGTCTGAAGTCCCTCCTTGGGGCTGGGTTTCAGCTCTCCATGAGGGCAGCAACCAGAAGGGCCTGCCCCTACTTCTGGGTCCCTGTGCACAGTGGGCGCAGATGACGCTAGGTATTTTCCTCTAGAGTCAGAAATGTGGGCAGAGTGTAGTCTCTTCTGGTTTCCCAGGCGTGTCTGCCCCTCTGAACGTCTAGCTCTCCCTCCCATGGGATTTAGGTGCAGGGAGCTGTTTGACTGGGTCCGTCCAGATCTGGGTGCAGTCTGGACTGCAGGGCTCCTACAGCTTGATTGCCCCTATCTTCCTGTGCCCAGAGACCTTTATACAGTTTCCTCTTGGGCCAGGGATGTGGACAAAGGTGGGCAGAAGTGGCAGTCTCTTCTGCCCTGCAGTCCTAGGATTGCCCACACGTCTGGGCAATCGCTGCCTCTCCCACGGGGTTTGGGACCAGGGAGCTGTGGGCCAGGATCAGTGAAGTTCGGGCGCCAGCTAGAAACCGGAAGTCTAGGGTATGTTTCTTAATATAAAACATCAAATTCAGCTTTGGGGGACTCATTTCCCACCTCCAAATGCTGTTTTCTACATGGATGTTCCTTCATGACCTCAGCTAGAGACAGATTTTCCCCTCTACAAATGCTTACAGCAATAAGAAAACAGAATGCAGGGAAAGCGAAGATGGAGTCAGATGGAAGGTGCTGGAACTAGATGGTCATTATGGGGACTGCCACAACTAAGGCGGGAGAAACTTAAGGGGTGCAAAATCACTGGGGTACATGGTCACATGGCCTTAGACATCCCTCCCCTGCCCAAGTTGCTTATTAATTACAACATAAAGCTTCCTGTGTCTGTGGAGAGGTCTGGTGATGGACAGTGGGGCCATCGGTCTGCACAGTGGTCATCGGAGACTTTGACATCGTGGGCTGCCTGCTCTGAAGCACAGGGATGAGCTAAGCATCAAATATTCAGGACTCTGTGCTTTGTCCCAGGCACAAAATGAGGGCACGTGGTGCCTATGCCAAATTTACTAGTAAGACCTTCATAGGGGACCCCACACTGCAGAATTCTCAAAGAATCTGTGACATCAAACAAAACCAGTCAACAGCCTCGAAACATGTAAAGAGATGTAGCCAAGAGATTATTCTAAATGAAAGATTAAACACCTTTAAGGATCAAGTGTCCTGCATTAAGTCTTGGTGTAACTGTGGCATTTGAATACAGACTTACATATTTAGCGAGATCGTTTACTCCCCTTGTTAAATTTCTTGGGTGTAATAAAATCAAACTGTTAAAAAATAATTAGTTTTCTTAGAAGAACCATTCTGGGAATAGGGTGCTATTCATAATGGTTTCAACTAAATTCCAAATAATTTAGCCAATTGGGGGGTGGGGAGGAAGGTGGGGGAGAAAGCCATTAAGCAAATGTTGGACCATGTTAGGAATTAAGAGTTCATAGGCGACTGTTGGCTTAGACTTCTACAGGTCTGATGTTCTCCAAATTTCTGCAGTTAAAAAAAAGTCTACACAACAGCACATTTGTGTATAGCCTTTGTCTTGAGACCAGCCTGTGCCCTCTGCCTTGTAGGCTTCCAGCCCTGGATGGTCTTTGGTTCTGTGGCCTCAGAATATCCTGGCAGCTGGAGGAACTGTACACCAGAGTCATTTGAATGGGAGAAGAAAACCTATTATTTTCCCTGAAATTCTTGCCCCAGGTTTTACCATGTTCCTGGGGCCTGTGACCTCAGAGCATGCCACCCACCCGGTATAGCTTTCTTGGAGTGATGTTTAATCTGAGGGGCTTAAAGCCTTTGATCCCATTCCACTTTCCATTGGCCGTGGCTGAATAATTCAACCAGACATTCCAGTTCAGTTTTCTCTCTGAGGAAAGGAAGGCAGGCAAAGGATAGTTCTGGAAATGAGTCTGAGAGCGTCTTCAGAAATCAACTTGTGATCACACAGCTCACTTTCAATTTGTACCTTGGTAGGGTTCCTCTTGTTCCCACGGTGGCTGTGCTGGGGTGTATGTTGGAACCCCATGGACTGGAAAATAGTCACCTGTCTACCTATAAAAGCAGGGAATACCTAGAATATACACACAAGGCAGCAGGAGCCAGGAACAACCATGGTGGCCCACTATGAAGTTCTGTCACGGTGACAGTACAGAGAACTGTCTCCTCTTCAAAAATGTTTTTTCTTGTGTTCTATTGCCCTTCCGTTATTTTTATCCTTTGTTTCTGCTTGACAAACAGTGTTTGCACAGATACCCTTAGTGCAATGCCTACTTTGATTCATGCATACATAGTGATCAATCTAGGGAATTTTCCATATTTCCCCAAAGTTTTATCAGTGTGAATACCTCAAAGATCCCTTTTCTCAATCTCTCTCACTACCTCCTCTCTCCCTCACCTCCTCCCCTCTCCTCTTTCTCTTCTTTTCTTCCCCCATCTCTAGTTTAGAATCTGGATGTAGACTCCAAAGCCTTGTACATGTTAGGCAAGTACTCTAGCCCGTGCTTCACTGAAAAGTTAACCATAGGCTAATCCACCTGAGGTGAGCCTGAGTGGGGAGACCCCTGCCAGCTGTGCTTAGGGAGTTGCACTGAGGAAAAGGAAGGCAGGCTTGAAATGCAGGATAGGCCTTGCTCAGTGTGTGTGTGTGTGTGTGTGTGTGTGTGTGTGTGTGTGTGTGTGCATGTGTGTGCATGTGTGTGTGGGTATATATATATATATGAATATGTGAATATATATATATGAATATGTGAATATATATATATATATATATATATTCATACAGAGGAGACTAGCCTCAAGCCAAACCCCTTCTCTATTAGCTAGGATCCATGCTTTTGTTTAGTTGGCATGAGTCCCTTAACTCCAGAGTGCTGGCAAGCAGGTCCTAGGGGTGACACTGCCAGGGTCTCCCAAAATCAAGAAGGAATGGAAGGAAGAGGCTTGGCTTCACCCTCACTCTTCCTCAAAACTTCAAGAAATAATTATTGAGCTTGTAGAGAACTCAGTTCCCTCAGCTGCATAGAGATTGGTTGTTAACTGACCATTAATTAATACCCCCTCCCCTTTTAATTAAAATTCATTGCCAAAGGAGAGTATGGGTGTTTTGTGGGAATACACAAAGATAGGAAGGTCCCAGTGACAGGGCGTGTGAGGTGGGGACTTGGGTGGTTACTGGGTGGTCCTGCACGTGTGAGACATCCCTCCTGAGGAGCAAGTGTCTGCTCCCAGTGCCCATCATTCTCTCTCCAGCAAACATCTACAAACACCTAGATTTCTTCAGACAGCAGGAATGAATTGTGAAGAATCTCCACTGACCTCCCAGCAGGCATGAGAAGTTTCCATGAGCTACCAGGAGCTCAGGACTGATTCCTGGGGCTGTAATTCTACCATGTGCCTTTGTGGCCCAGAGCAGGTCTGTTGGCTACAGAAACTTAATTACATGCTTATATAGAAACCATCACCCCAGAGCTTCCTTCTATCTAGCATCCAGCCTAAGAGTTTGAGATGACCATTTTGTTGACAGGGATGCAGATATTCATGGATTCTGCATCCCCAGGACTTTAAGGCCAAGCTCCGTTAGCCCAGTGGACCTTTGTCCTATGCTTGGCTCCCATGAAGTAGCCTTGCTTCCATGAAGTCACTGGTCACTTCTCTCTTCTCTTGGGTCTAAGTCAAGTAAGAATGTTTTCTGGGCTTGAAATCAGAGCAAGCCTAGGTGAGGTGACCCTCTTGCTCATAGGTGACAGAAAGCAGAGCCAGAGACGGCCTTTAGCTCCTCTTTTAGAAAAGGAAGTTAAACTTCACACTACTCACAAATGTGAAGCTGCCCATCTTAATTTGACTCCACAGGGTTTTGTGTTTTTTTTGTAGCAGGAAAATATAGCTTTCACTGTTCAAGGTTCAATTTGTGATAATTAAAAAGGGTAAGTGTTCAGTGAAGCCAAGACTCTGTTATTAAAATTTTTCTTCTTTCCTCCTTCTCTCTTTCCTTCTTCCCCTGCCATCCCGATGCAGCACCCCCCCTCCCCATTTCAGTACTTCAAACTGAACCTAGAGCTTCAAACATTCCGGCCAAGCACTAAGAGATCTACTGAGATACATTTTAGCATATTTTTGTTACTTTTTGAAAGTTGAGGCTGGCTCCCACTAAGTTTCTCAAGTCGGTTGTGAGCTTTACTTTGTAGCTTCAAGACTGGCTTTATAATCCTGTCTCCTAAGCAAGGGTGGTTTCAGGCCTGTGCTACTACACTCTGATAGCCTAATTCACCATGATTCTTCTTCACTCTTACTTTGAAACGGGTCATGCAATTTTCCTGGGCATCACCAAGATCCATTTACTGAGTATCCGAATTTAATATGCTGGATTCACAGCTTCATAATAACCTTTTAAAGTTAGGACACGGAGGCCATTATATCAAATGCCTGTTAGCATGTATGCTTTTACCTGCTATCTTTTCTGTGGGTGATGAGAATGGCTACTTTCCTTGTATCTGAATTGCCAAGCTGAACTATTCTAGACAAATTATCATCAATGTTTTTACTTTATCAAAGACCAAATTGCTTCAACCTAGACTATTAGAATTAGGCGTGAAAGAAAGTTCCAGCCCCAAAGCTGAGAGGAGCCGTGACAGCAGCAGACGGCAGCTGCTTTCTTTTTGTTTTGGTGACAGATTTCACCATTATGAAAAGATGCATTTAACTTATTAGGAAGAAAATGTACTATATCTCTTAAACAATGAATATCAGATTCTCAACTCATCAGACACTTAGGGAAATTTTTTGAAATGAAAGAGAGAACTTCCCAGAACTTTCTTGCCAGAGTTGACTTCCAAGGTGATGCATGAACATTCTAGAAACTTTCATGCTCTTTGGAGCCATAACCTGATCCTGGAGAGTCCTGGCCTTACGTAGTCCTCAGTCTAAATTATTCATGGCCAATCCTCTTCTGTGATGGCTGGGGTTTTTTGTTTTGTTTTGTTTTGTTTTTGTTTTTAATTTTATAAACTTGACACAAGCTAGTCATTTGGGAAGAGGGAACCTCAATTGAGAAAATGCCTCCATCAGATTGGCCCATAGAAAGACTATGGAGGGTATTTTCTGAATTGATGATTGATGTGGGAGGGCCAGCCCACTGTGGGGGATGCCACACATGGGCAGTTGGTACTGGGAGGAATAAGAAGGGTGACTGATGTGAGCCTGGAGAGCACGATAGAAAGCAGCCACCCTAGTCTCTGTTTCAGGTCTGCCTCCAGGTTTCAGCTCTGACTTCCCTTCAGCATGGGCTGTATGGACGAAACGGATGGACGAAAATAAATTCTTTCTTCTCGGGGTTAGGCAACATCGTTTATCACAGCTATGAAGAGCAAAGGAGAAAAACTTAGTTCACTCATTTTCCCTTGTACTTCTTGGGCAGGGTGGCATAGTCTAAAGCTTGTTGTCAACGTGAGTCAGTTTGCTGTGAACGTGATGGGAGATGGAGAGAGGGCGTGCGGGAGGTAGGATGGTGATGCTGCTGCCCAGACACTCCAGTAACCCATCTCTGTGTAGACACCCCAGTAACCCACCTCTGTGTAGACACTCCAGTAACCCACCTCTGTGTAGACACTCTAGTAACTCACCTCTGTGTAGTCACCCCAGTAACCCATCTCTGTGTAGACACTCCAGTAACCCACCTCTGTGTAGACACCCCAGTAACCCACCTCTGTGTAGACACCCCAGTAACCCACCTGTGTAGACACCCCAGTAACTCACCTCTGTGTAGACACCCCAGTAACCCACCTGTGTAGACACCCCAGTAACCCATCTCTGTGTAGACACTCCAGTAACCCACCTCTGTGTAGACACTCCAGTAACTCACCTCTGTGTAGACACTCCAGTAACCCACCTCTGTGTAGACACCCCAGTAACCCACCTCTGTGTAGACACCCCAGTAACCCACCTCTGTGTAGACATCCCAGTAACCCATCTCTGTGTAGACACTCCAGTAACCCACATCTGTGTAGACACTCCAGTAACCCATCTCTGTGTAGACACCCCAGTAACCCACCTCTGTGTTGACACTCCAGTAACCCACCTCTGTGTAGACACTCTAGTAACTCACCTCTGTGTAGTCACCCCAGTAACCCATCTCTGTGTAGACACCCCAGTAACCCATCTCTGTGTAGACACTCCAGTAACCCACCTCTGTGTAGACACTCTAGTAACCACCTCTGTGTAGTCACCCCAGTAACCCATCTCTGTGTAGACACTCCAGTAACCCACCTCTGTGTAGACACCCCAGTAACCCACCTCTGTGTAGACACCCCAGTAACCTACCTGTGTAGACACCCCAGTAACCCACCTCTGTGTAGACACCCCAGTAACCCACCTGTGTAGACACTCCAGTAACCCACCTCTGTGTAGACACTCCAGTAACTCACCTCTGTGTAGACACTCCAGTAACCCACCTCTGTGTAGACACTCCAGTAACCCACCTCTGTGTAGACACCCCAGTAACCCACCTCTGTGTAGACACCCCAGTAACCCATCTCTGTGTAGACACTCCAGTAACCCACATCTGTGTAGACACTCCAGTAACCCATCTCTGTGTAGACACCCCAGTAACCCACCTCTGTGTAGACACTCCAGTAACCCACCTCTGTGTAGACACTCCAGTAACCAACCTCTGTGTAGACACTCCAGTTACCCACCTCTGTGTAGACACTCCAGTAACCCACCTCTGTGTAGACACCCCAGTAACCCACCTCTGTGCAGCACCCTCTAAAGCGTTATGAATTCGTAGCATTGTTGCTCTGGCCTTTTCATGTGTAAGTTGTGTGACTTGGGCACAGTGGTTGTGAGAATAATGACTTCCTCAAACCTATGTACTGATCCTTGGAAATCATGAGCCATGTGGCACAATGAGAGAGGGAATTTACTATTATAAGTACATGAAGGATTTGGGGGTGGGCAGAGGTCCCTAGGTGGTCCAATGTCAGATCCTTTAGTGATAAAAGAGAGGCCAGAGAGGTCAGGAGGGATGAAACAGCAGAAGCAGAGGTCAATGAACACAGAACAGAGGCCAAAGAATGGGGATGGCCCTGGGAAACTGGATCTGGTTTTGCTCTCTGTACCCCCTGCTTGGGTTTATTTTCATTCATATGAATGCGGTCCTGTGCCCCAGACTTGTGGTGTCTGGGACTCTATGAAGACACTGTGGTAAGGAGCTGACTTGTGCTGGCCTGCTATGGCTCCAGAAGGAAACTAACACACAGTTTGCTGAACTAAAGGAATGTACACATTTAAAGTGGAGCCACTTATGCCTAGATCCTACAGGGATGAGTGTTTTATGAGTGTGTTTTAGAAACTAATACAAGGTATCTACTAGCTGAAGCCGCTCTGTGGTACCTGGAGCCGCTGAGTGACTGATTGATAACTGTGGGTTTCCATGGTAAATCCCTTCTTGGCGACCCTGGGAATCTCATCCTGAAGTCAAGCAGGCCAAGGAGAGGGGCTGCTATGCCTCAGGTAAGTGAACCACAGAGGGCTGTTATGAGCTGCTCTTCAGCCTGGTGCTTCTGGGGTAGTGGCTGCATTAAAAGTTGGAGATTTTCTGGCTACTGGGCACAGATTTGGAAGGTGACGTGACCTTTGCCCTTCTTTCTTGCTTTTCTTCCTACACTATGAGATGAATGTTCTGCTGTGTGGGTCTGCAGGGCCCATTTTCACTATCACATTGGTGGTAATGTTCTTTAGCGGGATCCAGCAACTAAAATGGCTTAAGCTAGTCAGTCACATTAACAGGAATACATTTACCACTCTTTACGCTAACATTTTTACTCTTTAAATAGTGAGAGTGATAGGAAGCATTTTGTGGGACATCATTTTTAGACATTATGTTTGCTTTCGTTTGGGAAGATTTTAGCACAGTTTCCCAGATTTTCACTGGCATATGTACTAGGGCCGGAGAGCAGTAATTATCTAGAGTTCTTTTGTATTCCACTGTGCAGTGCCTTGTCAGACACGTCACTGTCAACATCCAGAGCTGTTTAATTCCGTCAGCCCCCTCCCCGCCCCTTCTCGGTCTTCTACTCCTCAGCTCCTCAGCTAGACATTCAGACTTCACAACCTCTCTCCCAAACCTTTGCCTTGCCCATTTGCCTGACATAACCACGGATCCTCTTATGAATGAGAGAACGTGACCTTTACAACATAAGCCAAGAAATAAAACATCTTTACTTTGGACATAAACATTATGTTCCTGGAGGCAAAGAGCGGGGCTACCGACTCTGGGGAATGGCATGCTAACATTGTGGGTGTCACAGCAAAGTTGTGTGTTCACCCGTGTGTTTTCAGACCCTGTGTGTTCATGTATACATGTGGACACTTTCATGCCATGGTGAGTGTGTGGTTAGGGGGTAACCTCAAGTGGAGGGTTTTCTTCAACTTTGTGTGAGACAGAATCTCTTGTTCACTGGTGCACATGAGTTACTGTCCCATGAGCTCCTGAGAATCCCCCTGTCTCCACCTCTCACGCTGCTTTAGAGTGCTGGGATTACATATGTACTGCTATGTCCAACTCTACGTCGGTCTGGGCGTCTGAACTTAGCTCCTCAGGCTCGCATGACAAGTGTTAAACTGGAGGAGCATCTCCCCAGCACCCTTCACTGGTACTTTTAATATCAGATCATTTGGACACACACACACACACACACACACACACATAAACATGACACCACACACATATACATAACACAACATATACATACTATATACACACACACATAACACAGTACACATACACATAACACACCATATACATACCACACACACATAACACACCACACATACACCATGCCACATACAGACACATATAGTGCACCACACCACACACACATACATACACACACACAAACACACATACATGCATACATAAACATGACACCACACACATATACATAACACAACATACACATACTATACACACACATAACACAACATACACATACACATAACACACCATATACACACCTCACACACATAACACACCACACATACACCACACCACATACACACACATATAGCACACCACACACACACACACACACACACACACACACACACACACACACACACACACACCCTAATACTCCTGAATAGATATTCCCTTTGCTGTGGGTTGAACATGAAAAGTCCTTCACAGGCTCATGTTCTGGAACACTTGGTAAAGTTGTTCTGGAAAGCTTTGGAGCCCTTGGGAGATGGAACTTTGCTAGAGGAAGTGAGTCACTGGGGGGCAGGCTTTGAGGTTTAAAATCCAGTGTGGTCTCTGCTTGCTGATGGCAGACACAGCATGGCCATAATCCTCAGTCCTCTGCCTCCGTGCCTCTGGGCCACGACGGACTGTATCTCTTCTTAAATCCTTCCTGCCCTAAGTAGCATGTTTTGTCACAGTGACAGGAAAGGGACTGATATGCTCTGGGTGCCAGTGAGTCCAGTCAAGTTGTCACCTGTGCTGCTTTATAGGCATGCTCACACAGCTTTAGCCTTAAAGACAAACCTAAGCTCAAGGGAGGCATTGAGAGCTGCTGACCACGGGATGGTACGTAATGTTTATTTATTAGTTGAGGTACATTACTTTCCAGAACCATGCTACCTTCTCCACTCTGATGGCTCAGGCTATGTGGCAAGTGTAGAGGTTCTGCCAACTGCCCAACAGGTGTAATTTTGGTGGGCTCACTCTGTCAGCCCCCATGCCAAGATGCCATCTGTACTTGCCCACTGTGTCCCTTAGCCCTAGCAGGGAGGATGATGATTTGTACCCCTCTTTGCACCTGAACTCTTGTTACTCAGTTCCATTTGAACTGAAGCAGCTCATGCAGTAAGGGGAGGCTCATGCCCTCACATGTCTTGGAAAGTGATACCTTGGAAGGTTCTGGAAGGTCCTTCTCAGTTTTGTAGGAGTTAATGACTGCTGGAGAGGAGACTCTGACAAGCCTGAGTGGAGAGAGAACATTCTTTTTTTTCCCCTCCCCACCCTCCCCCCATTGCCACCCTCCCCCCAACAATCCCGTTCACTGGGGGTTCAGTCTTATCAGGACCCAGGGCTTCCCCTTCCACTGGTGCTCTTACTAGGTTATTCATTGCTACCTATGAGGTCAGGGTCCAGGGTCAGTCCATGTATAGTCTTTGGGTAGTGGCTTAGTCCCTGGAAGCTCTGGTTGCTTGGCATTGTTTTTCATATGGGGTCTCAAGCCCCTTCAAGCTCTTCCAGTTCTTTTGAGAGAGAACATTCTTATAGAGAATATTCTTATTGTTGATTTACCTGTAAGTAGGGATGAGAGCCCTGAGGTGTGGCATCCATGAGCCGTCACCTGTGCTGTGGTAGGCTTTTCAGTGACACCTTTTGAGACCTCTCTGCTCATTAAATAACTCCTCATACATATTCCTGCCAGTAACCCTAGTGAAAACTGGCCAGGTTGGACTTTACGGCTGTCATTACTTCTCTGTGTGGTTCCATTTCTGGGGTGAGTTGACAGCCTTCAAAATGTTTGGCTGTTCTTCTCTCCTGATCTACCCTTTCTCAAGTGAATTATGGCCATTGGTCATTTGAGGAACGATAGGAAGTGCCGTAGTCTCTGTGATGGCAGACCTTTTGACTAACTGCCTCGGGGTCTTCAAACTGGATCCCACCTGAACACCAGACAAGGAAACTCACCTTTTCTTTTGTGTGTATGAATTTTCTCAGACAAATTTATTAATAACAACAGAGGAAACAAAATCTTTGGAAAAGAGTTTTAATTTTATTCTCTATTCTTCTTTCGTACAACACATCCTGAGCACAGCTTCTGCTCTTCCCAGTTCCCCATCCCCACCTCCCCTCTCCCACAAATCCACTCAGCTCCCTGCTCCATTTCCCCTCAGAAAAGAGCAGGCTTCTCAGGGATAAGTCATCAAATCAGGCACAAAGCCTCACATCAAGACTGGGTGAAGTGAGAAAAGGGATCTTAAGAGCAGGCAAGAGTCAGAGACACTCACGCCCACTGTCAGGGGTTCCCCCAAAACACCAAGCCAGGAAGTCTACCTTTTATTTGTATGGCTTGGTCTGTCTCTTGACACCCACCTGTGGTTTCTTGTATAAATTCCTGGGGATCTCTGTAGGCATATTCTTATGGATTGTTGTTCCCCACCTTGGTACTGTTGGCATTTTGAGCCAGACAGTCCTCCTTCTGTTCCTTTATCTCTCTCTTTCTTCTTATGAGTATTACATCTGCAAGTACACATGTGCATTGGGTATGTGCCTGGTGTCTGCAGAGCCCAGAAAAAGAGCTTCAGATGTCTTGAACTTGAGTTATGAACAGTTGTAAGTTGGCCTATTGGTGCTGGAAATCAAGCCCAAGTCGTCTGTAAAAGCAGTCCGTACTCTTAATTGCTGAGCCACTTCCACAGCCCCTCCCCCCAAGCAACCCTTGATTGTGAGGACATTGTTGAATACCACAGAATAGTTTGATAGCATCTCTGGTCTCTGTACATTCGATCTATGTAGGACCTCGGGTCTGCTTAGGTTTTGACAACTGAAATCATCTTCTCTATGAACAATTGAAGTGTCCCCAGTTGTTGCAAAAATCCCCCAGGGAGGGCAAAGGATCCTTTGCCCCTCCCTTGAGACCTACCAGTCTTGACTCCTCGCTCTTTGTGATGGCCACTCACACATCTCACTCTGTGGGTGCTGTGCTCTGTTAGAGTCTACTAATAACTGTTGGCCGCTGTCTCAGGCCACTCTCTGCCTTTGATCTTCTGCTTATTTGAAAGGGTGCGTCAGCTCATTTTTGACGGTTGACTGTTGTCACCTGACTTTTGTTATTCTCAAGTTTTTTTATGCCTGTTGCCATCAGGAAGCCAGCTCTGCAGTGGCCTTCCCTCTATCCCAGTCCTGACTCCAGAGGTCAGAGCCCTGGGAGTCTCTTGAGAATATGGCTCTTTCCCAGCACATTCCTATGGCATTGGAGGAGACCCTACAGCAAGCTTTTGAGTCTGCTCCACAGAGAATGTTTGCCAGTTCTCTAGAACCTCTGGGATTTATTCTGGACCTTCCCCCTACCTTCTGAGGTTTCTTTAACCTTGGCATTAGGAATTTTCTTGTGGAGATCGATATGCAATCAATGACTCCAGGGAACCCTTTGCAAATATCTGGAACTCCCTCTGCAGCTGTCTTTGTCGTTGGTCTTTCGACCCACAGTTTCCCTTGTGACCCTGGTGAAGGGGATGCATTCACCATGTTTTCTAGACTTACTGACCCATGACAGCAGCGTGCCCTCTGCCTTTATGCTGATTTGGAATGGCTCCCTTCAGGTGCCCATTGTCCTCGTGCTTTTTTCCTCCCTTGAGGAAAATGTCAACCTCACTTCTGCTGCCTGGGTGCTGCCCATGACCATGGATGGGTCCGTGTCCTGCATTGGGTTGATATCCCAGATGCAGGATCTGCCTCATCTCTCAGCCCTTGTTACTCCTTGTGGGTGTGTTTGCCTGGAAAGAGAGAGGAAGTGTGGGTAGACTGCAGAACGATGTGGCAAGGGTGTTGACTCACAGCCACAGGCAAATGATAGGTGGGATGGGGCAAGTGGAAGGTTGGCCTGACCCTGAAGAGCAGTTTCCTCTCATTTCCTGTAAAGGTTTTGGAGCTGCGTTGAATGGGAGAGTTGTCTTGAACTGGGACAAGAGAGCCAGGCTTTCAGGGGAGAGCCACCTTCTCTACATGGCACAGTATCTTGCAGGCAGCAACGTGTAGCTGAGCGTAGTCTCTGGTGACACTGAACTGAGAACCATTGCTGGTGTTGTCAGCAGCCGAGAGAACATGTCCTTGATATGTGAGGTGGGAATTGAAATATCTGCCACAGAGTCCATGGCAGAACCTGGCCTTGGCTGTGGATCAGAGGGTCTTGTCAGTTTGGGAGGCTGCAATAGGAGACTACAGTCAGGAGGACAAACAACTGGAATTTACTGTCTTCTGATGCTGAGGTCAAGGCATCAGACATCATCTTCCCATGCCAGCCTTGTTACTCTGGGCATGTTTGTATCTCAGTCTCCTCTTGCGCAAAGACACCAGCCATATTATTGGACCCAGCTTGAAGACTTGCTTCATCCGGCTCATCTCTTTAAAGTCCTGTTTTTTTTTTTTTTTGTTTTTTGTTTTTTCTTTTTTTTCGGAGCTGGGACTGAACCCAGGGCCTTGCGCTTGCTAGGCAAGAGCTCTACCACTGAGCTAAATCCCCAACCCCAAAGTCGTGGTTTTAAAAACTGGTTCATTTGACATATGAACTTCAGAGAAATGCATACAAACAGGCGCTGTCCCCAGCACCAGGCGGACAGGTTGGTGGGCTGTGAAGAGTGGACTGGAGGCTCTACCTGTCCCATAACTGAGACACGGCAAATAATTAAAACTCAACAAAGCATGGTTTTGTGAGCTTCCAGGGATGCTGGGGATTGGGAGTCCTGCCAGCAAGCCCACAGTGAAGCCTTTGGCAAATGCCACTGACCTTTGTGTCACAGAGAAGGCTACACGGGTGACAGGCTGGTTCTGTGAGCATCCCAGACAGCCCTAGTCTCCAGGAGAGGCTTGCTCAGCTAATTGGGCTGAACTCGACTGCAGGTCATAAACTGACCTTTTCTTCTATAAACATGGAATAATAATTCAAAGCTGAAGAAGACAGGGGAGACAGGTGAGTCTGCTGTATGGGAGCTTGGAAGAGAAGCCATGGCCCTCTCCCTCAGCTGCCCTTCCACCTTCTCTCCTGATCCTGGTAGCTTAGGAGATCCTGGTAGCTTAGGAAAGAAAGAATGACTCCACCTAGCATCAAAGTGGGATGAAAGTGTGAGGGCATAAAACACCCAGGATTTTAAGTAAGAGAGCCATAGAGGAAGAGAGAGGGCAGAGGAAGGAGGGATGGGGGAGTGGAGAGAAAAGGTGAAAAAGATGCTGAGAAAGAGAAACAACAAACCCTTAGTAACTGTAGTGACACACACACAGACACACAGACACACATGCACACATTATACAGAACAGTCACATAAATGAGACCAATAATATGTGGGGACCCAGCACTGAGCAGGACAGCAGTGTGCTGGACCACACCATCTGCTACCTCCTCACAAGGCCATAGCCTTCTACTTTGCTAACTGATTCCCTCATAAAGGCAGCAAAACCCAATAAACCATGGTCTGAAGTTCGCTTTGCTAGAATTAAAAGAGAAGTTTTGGAAAGCAGGCTTCAAATCAACAGCATAGAGATTTTTGAAAGCCACTGTTTATCATTTGCAAAGAGAAAATTCTTACATGTCCTTGGAAGATGTGTCTCCAGTTTTCTTTCTTGTGTTAGCCTTCACACTAGGTGACTGCTGGAACGTTTATGTGTTCTGAAGTCATGTTAGGTGCCTGTTTCTTGCTGGGCTACGTGACTTATAAGAACAGTAGAAGCATGGCCTCTCTTTCAGATGGTGTAAAGCCCAGGTGGAAAGACAAGACTCACAGGCGGTGGCCCCATTGGTTTGTCATGACCATTGTCACTGCTTCTAGGAGAACACTGTGGGGTTCAGAACCAGGGAGACCGCTGGCATGGGCCCGATGACATCCTGCAGATTTGGGAGCCCGTGGACTACTGTCAGGGTGGGATGCTGGGGCTCACAGGTTGCAGAGATGCACAGGACTGTTCCAGAAGGTGACTGGGGAGCAGCCAAGGCAGGAAAAGGAGAAGAGGTATCATAGAAGCTGGATGCCACAAGCCAAACCCTGCTGCAGTCCTTTTGAAGGATATGTTGTACTCTTTGTCAGTACCAAAGCTTCCTGTGTAGGGGTTAAGAGTGCTGTATGGGCACATGGTGGTATCTGGGCTGTAAAATGTGAAGACGCCAAGCAACAAAGACAGAAGTAGGAGGGAGACTGGAGGAAGCTTCATTCCTTCCTTCCCCCCTCCCTCCCTCTTTCCCTCCCTTCTTTTCTCTCTGCTGATTGAACCTGGGGCCTTGCAAACATCAGGCAAGGCATCTACTCTGTTGAGCTACACCTTGACCCCCTTTCTCCTTTTTATTTTGAGACAGAGGCTCACTAAGTTGTCCAGTTGGCTTCGAAATTGGCAGCCTCCTACCTCAGCCTCCCAGGAAGTTGGGATTACAACAGGCTTGCAGGTAGCTAGGATTGCATGAGGTCTGGCTTAAAATGGGCTTAAAAATCCTTCTCTGCTGTATTTCTGAAGAATGATGCATTTGGCATAAAAGCCCACTCGAAAATAGAGTATGCTTATAGTTCCATCAATTTTGTGGCCCATTTCCTCAGGCAAGAGCACGTCTTTACTGCATGAGTACACACACACACACACACACACACACACACACACACACACACAGTTTTCATAAGCTATACATTATAAAAACTGACTATATTTAACACAGCAAAGGCGAAACATGACCTAAGATGTAATACATGTAGCTATAAATCTGACTCTCCTGAAATTCTTTTGACATTTATTTCCCAGGTCAATTCAATATACTTAATTCATATATGTATCTATCTGTCTGTCTGTCTTCTATCTATCTATCTATCTATCTATCTATCTATCTATCTATCTATCTATCTATCTATCATCTATCTATCTTATCTATAAATCTATCATCTATCTATCTATAATTTATATCTATCAATCACCAATCAATCTATCACCTATTTATCTTATCTATAGTTTATCGTCTATCAATTATCTATCATCTATCTATCTATCTATCTCTCATCTATCTATTGATAATTAATCTATCAGCAATCAATCATTTATCTATCTATCATCTATCTACAGTTTATCAATCTATCATATATCTATCATCTATGAATCTATCAATTGATCTATCTATCTTAGGTTAACAGAAACAAAGTTTTAATGTTTCTGTTTTTAGTAGAGGATCGGATACTTTGACAAAGTCATATACAAAACTATTTGTCACACCATGAATTTAGGTTTCAAGTTCCTGGCTCCTGTCACATCTGCTGTATGATGTGGTGCTGGGTGATCTGTGGGAAACTGTGTGGGGAGAAGTCAAAGCTGATTGAACATCCACGGGCTCCCCATCTGCAGAGGTAGATGGCGTTGTTTGAAGAACCGTTGTACCTGAGGGGGTGGCTGGCTTTTTTCCTTGTTTCTATTTATGTGCAGCTATCATAGTGTAAAGGGGACCCAGGGATGGTGGAAGTGTCACAGAGAGTCCTCTGTAAAGACTTTGCCATTTTAGACAAGGAATTTGAACAGCTGTAGATTTTGACATCCATTGGGAATCCTAAAATGCCTCTCCTTGGATGCTGAAGGACATCAGTATAAAAAAGCAAACAAGAACTAAAATGACCCTAAAAGAGATGTAGGGGCTAGGCAGGGGTGGTAAAAGAAAGTCTAGAAGGTTTGGGTAGAAGGAATGGTGTGTGTGTGTGTGTGTGTGTGTGTGTGTGTGTGTGTGTGTGGTGGTGTATGTATGTATATGCATGCGGATAGATATGTGTATGCATGTGTGTATGTGTATATGTGTGCAAACCTGTTTATGTATGAGTTCTCATATTTGAATATATGTGTGCATGTGTGTGCACATGAGTTTGTGTCTATCCCTTATCACTGCTTCAAGTGGTTCTCAAATTTAACTGCTTATGAGAGCCACTCAGAAAGGTTAGCCCTAGCCCTAGTTAGGCTTAGTCCTCAACCCTAGCGTCAGAGATTCTGAGATGTTGGCTGTGGTGTTCTTTTAGTCTCAGATTGAAGGGTGGTTTTCCAGGGGCCCCACAGCCCAGAAAGTCCCACTGGCCACCTTAGAAGATGGTAGCTGTATGCTCAATGCTCATTCACTCACAGGCAAGTTCCTCCACTTTCACAGGTGCCAGATTGTGCGTGGTGTGTGTGTGTGTGTGTGTGTGTGTGTGTGTGTGTGTGTGTGTGTGTGTGTCTGTCCATGTCTCAAAGACTATAGATGCAATTGCATACTTACAGGAGGCAGCTGTCCTCTGAGGGAGGCTAAGACGCCCTCCAAGTGGCAAACCGGCAGGACGTTCCTCTACAAGGAGCTCTTCTGTTCTCTGACAAGTCCCTCCAGGGCCCATGTCACAAAATTGAGTATGAGAGCCTGCCAAAACACAGTGCCTGTCATAGTAATTCTTTACTGTGATAAGACAATATGACCAAGGCAACTTAGAAAAGAAGTGTGTATTTGGAGCTCGTGGTTCCAGGAGGTTACAATCTGTGAGCATCGTGGTAGGGAATACGGCACCTGACAGACAGGGATGGTCCTGGAGCAGTGTCAGAGAGCTCACATCTTGAGACAGAAACTTAAGGCAGAGAGAGAGAGAGAGAGAGAGAGAGAGAGGCAAAGAGAGAGAAAAAGTGAGAGAGAGCAGAGAAAGAGAGAAAAGAGGAAAGAGAAACGAGAAAGCGAGCAAAAGAAAGAAAGAAAAAAGAAGAGAGAGTGAGAGAGAGGAGGAAGAGAAAGTGAGAGACAGAGAGACAGACAGAGACACTGGGAATGGTGTGGGGTTTTGAAACTCCAGTGACACATCTCCTCCAACAAGGTCACACACCTAATAAATTTCCCAGTTGGTTCCACTAACTGGGGACTAAGTATTCAAATATATGAGCCTACAGGGGCCATTCTTATTCAAACTCCCACAGCAGCAAGCTTACATCACAGACACTGAGGATGGATGTTGGGGATCAAGGTGTTTCATTGACAGCACCCTCTGTGGTCCCTCCTTGGTTTGTAGATGGCAACTTCTCCCTATGTCCTCCCAAGGTAGCTCTCTGTCTGCTTAAGTCTTAATCCCATGAGTATATTAGAACTTTTGGGCTAGACCATCTTAACGTGATAAGCTCTATGAAAGACTGCGCCCAAACAGCCATGATCCAAACTCCTGGGGATTAGTGAATTGGGAAGTAGTGCCCCAATTCAGGCCATGACAGCTCCTACCTTCTCTCCCATATTAATCCCCAGCAATTGTACATTTGAGTAATCACAGCTGCAGCCCAGCCTGGAGTGCCCAATCGAGCCCTTTCTCTTGGAATCCTAGCATCTGTTTCCTTCTTCCCAAGCTCCAGGAAGCCACAGGCACACATACATCCTTTTGTGTGTTAGTAGGAAATTCAGACCTGCTGCAACATTTGGTGAACAGGTAAAGGCTGGCTCTTGATGATGTCTCTGCTTTTCTTCTCTGCAGGAGACCAGGCTGTAAAAACCCAGATAGAACTTTTTCAAATTTGCACGGAGGGGTCGTGTCCTCTACCATATGGTGCCTGGGGCTCAGATTTCCAAGTCAGGTATCTCCTGGGAGGAGGGAGCGGTGGCATCCTCAGAAGCTACACTGTTCTCCTCTGAGGATGAGTAGGCTTCTGTTTATCTGGGCTGTTTGCACATCAGTTAGCACTAAGGTCTTGGGTCTACTTCCAGGACCTGGGGATACCTTAGGACATCATAATATTGAGCTTTCATAAGGGCAAGTTGGGAGCACAGAAGGGATTAGGAAGGAGAGGATGAAGAAGATGTTGTCTTTATGTATATGGTTGGGACATGCAGCTAACATGTATGTGGTATACAATATGTACATGTAATACATATGTATGGGGCATACATGTATGCACATATTATATACCGTGCTGTCCACTCTGTGAAATATGCATCCTGGTGAACATCCAGTGTTTCTACTTAGAAGGCATGTTGTCTGTGACAGTGGCCCTGGGTTAAGAGGTTGGGCACCCATAGGTGCTGTAGGCTCTGGTCTTCTGCTTCCTGTTCTCATGCACATGTGTATACTAGAGCTGCTGGCCTATCTGTTCTATTTGGAGACACATAGAGGATGCCATGATGTTAGAACTGGGAACAGAAAGCTGACGACTTGGAGAGGAGAATGCAGCTGAGCTGAGAAGAGGGAATCAGTAGACAGGGCTATCATGCAGGTCGTTCTGGGTACAGGACATGCTAGGATAGGTATTGTGGGCACTAGGAAAGGTTGTGGGGGGCTTGAAATGGTCTTGCTAATTAAGTTGATGTTCACCAGGACCAGCTAGGACATAAGCGAATGCTTCTTGTCTAGCAGACGCCACACTTCCCCATCTCCCAAGGTCTAGACTGATAGAAAAAAAAAAAAGAGCAAGGTCTGAAGTGAGGGGGATAAAAATAGAGCTGCTTTCCTCAAAGTCTAGTTGGGGCAAGGAGAAGAGACCTTTTATGGGGTCCTGCCCCTAGGTAGGGCTATCACAACCCCTAAGTGAAAAAAGCTGTTTTCCTTCTTGTTGCTGCCAAGTAGGATTCAAGTCTATTGAACTCCAAAGGTCACAACACACAACTGTTCATGTTTGTCCTTCCACCCTAGGGTCCAAGCAGACAGACAGATGGGGTGGACTCTAAACAGAGGATGGTCAACTCTAAAGTCTGAGTCTGGTGCACCCAGAGGTGAGTGGGGAACAGCTAGGAGCCCAGAGGGACAAGAACTACTCCACACAAGGCTTCCCATTGCTCTCCATTGGGAAACAGAACCTGTCAATTACAGACACGTAAGATCTAGTCCCAGAGGGTGTGAGTCCTGCACCTCTCAATCCATCAACAGAGGCAGTCCTGTGGCAGTCTTGTGCCTGTGACTGTTATGTTTCTCTTTCCTTTAAATTAAAAAAAACAAAAACAAAAACAAAAGAAACCTTCTAAAGCAACAGGTCTCCTTGTGGCATTTCAGACATCCTGGGTTTCAGTTGGCCGTCCCCACCCCTTCTTCTTGACCATCTCTTTGCCCTGCTTCCTCATTTATGCCTTTCTACCTTTCTACAGTATTCCCTGTCCAATCTCATATCACAGGTCTTATTTTACCTTCCCCACCCCCATACCTCGAACCCCTCCCCCCTCATTCGAATAAGCATTCAACATTTAACAAGTGGAAGTCAGGGCCTCCATATGAGCAGAGACATCTGTCCTTCTGAGTCTGGCTTACCTCACTTTCTGTAATGTTTTCCATTTTCTTCTACCTGCTGCAAATGTCCTGATTCATTTTTTCCCCCTCATGGCTTAAAATCTTCCATATTGCAGCTTAATTAATTATCCTTTTAACTGCTGGTGGACATCTAGAATGATTCTCTTTCCTTGCTATTGTGACTTGAGCAGCCGTGAAAATGGAATGAGCAGTATCTCTGCGGTAGGGTGTAGAATCCTTTTAGGGTGGATGCTCCGGTGTACAGCAAATTCCTTGGTCCCTGCTACGCAGTTCCACTGTGCTCCACTAGGTGGCTCTTTGCACTCTCGGATGTCTGCAGGCGTTCAGACAGGTGAATGCATCTCATTGGTTGGCGGAAGGCATGATGCCACCCAGCAGCTCTTTTTAAGAGAAAAGCCAGGACCAGAGAAGCAGCCACCCCTGAGCATTGCCTTCTGAGCTGTTCTGTGGGACCAAGCTGCGGAGTCAGGCCAACATGAGTGAGGTAAGCAATCCTTGCCTTCACACAGGGAACTGTGGAGTGAGAAGGCTCTGTCCCTGTGGGATTCTCAGAAACCCAAAGGGTACCTAGTGGGGCTGAGGGGTAAATGGATCTTGTTATAATTTGCTTTCAGCATAGACTGTCCTGATAGCTTGGTTTGAATGCAGTGTAGAAATTTGCTAAGTTTGCAACTTCTGAAATTAGTCTTAGAAAGAGAAAGGGATATAGGTATATTGTTTCTGATCTATGACTTTGGGTTTTGTACCTCTGAAGAGAGAGCCAGTTATTTGATTCTCTCACGAACATTTGTGCTTTTTCCAGGGAGTGTGTCCTCACGTGTTTCCTTGGGACACAATCTGAATGTTAGCAGACAGTGCTAGCCACCTGGGAAATCCAGTCTCAGAAGAGAGGTGGGGAAAGGGGTGAGGATTTATGCTGGGGTGCAGCGCCTGCAGAATCATTGTCTGTGACAGGGCTTGCTGCTAATCAGTTAATCAGAGCCCTGGGAAACATGTGGGGTCCAAGCTTGAGTGTGTGTGTGTGTGTGTGTGTGTGTGTGTGTGTGTGTGTGTGAGAGAGAGAGAGAGAGAGAGAGAGAGAGAGAGAGAGAGAGAGAGAGAGAGCCTCCTGAGGGCACCAGGGGAGTGTTGTCAGAAGGGCTCATTTTCAAACCCAAGACCCTTTTCTGATTAAATGTATATAGAACATATTATGCTGGGGCAAACTGGTGGCTTGCATATTTTTCTTTTAAAAAGAGATTGTAATCTCTCCCACAAGAAGATTTGGGGTTATACAATGCTATCCCCTTTCAACGAGAAGCCCAGTCAACTCTTGTTTTCATTTCCCCTCGGTTGATACTTAGTTACTTTGAGAGATCTGTTATCTTCTTTGTATTTTGGTTTTTTTTTCTTAAATGTTTGACAGATGGGTGATCTTTTTTTGGAAGTCTAGAGTAGAATTAACAACTTCGGAAATCAAATGCCTCCTGGCGGCTCCTCTCCCCTCTATGGACGGCTTTGGATACAAACAACAGGCAGAAGGGCAAGGTGGTGCAGCACCCAGGCACAGGACTTGGGATAGAGCCAAGAGCTTGGGGGAGGAGGAGGGTGGATACGGGCTGGGAGATGGGAGTCTCCTGGCAACCCTGGGAACAGAAGCCACACTGACAGCCATTGGTTGCCTCATGGTGTAAATGTTGAGAGCAGTGCCAAGCACTCCCACACGTGTCCCCTTCCGTGAGCCTCTCCATACCCTGGGCAGCCAGTGACAGAGGAGGAAACTGAGGCACAGAGAAGTAGACCAACTGATTCAAGACCATCATCCAGATCTGGGGCTAGCCTTGTCACACTGAAGTAGTCGGTACACGGGTGATTCCTGGTGCTGTTCGAATGCATGTGGGGTTCCTTGAACACCTGGAGAGGGAGGGGCAGAAGGAGGTAGAGAATCCAGGGAAAGGAAGCAGGGCTCTGAAGACCAAGGGCATTGAGGACAAGATCTCTTTTCTTTTGCCTGTTGGGGAGGGGCTTTCTTCTGGGTTCACTAAGATTTTAGAAGCAGGAGGCTTATGGACTCCTTGCCTTGCTTACAGGAAGAAGGGAATGGCTGTGTGGACAGCTTTTCCCATTCAGAACTCAATGGATTCTCATCAAGGAGGGGCCTAGAAACTGCAGGCTCTGCAGACGGACCTCACACCAGGGACCCTCCCCTGTGTCCAGTCATCGATCTGAGACAGCGTCTTATCACTCATTCCGTGCTGAGGCTCATGCATAGAGAAGTCCTCCAGTGCCTCTCCTTGGACACCCAGCTGAGCAGATGACTGTGTGGGTCTCCAGGGAAGAGCCTTGTCCCAGAGTTCAAACCACAATTAGGGTCACAACCTCCTTTCTGTTGACCCTGTAACTAGGGCAGCCTCACACTCCCTACCCTGCCCCCAACTGTCAGTGACTTAGTGTCACAGCCAGAGTGTGAATTCCCTAAACCCTGTGGGTAAAAGTCCCTAGGATGAAGACCCTGCGTCTGTGTCCCCTGTCCTTCCACACCCCAACTTCTCCTTGCACCAAGCTTGGCTTCTCATTCACACCACTGCCCTGAGCTCCCCCTGCTGGCCCATCTCCAAGTCCCTGGCCGCCATTGTTCTTTGGAAAAGAGACATTTCTCCTTTGACTAAAACTTAAGTCTGCTTTAAACATTTAATAAAAGGGACAAGCAGCCAAGGTACTGGGGAGGGCACCAAATCCCAGAGGTTTTCTTCAGTTGGATGAACTACAAATGGCTTCCAGGGTTAATAACTCCTAGGCAGGATTGGAGCACATAGTCAATAATAGGCTTATATGAATAGCTGTTGGTCACAGCAGAGACATTGATCTCCCTCTGTCCTCAGGGTTATTCTGGGCTGGGGCGTGTGTGTGTGTAGAAATTCCAGAGTTATCTAGCTTTCCGTTGAGTTAATGCAAACTTGGGCAGGGCAGAAAAGACCCTGAAAGGCCAAAGGGTCCCTGGGGTCAGCTCTGCACTTTGGGGACTTTTGGCCTTGAAGGGGAAAGAACAGGAAACCAGTCCTGAAGCTGGCTTTAAACTGACAACTTAATGCAATGTGGTTTTCATATCTCAGAACCAACCATTATTTATTTAGTTCTTCTTCCTCTTCTTCTTCTTCTTCTTCTTCTTCTTCTTCTTCTTCTTCTTCTTCTTCTTCTTCTTCTTCTTCTTCTTCTTCTTCTTCTTCTTCTTCATCATCATCAGGGCAACGACATATGGTCAAATAGAACAGTTTAAGTACAGTAAATGTTTGGTTGGAAATAAAGTCCAAATTTAGGGCCGTGTGAGAGCCGTGGCTGACCGGGTACATCTGATTTTCACACTCGTATTACAGTATGTCAGATGTGCTTGGAGCAATCCAGGAGATGGACTGGGATCAAAATGTAGACTTAAGTCTAGTAACCACATTTGAAATTCTCCCAGCAAAACCCAAGGTTATGAAGCGCCATTCGCAAAGAAGAGGAGGATTCCTGGGAGCAAGTCTGTCCTAGTTCCTCACCTGGGGGTTGCTTCTAAGTGCCTTTTCAAAAACCCCAACTCAGGAGAGCTACAGATGAGATTTTAATGGAGCATGAATTTAAAACATGACATGAACTATTGCCATGTTTGGAAAGTTACGGGAAAGCAATCAGACTACATAATATATTGGGCAACAGCTGTGACGTAAACACGAGACCCTAAGCCTTCCCAGAACTCTGTCCTGGGCTCTCTGCTTGTTTTGACTTAGGTGATATGGGTTAGCCCAGCATCAGGAATGAGGATCTTTGGTCCATGTAGACATTGGCCACAGTGAAAAGACTATGCCAGGTAAAGACATGGTTGAATCAAGATAAAAGACGTTCAAGAGCCTATGTGTGCACACACATATGTATCCCAGGCACCAAAACAGATCTATTGCCTCTCACCTGAAGACCGTCGTCGTCTTATAGGAAAGAGGAAAGCTGGGACTGACTGTTCCCCACTTGCATACTAGGGAAGATGGATAAAAGACGCATGGACTTTATATTCAGACATAGATACTGCTTAAAAATATCATGTAACAGAGGTTTGGGCGTCACACAGTGTGGAGAGTCAGAGAGATGACAGGAACCAAGGTGAGAACCAGTGCTATAGTGGGCTCCTAGGACCCCACTGCTGAGGTGAACTGGAGTTTAGTGCTCTGTGTGCATGGCTGGGTCTGTGGAAGAGCTGAGTAGCTCAGACAGTGGTTAAGCATGGATTCTGAAAGTTACAGGCAACTGTGGTGTTTCCAGGAGAAGGCCAAATGGCAATTTGATTTCTTATGTAATTCTAACCTCATTTAGGGGAGCACATGACCTAGGAATGACCTAGTGAGACCCACTTAGAACATTTATTACCATGCCTTATTTGTATAAAGAAATAGATTTCGCACTGTCATTGTCAAATTCGGACTTTGTTCATGTTAAGCCACACACTGGTGGACGTTATTCTTCCTCTAACTGGGAATATTAAGACTTGCTGGGTTGTGATTACAATTTAGGTTCCGAGGTTAAACACAAAAGCGTGCTTTCAGGCCTGGTAATCATAATGGATTGTCATAAAACTCGCCTTCCCAGTCTGCATCTCATTAACTAAGCTCAGGATTACAGCACCCAATGTTTTCTTCTCTTGAGTTCTAAGATTGAATGAAGGCAGAGTGCGGTATTTATTTATTTTTTTCCAGACAGAAAAGCTAAGTAAATGACTCACCATCGATTTTATTAAATGTTTAGTGGAGGTGGCATGATCAACATGAAAAGAAGATCCAAGCTTATGTCAGGCGAGTCTCCCGAGTCTGTGATGGACACAGTCCCTGCGCTAGTGTTTAGATTAATTTCTTCCCCAGTGCCCTGAGAGGTCTTGCTATAGTGAAATTTGTTTGTGCTTCCTCGGTTCTCAGTCCCATGGGTGTAGGCACCATTTAAACACACAGAATTACCAGCTTCAGGTCAGAGTTTCTCACTGATTTCAAATGACTTTTCTGCAAGGAGTTTTAAGGCTATGGGTGTATTCTATTCGAGTGCCAGCTCCCTAAGTCCAGCTAGAGCCAGCATGCTGGTAACAACCTCTAGATACACGCTGTATGAACTGAAGCATTCTTCCTGGCCCATCGATTCGCTGATGAGGAAGACTGGACTCCAGGGGCGGAGCCTGGTTTGTGTCCAGCACATAAATGAATTAGTGGTATTCCAGTGTGGATGACCAGCTGTTATGACTGATGTTCCGGAGCTCTGTTCTCTGGACATTCTTTTTTTTTTTTTTTTTTTTTTTTTTTTTTTTTAAGGCTGGGAACTGAACCCAGGGCCTTTCCCTTGCTTGGCAAGCCCCCCACCCCTGAGCCAAATCCCCAACCCTCTCTGGACATTCTTATTGCTGTAGGATGTGTGAACAGGGAATGGGGTTTGCATTCTGTTCTTTGCTCTTGGTCTAAAACCTGCGTGCGCCACTCACATTTTTTTGTAAGTGGGAAATGGGGATTATGGTATGGCCAGGCACACAGAACGCAAGCTCCCACAGAAGCAAGAGAAAAGGAGAAAAGGTGGGGGGAAATCTTCAAGAGGTAGAACACTGAGCACTTGGGAAACACTAGGAAAGGTATAAGAGCTGAGATGGGGGTTGGCGGGGACAGACCGAATCTTTGTTCCTATCCCCTGAGGCTGTCTCACCTCAGAATTGCTGCATGGAATCCAAACAAGAAGGACACAGACAGGCAGAGCTGGGGCCAGCTGGAAGTCAGCTCTGTTGTATTGACACAGGAAAGTAGCTTGGCTGTGTGAGAGGAGAAAGTCTACGCAGATCTTTCATAGTAGGGCTTCTGGCATGGAGACAGGCAGCCAAGATGTAAATCACAGCATATTGTTGGAGGAAAAATATGTCTAAACAGACGGAAGGCAGGTTGTAGATGTAAATATTTTAAACAACACTTAAAATTGACTATCAATAATTATCATATCGTTAAGACAATGAAAACAGGTATTTAAATTAAGACGTTTGATGGGTTTGCTTAATATTTCCTTATGAGTAGTTGTGTGTGTGTGTGTGTGTGTGTGTGTGTGTGTGTGTGTTTTCACATGTGGGAGGGTGCATGTACTTGTGTGTGCATGTGGTGCAAGCCAGAGGACCACTTCTGGTTGTGTTTTATAGTTGCCCATTTCCTGTGAATGACCTGGAGCATACACCTTGGCTATGCCGGCTGTGCAATAAGCCCCAGGGATCTGGCTGTCTCTACCTCCTAGAACTCAGATTTCAGGCATTCATTGTCATGCTTGACTTTTTATGTCAGTGCCTGGGATTTGAACTCAGGCCCTCATGCTTGCTTACAAAATATTTTGCTAAGTCATCTCATCAGCCTTCACATCTGGCTACTTTAGGTACCAAAATATGTTTGGATGTTTAATTATCTTAAACAGGACTGGATTAATGTACGGAAGGTGACCAACCTAAACACATTTTCCTGGGGTGACCTTGCCACACCCACAGCCCTGTGATAGTCACCCCCTACCCTGCTGATCTCACCTTTGTATTCTGGCTACGCTGTTTCCAGTCTTCAAAATGAAGTGAGGTACACAGACACATTTACCTTCAATGGAGTCTAAATATAAAAGTTTGTACTTCGAACCAAACTAGCCTGCCACACCCCTTGGGCTATTTTACATGACCAATTCAACCCACGTGTCACATTAGGCATTAATCTACCCATTACTGTTTGTGCCTCATGAATAGTTCCGAATCTCTGTGTCAGGATCTCACAGCATGACTTGTCATTCTGAGAGGGAAAGCAGTTGCCCAGATTTATGGCTTTGCCAGCGGGGACATCAATCACCCACTAAACTCCCGTATTTCCTACTTTGTTCCTAACCTGCCACCTTCTAAACAAAACAGAGACAAATTAGAATCGCAGGGTATGGAAGCAAGCCCCCATGCACAACAGACCCCTGCACAGAGATCTGGTTGGGAAACAGGGTAGATTGTTCACACACAAACAAAGCCATTTTCACAGTGTAATGTTGTGAGACTTGGTCTGTAGGAGCACCTCTCTACACATGGTTTCTGCCTTCTCTTTCAGTCCTGGCTATGACAAGGGTCAGGTGTCAGACACACCTCAGTCATCCAGCCACTCATCTGTTTCTGACTATCCAGTAACTGGGCTGGGGTTTGAGCTGACTTGAGAGAAAGCTCATCCTGATACTAAAATCCAAACTTGTCTTAGATAGGACTGACCAAAGAGCAGTCATGTGACCCCAAATGCTTAGCGAGGTGACTAGCTACATTATTTTTTTTAAACATAATTGCAGGGAATGACAATACAGATGAACATTCATCTAAATAAAACAGGAATAAAAATGCAATAAGAGAACATATCTTCCGTTTTCCTATGACTATCTTCAAAAGCTGATGCATAAGTCTGTCAGGTGCCCAGAGTCCAATATGGAAAAAGTGGATTGAGCTCGTCGTGCAGGTCAATCGGTAGAGCGCTTGATATCCTACACCAGGCTTTGCCATAAACACATAAATGGGACATGACGGTGCATGTCTGTACTGCCAGCTCCAGATAGACAGATGGAGGCAGAAGGATCACGACTTCAAGGTCATCTCTGCTTACATAGCAACTCTGAGGCCAGCAAACAAAACATTAAGGAATTACACTTAACTCTAACAAGGAAGTTGTCTACATGTATTATATTCTTGTTAGGTAATGCTGTTTCCTTTGGGCCTGGCAGACAGGCTGATTGTACATGGGGATTTCTTGTTCTGATTGTACACGCAGAGACATTCCCGAGTCCATGAACTAGTCACACTCGGAGCCTGAGCCTTGTTCAGTGCTGATGCTTGCACTACTGAGGACTGAGTACTCAAAATACAGGAACAGGCACAGAAACCCTCGCACACCCATCTGGGTCAAGAGTATGGAGGCTTCCTTTAAGGATTCTGATCTTTCCCCACAGTTTAAAGAGCTCCAAGTGGAACAGAACCACCTCAGAGTTGTTATGATGGGGGGTTTGACGCCATGCTGTCCTGTGTCCAAGGACCCCTCTGTTGCTATCATCACTGTCTCCCCCTCCTTTCTCTGACTTTCCACACTCAGCTGTCATTGCCCTAACAATGATGCTGTCATCACCACAGCTCTGTTTGGGTTTCTCAGGCCGCTTGCAGATCCTAACAGGACAATAGAGTAATATCCACAGGACCTTGGGGTCTCTAATATTCCATCTGGTTAAACCTGTTGTTGAATGTAGACCACGTACACATTTGCTTCTTTCCAAATTATGGTTTAGCTGTCATGCACCGTATGTGTATTAAAAGCCAGTTACCTGCTGTGGGGAGGTGCAATTAATTCCAGACAGATTGTGTGATCTAAAGTCCACTTCTCGGAGCGAGAGGCATCTGACGTGGCATAGTAATACTTTCAAGGCATGCCGTTAGGGAGGGTTTCAAGGCAATTTGCAGTTATAAGAGTCCTACAACAGCCCTAGAAAGGGAAAAGTTCACATCAGTCCTGATTTTAGCTATTTATGAAGTGTAATCTTTAGTACTCCTCACCATAAGCAGATAACAAACATAAAACCTCAACTTTCTCTACTCTGAGTGATTCTGATGGTGACTCACCTACCACCCCAGAGGTATCCGTGATGCCCCCAGAGTTGGCTGTGTACAACCTGTACAGTTGGATGTGGTGGCTCTGCTCCCATGGGCTTCATGCTAGTTTAAGAGCTAAGACTACAGTTATACGTAGAGGTCAAAGACTTAAATGATGTGAATAGCATAGTCTCCTTAATGTGCTCATTTTAATTTTTCATTGGTTGCCCATTTTAGCTATCATCTATCTATCTATCTATCTATCTATCTATCTATCTATCTATCTATCTATCTATCTATCTATATTATCTGGCATCTATGAGTCATCTATATCAACCTATATATCTGTCTGTCTGTCTGTCTACCTATCTTCTATCCATTCATCCATCAACCTTCAAGGCAGGTGCTTTCAGTATCACTGTCCTCAGACCTCTGGGGACAAATGACCCCTCTACTGCAGCCTTCCAAGTACCTGGGTCTTACTGCCACGTTTTATTGGCTTGAAAGCATTCATTTTTCGTTAGGGAGCTGAGTGACCTGAAATTAATCTTGTTGAAAATCCCAGTGCTCTTGAGCAAAAACCAGGCTTGTTTTCTCTTCCACATTTCCCATTCTATTAAATTTCTCATTTTCTGTCATACTCTGGAAGATACCCACTACCTTTTATACCAGTCTCATATCCACTTGAATCTCTGTAAGAAATAATTGGAAATAACACAGTCCTAGCTATTTTTCTTGTTCGAGAGCATAAAGGGTCCCACAGAAGTATGGACAAAGGCAACCTTCCTTCCCAGGTCTCTAGATGGCTTCCCAGGGTTCATTTCTGATCTGATTCCCTCACCCCTACGTCCTAGTCACATGTTATCATTACTCTCCCATGGAATAGTCTGTGGAGACACTGGGCAAAATTTACTTCAGTCTTGTTGGGTTTTCTTGACTCTAGACCAACTGTTTCCATGTCTCACTTGGCTCCCAGGGATCTGAATAAGAAAGGATGTCCTAAGTCCCAGAGAACAAGAGTCCCTGTCCTGATCAAAGCCATTGTATATATCATCAACAGCCACACATTTGATGAGTCCTATAACTTCCTGTCCTCTATGAGGGTGACATTATAAGTGGCCATGCCTTCTACTCCTTTAAATCCCCAGCACAAAGCATTGAAACTCCCACTGGTGGACATGTAGTTACCTGTCAGACACTGCTGAGGAGACAGATACGGTCCCTGCCACTCAGAGTGTTGATGGTAGAGGTGGAGCCAATGTAAGATTAATTCTTCTATGGCTTCCATACAGAGTGCATGTGTCAGGGAAGTAGTAGATAATTTATCACTGTGCAGGGCTGTGAAGAAGAGGGGAGACAAGGTTCAGGTGAGCCTACCAAAGGAGTGAGGACTCAGTTCCTGATAAAGATCATGATAGCAGTTAGTAGATCTTAAAGGAGGAACATTTCAGAGCCAATTGAAAGTTATCAATAGTCACGCTGAGTGGTTGGTACACACCCGCTGTCAGGCTGTACTTATTTTTAAGCTCCCTATTTTAGTGTCTTTCCCTATTGCTGAGATACAGAGCTCTGACAGAACAACTTAAGGGAGAAAGGGTTCATCGCTGGCCTCTGCTTCCTTGTGGATTGCCTTTTCCCACCCCACATCCCCACACCTGGGATTAAAACAAAGACACAGTCTTAAAACATTTCTGCGTTCTTTAAAGAACCCAAAATTCCAGAATTCTGACTGGAGGGTTTATCTCTGGATACAGTCCACCATGATTCAGGAGTCATAGTGAAGGAAGCTAAGGAGCTGGTGACATCACATCTATAGTCATGGAAGAAAGGGGGAGATCGCTTCCTTTTTACATAATCCAGGACTCCTTGTCTAGGGAATGGTCTCACCCGTGTTGGAGATGGGTCTTCTCATATCAATTAACATAGTAAAATGGCATTCTGTAGGGACATGCAGAGACTCATTAGCCAAGAGATTCTAGACAGTTAGCATGGACCATCACGTGCCCATTTTCAAGTGGAACACACGGACCTTCTTACTAGTCATGTTGGGGCTCCATTGATTTCCATATCACGTAAGGAACATGAAGAGGGAAAAAAAATCCCCTGTGATACATTGGAAATAGGTCATGAGATACATTGGAAATAGTCAATGGTATTTTTCTTGGAATTTTACACATTGCTTATTTTGTAAACTTTACACATTCTAATTGTGAGAAATCTGGTGAATTTAGACTTGTCTGCAATTTATCTTCCAGGAGCACCAGTGTTGATCAGGATGGCATATGGTTTGCATTCTTTTGAGTCTTAGGGCCCCAGGTGGCTTCCCGACCATCATTAGTAATCTCTCTTCTCTTCAGAGTTTGCCCTCGGATGGACTCAGCTTCTATATATAACTCAGATCCCACATCTGCATTAGCCCTGTGAAAATCTCAGGCCAACAGAAGACTATCTCAATTTTTTTTTTCCTGGCGATGTTCTTTACGTTAGAAATATAGGCTATTTTTCCTCTCTTTTTGAAATAAATGTCTTAAAATAGATGTAGCAATTTTTTCAAACACCTCCGCCAAATACCTCCTTCTAGTTCATAGCTGCCCCCACCTCCCCAACACACATTTTGATTTAATCTCTCCCATCTTCCAAACTGGCCTGTTTCATTCCCAGGCTACCTTTTTATAAATTCCCATGTCATTGTCTTTCTGCTGAGTTCTTGCTGAGAGTCAGTTCTGGGAGAGATTCAAACAGCAATTCTCTACAGTTGATTTCTGGATGAAGACTTTGGATTCTCACATGGTAGAAAAGAAGAGGCAGCCTAACCTGACTTTGGAGCTGTGAGAGTAGCTGGGGGTGGCGTGGGGGTGGGGTGGGGAATAGGGGGTGGGGAATGGGATGTGGGCGGTGGGGAGTGGGGGGACCCTCGCTCTGGCTTGCTGGGTCCCTTTAGACTCACAGTGGGGACTGGAGACTTGGGCTGTGGATGGGAGAGACCAGCGGATCCAACAGAAAGGATACTACTTAAAAACATCAACTGTTAAGCTCGCCCCTATCCCTTCTTTCCCTCTTATGGTTCTTTTGAGATGTTGTAGCTCCAGGGACATCTAGAGAGCCTGATCTAAGAGCACTGGGATCAGAGTAGTAACAATTTGAAAAAAAAAAAAAAAGCACTTATTAGACTTGTTAACATTGTTAAGAATGTTGCCAGCTGACAGCAGAACATTAGGACCTGAATGAAAAGGGAATGAAAAGGGAAGGATAGGACATGCTGCTCCTAGGAGTGCTGGAGGACACGGTTTATGGTAGATATGTGGGAAGCATAGCCATGGGCACAGACATCTGGGAGAGTCCAGAGTCAGCATGACCAGACTGAGCTGGGCCACGATGCAGCAGCCAGGATGTCAAAGGTACTAAAGTGGCTGGATTATAGGGGAAGGGCATCCCAGCCCTGGGCTGGAGAGTTTGGGGATAGAGGGCTGGGTATGCTGATCATACCCTCTGGCAAGTAGGGCCTAAGGGATGCTGGGAGAACTTAGAGTCCAGGTCCACTTTGTTAAATAAACACCTCAGCCATCTATCTCAGGTTTGACATTTAACAAGACCCGATTTGGGGTCTTTTTAGGGTATACCTGACATAGTTGACTAAGACACTTTACCTGTGGACAGCCCTAAGTACACACAGGAGTCCTGGTGGGGTATTGATGACTGCAAAAACAAAACAAAAATTAAAAAGGAAAGAAATTGCACTGGTGAAATGTGATCCTATCATGCTGACTGTGTAAGGGCACACATGCATACGTGTGCATGTGCATGAGCATGCGTGTGCATGTGTGTGTGCACATGTGCATGAATATATGCACATGTGCATGTGTGTATACATAAACACGTGTGTTCATGAGCATATTTGCATGTGTGTGAGTGTGCATGAACATGCACATATGCATGTGTATAAGCATGTGTGTCCATGTGAATATGTGGGTGTGCATGTGTGTATGTGAACATGTATGTGCATGTGCATGTGTGTGTGCATGTGCATGAGGATGAAACTGTGCATGTAGTCTGTTATTTCCATGTAAACTGGCCTTTGACATGGCCCATGTCTGACCCTAGAAGGAGGCAGACAGAGTCTTTCTTCCCAGTCTGGAGAAGCTTTGGGGTTAACTCTGAGGAACCTACTGTGTGTTGCTCAAATGAGAAACTCATTTGTTCAGGGTCACTTGGCTGACCCGGAGAATTGTTTGAACAAACAATGACACTATGAAATTGATTAAAAACACTGTATTTGGGTGCATGCATGTGTGCATGGGAAGGCTAGAAGACAACCTTGGGATTCATCCTCAGGAATGCTGTCAACTTCCTTTAAGACAAGGTCTCTATCTCGTTCAACCTGAAACCCATCAATTAGGCTAGGCTGGTTCACCACTGAGCTCCAGGAATCCTCCTTTCTCTGCCTCCCCAGCAGCAGGGTTATAAATACACCATCACACCTGGCTTCTCCATGTGGGCTCCAGGGATTTGAACTTGTGACCTCCTGCTTGCACCTCAAGCATTTTACCAACTGAACCATCTTCGCAGTTTTTGGACCGTCTTCTAATCTGTCTTAATTTTTAAGTCTTGAACTGTGGATAGCTAATTTAGGACAAAAGTATACAGCCTCAGTCTTCTACCATTTTGTGAAGCTATTTTCATTTAAGTGGAGAGAAAAAAAATCTGGCAATTTCTTTAATACCAAAAAAGAAAGTTTCCTGCTTCGGAAGTTTGGCATACCCTTCTGAGAGAAGCACATTTAGCACCACACAGAGCTAAATAAGTGTCTGCATTCTGCAAGAGATTGGGAGGCTTCAGCTCTGTAGGAATGGTGTTCATGTGGGAGTTATGAAGTTCATCAACCATGTGGCCCAGAGGTCATGAGTCACCAAGGCCTTTCTCCACGGTCGCTGAGCCCTGCTTTCACAAGTGCATGACAAAGGCCTGTAACTCTGGTACTATACTGACTCTGCCCACAGATGTTTCACTACCAGGTTCTAAGACAAGCTTGCAGAATATGCCTACCCCGTCTTGTTGCCTAAAATGTCTCAGACATACTGTGGACCCCATGTGGAACTGTGTGCAGCAATTCCCATGCAGTTGCTTTGTTGTTAAGATAAGGGTCAAACATGGCTCCCAGTCTGCATGTAGATAGATTGAGTTATCTGCATCAGAGGAAGTAGAAAGGTGTCCTCAAAGCCTGACCCTTCACCTTCTAAGTCAAGGCTTTCCCTTCTAAAGAGGCAAGGTTAAGGGCCAAGTGTTGGACTTCCAAGCTGGTCTGTGTAAGTTCCATCATCATATTGGCAGCAACACCCCTGGGTGTGCTTCCAAACAGCTTCCCTGCCTCTGTTAGCTGGGACCCCTGTGTTATACCTTCCTTGGGGCCACTTCCCTGGCAGTGCTGAGCTGATGCTCTTGCAAGGGGGAAAACATAGTGATTTGCAATTGTGGACAGAATGGCAGGTAGAAGAATTAAAAATGTGTTGCCAAACTTGGAGGAATTATTCCCTTACTCAGCTTTACATGGGGGTTCTCCTGGGTAGCAACGGATTTGGCTTGTGTCCTTTCTTTTCCCATATCCTTGTTCTCCTGATGAAGTTGGAGCGTAGCAGTTGGGCCTGCTGGCTCGGCCATAGGAGGGCTGATATAGCCTTGTGTGACGCTGCCAGCAACCTGGTTGGTGGGCACTGAGGGACTGGCAGGGAAAGATTCTCCCAGTTGTGTGGACATTTTCATTCAGAAATTACGGTGGCTGATTTTGGTACTCAACTTCACGACGTTATAGTCACCATGGAAACGGAACTCTAGGCATATCCAGAAGAGGATTTCTGGGTTAACTAAGGCAGGGAAACTCACTGTCAGTGTTGGTGGCACTCTCCCATGGGTTGGTGAAACCCATTAACGAAAAAGGAGGTAAACTGAGCCCTCAAACTGCGAGTCTGAAAATTGTGAGCCAAAATAAATTTCTTCCTTCAGGTTAGCGACAGGAAAGGTGACTAATGCTCTGGCCTCTGGCTGTTCTCTGTCCTTTGAGTATACAGAGCATGCATATTATGGGATGGATAGCAAAGAAGGGAATGGTGATGTTACTACCAACAGCAAAGAGGGGATGCATTTCTCCCTCTGTGGCTACTTTCTGTAATCTGAGTTTGGCCCGATGTGAGTTTTTGGCTCCGTGGGTCTTTGGAATGTAAAGAATGGAGGACGTCACACCTGTCCTGGAGGGGCGGGAGGGCAGGATGCTTGTCTTGAGCACCTTACAGTGTGGGTTTCACTTAGCCCTTGGAACCTGGCTCTGCCTGTTGGCTTTCCCCCCTCTTATCACCTTTACAAGGTGTCTCAAAGGAACCAGCTGTAGGTGTGCCTCATTCCTGCCTTTATGCTGACGGTTGTCTATCCTCTTTCTTATTCCTGCCCTCTGTCTGGTCAGCCAGGACTTCTCGGAGCAGGGAAAGCAAGCAAGTCTAGTCTGTCCTCTCCTCGTGAGTGTTGGGTACTTTCTGTATGTTCTGGGACAATACATTTTGTAAACTTCTGGATATCCATGCCTCTGTCTTCTTTGTCAAGCACAGAAACTGTTGTGACAAGCACTCCAGCAACCTCCATCATGAGGGTAATCTAAGGAAATGACTCAAAAGCAGGCAATCAATGGGGGAAGTGGGTGGGAGGGGGAGGGTTTCTTTGGATGCACAAAGTGTGATATTACACAACCTTGGGGTTTTCAAGGAGAGCCAAGGGTGGTTTACTCCACGAGCTCATGTGGCCTTCCTCCAACCTCAGACTTGAGTCTTGAATCTGAGTTGAGCTAGACATAATGTGATAAAATCATTAAGTTCTTCCAGTGTTTCACCCATAACTGTATTCTGGCCATTAAAACATCTCCCTCCTGCATTGTCTCTTTCTAGAAAAAAATATTTTCTGTAAGTTGTACCAAGATTGCAAAGCATATTTGTGGCAGAATCAGAGGTCCAGAGGCCAGGATCAACAACTGACTGACCAATGCAGGGATAGGTCGAGCTTACAGATAGCGTTCTGTCCTTAGAGTCTCACAGTAGCTGCAGGGACATTCTGAGTTTCGTGCTTTTTAATTCTCCTTGAAGAAGTTGACTAGATAAGAAAACCACTCTGCTAAGGCACACACCTAGCACCTTTCAGCCATGACATCATCATTCTCAGTCTTCTAGTGGCCAAGTCAAATGCACCCCTTTTTTTGTGACTGTAAATATCTGGTAGTATGTATGCGATGGGAGAGAAACAGTCCCGCTTCTGTACAGGCTTGTGCTTATGCCCTTTTAGAGAGTGATTCCTGCAGGGTGAGCAGCCAGTTCTCACAGCTTACTAGAAGAGAGCTGCCTTTTGTCCCCATTTTGTAGACAGACTGTGGCTCAGTGAAGTTCATTGTCCTTGCAAGGTCATGACTCTGAGAGTGGCTGTGACTTCATTTTTGTTTTAAAGGTTTCATGTTTTTTGTGTTTGTTTGTCTTTTAAAGCCAGGCCTTTAAAGGGAAAATTTATATACGGTAGCATTGGCCCCTTTGCCCTGTGTGGCCAATGGGTTTTGTCTGCAGAGCTATCTCAGAGGTACTGGCTTTTTCGACTTCCCGAGAAGTCCCTTTGTGTTCTTCGGGTCATTTGCTTCCCTGTTCTTTAGGTCTAGCACCTGCTTCCTTCACCAGTGACCACTGGATGGAGTAGGCTCCAGTGCGTACCCAAAGGAGCCCATGGTTCCTGTAATATCACCCGACAACCTCGAGAGCCTGGGGATGAGTAAATGTTAGGCGGCCATTTTTGCCTATGTTTAGATTGCTGAAATTACCAATGTCTTGGACCCTAGGCATGGCATGTTTCCTGTATATTCATACTTCGTATGAATTTGTCAATGAGGCACAGTTAAGAGACTAATGCAAAAGAGCAATTATATTAATATATTGTAATCAATATAGACTGAGTAAATGCATGCTCTCTGTCATCGTCTCTCTCTACCTCCATCTCTCTGTGTGTCTCTGTATCTTTGCTTCTCTGCATGTGTGTCTCTGTCTTTCTGTCTCCCTCTGTCTCTGTGTCTTTGTCTTGTATCTCTTTGTCTCTCTGTGTACATGTCTCCCTGTGTCTCCATATCTCCTTGCCTCTTGTCTCCGTGTCTCTCTGTTTTGTTTGTTTTTTTTTTTCTCGGAGCTGGGGACCGAACCCAGGGCCTTGCACTTCCTAGGCAAGCGCTCTACCACTGAGCTAAATCCCCAACCCCTGTCTCTCTGTTTTTGTCTCTCTCCCTGTCTCTGTGTCTCTGCTCTTCTCTGCGTGTATGTCACTCTTTCCCTCTGTCTCTCTGTCTGTTTATCTTTGTCTGTGTCCCTTTATCATTAGACTACATTGTCTTCAGACCTTAGTTGACTGGAGTGGGGGGGAGGTGACTGGATCCTCACAAAGTAAACTTCAGGGAAGGGACTGTGACTCGGTGGTTAAAGGTGATTTATAAGGACCAATGGGAATCAAGCCAGGCACACACCAGCAACCCCAGTACTCAGGAAGCACAGACAGGGGATGAGAATTCAAGGCCAACCTTGACTATGAGGGAAGTTTGGAGACAACCTGGACTATGTCAGACCCCATCTGAACCCCACCTGTGCAAAAGAAATAGTGGAAGCATTAGACATGTGGTGAACGTCAAAAGCATTAGACATGTGGTGAACGTCAAAAGCCTGACTGCGCTCACTGCAAATGACCATCAAAGTCAGGACAGAGGCTTTCTGTTCTTTATTGACGGATTGCCTTGCTTTACTTCTAGTCAGGAGCTCATCTTCCTGCCTCAGCCTCTTGAGCAGTGGGGTCATAGGTGCCACCATGCCTGGCCCCTCCTCCAGAGGTCTGTGTGACAACATTCTGTAGCTATCTGGAGAAACATCTGACACCTTAGAGCAGGCGCCGAATGCGACTTGGGACTGGCACTGGTCTTGGCTCTAGGTGGATTACATCCTCTCTCTGTAGATCTTGTGAGCCTTCACCCTGGAAAGCTCACATTCTGAGGTACACGGCATTGAACACTCATTGCTACAAAACTTATGGTGAGGTTCACGGAACATGAAGGACCACCCAGAACCTTCTACGCTGTCTTTTTGTGGTGAGATAGCAGCAGTGATGCTCACTGCTGTGAATCTTTGTCAAGCTAAGCTGAGTAAACAAAGCCAGGTGTCTTTATAGGTACAGAAAAGATACATGGGCATGGCAGCTTAGGGCTATGCACTCCAAATGAGCTTGGCAGCATGGTCCAGAGACCATTGACTTAGATCTGCTCTTTTAGATTGCAATGCACAGCTGTGGCAACATTGTATCTATATGGCATACAGCTATTTTTATAGAAGAGAGACTATACATGGGCCCACGAACAAAAGACACCATAAAATATCCTGAGATATCCCCGGAACTTCACTGTGGTTGTGCTTACTTGGGTTGTAAGTGATATTTTTGCTTTCTTCCTTGAACACAGACCCGGGGAAGTTCTAGATGACTATTCCACTTTAACACATAGAAAAGAGTAGAGAAGACAGGCAGAATTAAAGGTTCTGGGGTCGTCGTGGTGATGATGGTGGTGGTGGTGGTGGTGGTGATGGTGGTGGTGGTGGTGGTGGTGGTGATGGTGATGGTGGTGATGGTGATGGTGGTGATGTGGTGGTGATGGTGGTGGTGATGATGGTGGTGGTGGTGGTGGTGGTGATGGTGGTGGTGGTGGTGGTGATGGTGGTGGTGGTGGTGGTGGTGATGGTGGTGATGGTGGTGATGGTGGTGGTGGTGGTGGTGGTGATGGTGATGGTGGTGGTGGTGATGGTGATTGTGGTGGTGATGGTGGTGGTATTGGTGATGGTGGTGGTGGTGGTAGTGGTGATGGTGGTGGTGGTGGTGGTGGTGGTGATGGTGGTAGTGGTGGTGGCAGTGGTGGTGAAAACACTAGTTTTTAAAAGTGTGTGGAGCTCTGAAAGTGCTCAGTAAAGTGAAAACTGCAACCGTGAGACAGAGGATGTGACAAATTCCATTGTGATAACTCAGGAGCACCTGTAAATGAGGGTCTCTCTGAAGGCGTTTGCTGGAGCTACTGGTGTGACATTTAATTCCCTCACACAAAGGTCAGGCGCAGGTGCTTGGAATAGAATTGGTATTTCAGGCAAATTTCAGCCTTCTGCGAGTTGAGAATCAGGACACAGATAAAGAAGAGCAAAGGTGAGCATGCCCACCTCATCATTTCTTCATTTCTTTTTAAAACCCTTTTTTTTTTCTTAAAAAAAAAAACCCAAAACCTTTCCAGCTAAAGTTTTCTTTTGACATTAATTTCTACTCCTTTAGGGATTAAATTAGCAGAGCTCTTAGTGCTCAATTTTTGGAATGTTACTAGAGGAGTTATGACTTAAAAATATCAGCGGCAAGAAATTAAAGCTTTTCTCTCCTCGTCATAAAATGTGGGCATAAAAGTCTCTCCTGCTCTCCACACAAACTCGGGGACTTTGATGGGAAAGGAGCCTTTAATGACATGCGTTTGATGTTCCTGAGAAGCCACTCACTTAATGGTCCCAGTGCCCCAAAGCGCTCATCAGCAACCTGCTGGCCAGTCCAGCTGCCGTCTCCCTGGTTCTCACCTCAGTCACTGCAGGCTTTGCTCCTCAGGTCGTTTAGACCCTGAACATCTAAGAGGCTCCTGATCCTTCATCAATAAAACATTAAGTGTAATGCTGAAGAAAACACGCCTTTTGTTTCCTTATAAACAGGGCGATCAAAAGCGGGAGCAGGGGAGAGACTCTTAGAAGGGCTCCCTGCGATAATTGGGGAGGCTTCTCGTTTGATTTTTCTCCAGTGTGGGGTTTTGAGTCGGCAGAGAGGCTGTAATATCCGAACCGTCATTGCCTCGGTGTGCAACACGCTATAATGGCATGCAGATTTGAGCTTCTCCCTTTATATATGAGTCATGAGAGGGATGGCTTGTGAAGATGCTGCTATGGTAGGGGATCTGGAGACCGTAAAGCTCTCAGAAATGTGGCTCTCAAGACTCTGACATTTCGGAAGACAGTACTACAGGGAAAAATAACAAGAGAAAGTGCATCATAGTGGTGCACTTGGTGGGGGATGCAGGCTGGTACAAAGTGGCTAGCAAGAACTTTCAATTAGGACAATAATGTGAATGGTTCCTTCCTTCCTTCCTTCCTTCCTTCCTTCCTTCCTTCCTTCCTGCTGTCCATCTGTCTGTCTGCCTGTCTATCTGTCAGTCTGTATTTCTTTCTGCCTTCCTTCTGCCCATTTGTTCTCTCTCTCTCTCTCTCTCTCTCTCTCTCTTTCCTTCTTCCTTCCTTCCCTCCTTCTTTCCTTTCCTTTCCTTTCCTTTCCTTTCCTTTCCTTTCCGTCTGTCTTTCTGCTCCCCTCCCTCCCTCCCTCCCTCCCTCCCTAGACTCTAAGCAACTCCTTGGTAGACAGAGGCCGATAGAGACCAGAGATCAAGAAGGGAAGGCAAAACACTAAAGAGTTTCTTGCAACAAGGGCTCATATTCTCTTTGCATGGGGAAGCCACCATTACAGATGTTGGGAGAAGAGCTACACTCAAGGTCTAGGTCCTTGAAATGTGGCCAGCTGGGGCCAGCTGTGAATATCTTTCATCCCTAGTGGGTGGGACTGAGACAGAAATGCTAGCTGGTGGGTAGCCCTCTGCTTACAATCTGCTGTAGACAGGAGACTGTGTCCCCTGTGAGTGAGAAGCCTATGCCCAGACCTTTGACCTCAGGTGTTCTGGGCTCAGAATTCTTACATGTTAGGTTGGTTGCTTTTCTCTCTTTGACCGACAGATTGTGAGTCAGCCAAAATGGAATCTCTAGGCCCTTCTAGCCCAGGCCTGGCTCAGTGAAAGTAAAAGCAACTGATCTGGGAAGAGTCACTACCCAGAGTGGGCTCTTACTGCGACTGACCTTGGCTTTGCATGCCAGTGAGTGTTCTTGATTGTCCTATCTGCTTGCTTGCTTTCCTAAAAATATATGTCTTTATGAATGTATGCCATGTGCATGCAGGTGCCTGCGGAGGGCAGAAGAGGGTGCTAAGAACAGGAGTCACAGACAGCTGTGAGCCACCCAGTATGGGTGCTGGGAATGAAAGCCTGGTCCTCTGTAAAAGCCATACTCGTTCTTAACCCCTGAGCCACTTCTCCAGCCTCCTGATAACTTACCTTTAAAATGAACCTTTAATTCCTGAGCCAGCGTGACACTAAGTCCTCTAACTGGGGATTTCTCTAAGTAATCAGCCAGAGGAAGCTGATTCCATGCCCATGAGCATCCATTTCCTTCCACCCATGAGGAGCTTGGCAACACAGCTGAGAAGAAATTTCTCTGTATTCCCCCATAAGCCCAGTTCCCTGGTATAAGAATCATTTGCCTTTTTCCAGAGTTCTGAAAGTCAAACTCAGATAAAATCTCCTTCCAATGTTTGGTGGCTAAGGAGGAGGCAGGAGACCTGGGTCTGTGCAGCCCTGAGGAGTTTAGGGGTGACCTGTGTACTTAACTCTCCAGGAGGCTCCTTTTCCTTAGCAAAGTGAGGTTTGAAAGGGATGACTGTCCAAGTAAATGGTGTATCACCAAATTAGATATCAAACTAAAGAATTCAGATTTACCCACAAATGTTGTAGACCTTCCTTCAGAGAGTATCCCTGAGCTACAACTTGGATTCTTATTTTTCTTAAAACATCATCATCATCATCATCATCATCATCATCTTCTTCTTCTTCTTCTTCTTCTTCTTCTTCTTCTTCTTCTTCTTCTTCTTCTTCTTCTTCTTCTTCTTCTTCTTCTTCCTCCTCCTCCTCCTCCTCCTCCTCCTCCTCCTCCTCCTCCTCCTCTTCCTCCTCTTCCTCCTCTTCCTCTTCTTCTTCCTCCTCCTCCTCTCCTCCTCCTCCTCTTCCTCCTCCTCCTCTTCTCCTCCTTCTCCTCCTCCTCCTCCTCCTCCTCATCCTCCTCCTTCTCTTCCTTCTTCTTCTCCCCTTTCCTCCTCTTTTTTCTCCCCCCGCCCAGTGTGTGTGATGGTATACTGTATAGGTCAGAGGACATCTTCCAAGAGTTGGTTCTCTCCTTTCTTCCTCTGAGCTCTGGGGATCACAGTCAGGTCTGCAGGCCTGGAAGGTGCCTTTACTTGCTAAGATATCCTTCCACTTCCCATTGTTTCTTTTTGAGACAAGGTCTCATGCAGCTCAAGATGGTCTATAACTCACTGTGTAGACCAGACTAGCCTTGGACTTATAACCCTCCTACCTCAGTCTACCAAGTGCTGGCTTTATAGGGCTGTGTCCTCACATGGAGGCTGCACCCCAGATTCAACCAGTGGGAATTCACATCATGTTTCATACTCTTCAGACTTCCAGAATTAAATGTGCCATTTCCTGAGGATGTGCTTCTCATGCTAGAGGTGGAGCTGTATGCACTCAGACAGATGAGTTTCCAAGTGAGCCCCGTGTCTCAAGTTGCAAATTAGCATGAATAATGACACCACTTTTGCTAATGTGGCCTCTCGTGTGCAGTACAAATGGAACGCTGATGTCACAGGCACGGACAACAAAGTGGCAGATGGGCCTGTGACATTGGGAGTCTAGAAATCATGTAACAAAACTCAGGAGGCAGCAGCAGCCACTCTTAACCTGTACCTGTGTGGTTCGTGATGCAATAGATCAGGTTTTAATCACTGCACGGCATTGGAGTAATTTTCTGAACTGTTGGGGTCACTGGCTTTCTTGAACTAAGGTTTCTATCTTGCATTAAAGTATTTCTCTGCATTAAAGTATCTATCTTGATGACTGGACTTCTTGGTGTGCCTGTGCATTTTGTCCCTGAGACAAAGCCCAGGCCATTCATCTTGCCCAGGGTGGTTATTCTATAAGCAAGGTGGTTTTGCAGAAGACTACCGAGAGAAGAATGGGATAACATCTCTTGATAACAGAGATGTTATCAAGTTCATCATGCTCAAATCAGGCATGATCGGGATTTTCAGGAGAGATCATCAGGATGTTGCGGAGTGCTTTAGTGATGTTTTAGATGCTTTGCCTTGCTACTCTGTGTGAGGCAGCATTGTCAATGTGTGTGCTCCTGACTGCGGCTTAGAAGTGGTCAGACCTATGTCAATATTCATCATTAGCTCAAAGTACACGGACAAACAAACCCAGGGCCAACTATTTCCTAGAAACTGATATGATCTGTTCAATAGCTATGTGAAGCATTCATGGTTCTGTGATGTGGCCACCACGGTTCACCCACTGAAGCTTGTGTGCTGAGTCATTTGCCTCTCGTGAGCCACTGCAGACCTTACCTGTGAGGATGTCTGCAGCTACCAGTTCTCTGTGGGCTTGGGCGTTTGCACGATAGCAGCTCATCATTTCCCACCCTCTCCAAACACCTCCATTACCACCTCCCTTCCCCCTGAGGCTTCCCCCATCAGCCCACACCAGGTGAGACTGTACAGTTCGAAGGCATTGGGAATTGGTGCTCTGTGGGGCATCTAGGATCAGTGAGAGACAGAAGTACTGGGTGATCACTCCTGTGCCTTCTCTGTCCCTCACCCATCCCTACTCACAGCCTGCACAGTTCTTGAAGGTGACCTGGATCTAACCACGGCCAACTTGAAAAACATCCTGATAGCTTGTGCCTCTGTCCACTCCTCCCACCCTTCCCTTCATTCATAGCATCGTCTTCACTAAAACTCATAGCTCAAACGGTACTTACCTCAGGGTCTGCTTTCTGGGAAATCCAGGCTAACACACACACACACACACTGCACTCATTCACACACACATCACACACATCACACGCATGCACACACATATACATACATGCACACACATTCACACACACACATCTCTCACACACATCCCACATACATATCTATCTCACATACACCCATCTCATACACACAGAGACACACATCATACGCACATACACGTCTCTCACACATTTCTCTCACACATGCACACACATGTCATACACATCACTCTCACACACCCCTTTGCACACACAAACACAGACAGACAGACACACACACTACACGTAACAACACACATATCGCACACATCACACATCCATATCTCTCTCACATACACACATATCATACACACATAGACATGCATTATACACACATGCACATCTCATACACGTCACTCTCACATACCCCCGCCACACACAAACACACACATGCACACACTTCCCAAAGATCTTGCCACAATGAGACTGTCAGGAAAAATTACTTCAAAAGTCGCATCTTAAGACTACTTCTCTTGCCTTTTAATGGATACTAGAAATACATTAAACTATCAAAAGAAACATTTAAAGGGACAGGCCTCTTTTATACCTGCAATTGTTGCTTTGGTTCTTTCTAGTTGAGTCTTCATTAAATTCTTAGTTGTTCTGTTTTTATTAGTGAGCATTGGTGGGGAAGGAAAACTTCATTTCCATGTTGCTTTGGGAAGCATCTACAGAGGGCTAACCTAGAGCAATGGCTCCATCTAGGCCTCTCTGTTCTTCTATCCCTTATTAAACTTCTTAGACACATCCCACTACTAACCTGGGGCTGAGCAAAAGGGGACTTTCCCATTGTGCTTTTGAAGTCATGTGGGTATTTAGCAGGTTCTAATTGTGTCTTAAGGTCAATATTAAAATTGGTGGCTTCAAGGACTCCATAGCTCAAGAAGCCCAGTGGCCTGGTCATTTGTATGTTGACAGCAAAGCTGGGTTGAATGTCACATCCCACAGAGGGAGGTCTCTGTGATTCCAGAAGAGGTTTCTGCAGATGATACATGGCTTTAATGTGTGTGAAGAGGAAACTGTGCACTAGACAAGGACAGTCACAGAGCTAGCTTCTGTAGCAAGGAAGGGATGCTGGCTTCAGATGGCAGATGGAGGAAGAGGCTGTCATTCTCTCAGACGTTTGTCCTATGGAGCAGGAGTGTGTCTGTGGGGATGGAAAGCACCAGCAGGTCCCACTTGGCTCATTTTATGATCGTAGACTTGCTAGGATAGGATGAGGCAGGTGGTGAGCAACAGAGGACCTGAATGAGAACACCTGGTCCAGTACAAGGAGCAGATACTAGACTCAGAGTCTCCTGGGACTGGGACGATGAGGTCCCAGGGTGCAGGTTTTGTTGTGGTTGGGGTGGAGGTGGACTTCTGGCTTCTAGGAGCACTGCCCCTACCTTCGGAAGAGACAATGAGCAAATCCTCATGTGTGTCGTCCCCTCCCATTCTTGGTTCCATAGCCTCAGACTAATTCTCTAGAGGCACCAGAAAACACCCAATTAGATTGTGGTAGGACATGTCCTCAAAACTCTCAGACATACTAGTGTTTGGGTTTCTGGGATATTCTGAAAGTATATTTTTAATATCTGATTTTAATTATGGTAATTTGGCAATTTGAATGGTAAATTGTAGCTAGGTATATTTGCTAGAGTGACCTTTCTCTGCCTTCTGCATATGCTAATCTATTAAGTTATGTGGCCATCCAAGCTGGATAACAGTGGGGACATGCCTGATATCATGAGGCTATTCCTGATTTCCTAGCAAAAGACTCAGAATTCCCGAATCTGAAGCCAGGATTTGCCTGTTCACTGTGTTCATTTCCTTTACTGCTGAATGTGATTATAATAGGTTATACTCATGATGTTTTGTTCAGCAGGTAGAGGAGTCTCAGGATGATGGTGTCATGGAGCTGGTGGTGGATGAGTTTAGGGGTGGAATGAAAAGGCTGCTTCTTTCCCAATGAGTACTTCTATCCCTTCATGAAAAATAAAATTTTCTTTGCTTCTCCTTTATGACCTTTGTCTGTTTATCTATTCACTCGCCTACCCATCTATCCACTCATCTACCAACCATCTGTCTATCTATTATCCATTAATCTATCCACCCACTCATTCGTCTATCTACTCATCCATCCATCCATCCATCCATGCATACATCATCCATCCATTTATCCATCCATCTGTTCAGCTATTAACCCACCCATTGATTTGTCGATCCATCTATCCATCCATCTATCCATCCATCCATCCATCCATCCATCCATCCATCCATCCATCCATCCATCCATCTGTCCATCTGTCCATTGACCCATCCATTGATCCATCTATCCATCCACCAATCTATCCAGCCATTGGTTCATTGATCTACCTATTAATTGATACATCCGTTGATCTGTTGATCCGTCCACCCATTATTCTATATATCTATCCATTCACAACACAGCCATTAATCTATCCATTGATCCATTGATTCATTAATCCATCCACCAGTCCATTCATTGATCAATCTACCCATTCTTCTAGACACACAGTCATTTATTTCAGCATAGTTTAACTCTGGTTCTTGTGCTACATATAAACTTAAAACAACCTTTAGCTATCCTACTGTTCAGACCTTTGCTATTGGTCAGGCTACTTCTTCCTATAATCCAAGTGTTCTTGATACCTCTAACCTGTGGGTGCTAATGAGGCCACATTAGCCTTAAGACATGAATTCCCTTCTTTGGTCTCCCTAACTGTAGTGGTGGATCAGGAGAGAGAGAGAGATGTGATACATAGTGTGAAGGGATTCTCCCACACAGTGGCTAGGAAAGGGAGCTGAGCACCTAGTCTTTGGGTTAAAATCCTGGCTCAGCCCTTCTCAGCTTTGTGGCCTTGTGCAAAGTTCTGCTCTGTGACTTAGGCTAAAATGGGTAAAGCAAGGCTGGTGAGAACACATACCTCATTAAAGACACTGTCACAATTCACAAAGTTGGTGTTGTCTGACAGCCCCAGGGCCTAGACTCGACCCTTCACTCCTTAGTTCAGGGACACCTGCCATTCTATACAGTAGGACAGTACAATGAACATGTGTGAGGACTAGACTCTGAGGATATAGAAACTTCTGGGCACTCTCCACCGAACTCAGTCTTCCTTTGAAAATGCCACTGCATCCTTGAAGCAAGATGCTTCAACGACATGTGCTTTTTTTCTGTCAGGATCACTTTCTTCTGATCAGAGACAGCATCTCCACAGACAACTCTCAGCTCCATTTTTCTTCCATCATATAAGAGCTGACACAAAGACCCCGTCTTACCAATCCTCGGAGAATGACTCCTTTCTCTTCCCTCTGCGAATCTCATTTGGTCTTCCTCGGGTTTCTAAAAAGCGATCTTTTGTGGAGCCAGGTGGCATTTGCAGTATCTGAAAGATATTGGTGTTTAAGGCGTTTTAAGAAGACGGGCCCGAGCCTGCACCCACTTTGCACTTGTATTTCATTTAATTTGTCTTTATTCTGCCGTGGAAAAAATCTCACCTTTCATGCTGCACAGTTTCCCTTTTATCTTCTCCTATCTATGAATTATTCAGGGAAGGGCTGAGATAGTGGGCTTGTTCATACCCAGGGTGGCTGCTGCATCCCTGATTTGGGAAGTTCATTTTCATCAGAAGCCACACATTTACCAGCTTTGTGTGACAGAGGACTCGAGGTAGCATCAGATTAAGGACAGATGAAAAGAAATGGCCCTTGGTGCCTGTACATCTGCTCTAGGCAAGGAACGTGCTATCTGGTTTAAATTAAGCTAGTTGTGTTACAGCTTCTGCCAGGTAGGGGAAGATACCATGGCAGGGATAATTGATGTCTGGCTGGAGATTGAATGCTGGTGAGTCTTTCACTGTGGAAGCTCAAAGGTTCCAAATTCAATATGAAGAAGGGGCCAGCCATTCTGCGATCTTTCTTGTCACATCGTCTCTCCTCTCCATTCCTTCCAGAGAGGTGCTTGCCTCACTGAGTGGAGTACAGCATCTCTGACCAGGTGGATGTCCGTTTTCTGCTTGACAGGGATGTAGGATTGAGGGCACTGGTAAAATATGAGGGAGGTACCCTTTAGTGTGCTCTCTTGGGGTTATCCTTTGCTCAGGGTAGTAAGCATTTGGGGGACATTTAACTATACTGACATCCATAGGCATCATTGACTCTGTTTATACTGATTAGAACCTGGATCTGTGTTCCATGAGTCACCATTGACTAATGATGCAAAAAATTTCTTTTGACAACATTGATCATTGAAGGATACTGATTCTACCCTCCTAGGAGATGGTTTTGAGGCTGGAGTCTTGGACCCAGGTATAAACTCTGAGGCTACAATTATTTCTTAGGGGTCACTTAGTGTGGTTTGTTCTTTCTGGTGGCTGTCTGTCTGTCTTTCCAAGACCCCTTTACTGTAGTTACGTCACAGTGATAATTTCCACAGGGCACCATTTTCTGGGAAAGGCACCCAGGTTCCTGCAACTCATTGGTACTATGACCTTGCTTCCTAATCCCTACTTCCTTCTCCTGGAAATCATTTCAGTCTCCTCCTGTGTTTTCAAGTCAATGCTTCTGATAATTGTTAACTCTGATAATTGATAATTCTGACAATTGCCAAATACTTGGGTTGACAGGATACATCTTCCTCCCCGGATCAGGATAACTGCCACAGTGAACTTCGAAGGGACACGCCTTCTGCTTACACATGTTACGTTTTAACACATTCTTCATGGAATCTCCCAGATTGATGCAAATCTAACCTTAAAAAGTATTTCTTCATGCTGAGTTTAGTTAGGGATGACTAAGATCTACTGCAAACCGGCACCAAACTGTCCAACAGTAAAGAGTATGTTTCAAAATAACACATAGTGCACTTCATACTTCTTGCCAGACTGGACAAGGGAAACACCCAGGACAGGCTCAGACAGTGACAGATAAAGTGGATCAGCATAGGAGGAATGATGGATGGGATGAGCACAGGAGTCCCCTGTGCCTGTCAGGAGAACAGTGGTGTGAGGCCAGCCTCGGCAGCCCTGCGGTTGGCACACAGCCTTGGCTACTTGTCTCCTGTTTGGATTGGATGCTCAATCAACAATCCTTGCTGTCTGGCCTTCTGCGCAACTCCTGAGTTGCATTCAGCCGTCAGTGGGCTCCGAGGGAGGTGGCAGGTGACTTCAGCATGTCCTTGTCGGGAGTTAGTTTCATGGTCTCACCAGTACTGTGCTCTAACTCCCTAAGCTATTATGACCCCAATGCAAAAAGAGATATTTGAATTAGCAAAGAGGCAAAACAAAACAAAACAAAACAGTCCTAAATACATCTGACCGTTTCTTTTTCTTTTCCTAAAATGTTTTTAGAGACAAAGTGCTGGAGCGACCAATGGAAAAGACAAGACGTCAGGAGATAATGGTAAGATGGCCAGAAAGGTCCTGCTGCCTCCCCTCTCCCAACTGCATCTTCCTGGGCTCCCGTGTCTTCTGATGCCTTCTACCCACATCAGCTTGCGGTTCATGCCTGTGCTTTGGTTTATAGTGGCTTTTAGCAACTCACAGTAAGCCCTATGGTCCAGCTTTAAAAGAAAAACTGAACAAGCTAAATGTAATTCTAAGAGCAGTTTCCCTCCCAGAAGAGGACTCTCATTTTGAGCAACATGTTAATTACAGTGCAAATATAGTTCTCTGCTTCCTTCATTAGGGTTGGTGAGAATCCACCCTGAGTTGTCGTGAGGCAAAAGTGAGACCAAATGAGATAAGTGCTTTGCAAACTGTGAAATGCTCGACTCCTGGAGGGATAGCGGGAACCCACTTGGGTTCTGCCCTTCGGAGCGCACAGAACCCAGTACTGTTCTCTGGGTGCTGCTGAGGCAGGACTCTCCTTTGTACTGCAGACAGCCACCCACAAATAAAACCAGAGGCTACTTGGAACATGTGTCTCCCATTTTTTCCAGGCTCCATTATTATCCTTAGTTTCAGGAATAGGCTTCAGATTTTTATGGAAACTAAAGAGTGGTGTGGAAGACTGGGTTGGGACACAGGACACTCTGTCGGGGTGACCCCTTTACCCACAAACCCTGAGGGATAAAAGATTCTGGATGTTCTAAAACTGGGAATCACAAAACATGATCTCCTTTTGTGGAAAACCTCTCTCGCCTCTCTAAACGGGTAGAACTGATGCAGATAACAAACGAGACTCGAGTGGAGAGCGTCCCTCTAATCTCTGCCGTCCTGGTTAGGGTTGAAGCTGTTGAGGCAGAAAAGTCATCTTACTGCTGTGTGGACAATGACCTTATCGGAGTTGGGACGAGAAGGAAAGATGATAGGTCTTTCTCGAACTTGAGGTTGCCTCATATTAGGTCCAGAACATTTCTGTCTCCTGTGCATGTGGGAGACGTCAAGAAGGTCAGAAAGCTGAGGAGAGAGCAAGATAGAGTTTAAAAGGGAGGAGGAAAAGTCAGAGCTACTGGTCCTAAATGAGGAAGGACCATCTCTCATTGAGGCGCCTGCTGATTTTCCTCCTCTTAGCCACCTGCCAACTGAAGCTTGTATCCACAAACTCTCCCAGTCTTAGGACCTTGGCCCTTACAGTTGAAAGACTCCTCAGATTTCCCAACTTCTTACTGGAACTTTTCTGTAACCTCAAGGGTGCTAGAAATCCCTCGCAAGCCTCTAGTGCACTCGGGCTTGTCTAGTGATGGTTCCTCTTCTGGACCAAAAATGGAGCAAGTTCTTAAAGTTTGCTTATTAGTAAGTAGCAATAAACATCCTACTTGTTAACTTGAGAGATTTTTATATATGAAAACCTATTTCAAAGCACGCAACATATTTAGTGCAAAGAGGGGTGATGTTTTATATTTCTTGCTAACGTTTGGCCAACAGAGGCCAGCTGGGTTTTTCTGTCCTCTTCTGCATTCAGTCTGAGGTAATGTCCTATGATGTGCAGCTTCTGGAAAATTCCACTATGTACCTGGGAGAGAACAAGATTTGAAAAAGGGAATAAAACTTTTTATGATCCTACTACATCTTTTATAATATCTTTTATGAGATTGTCCCTGGCCCATACTTTAAGCCTCCTGTTCCGGTATGAACCCTGGATACCTGAGTAGCCCGGATCCTGGCGGTGAGGCATGATGAAGGCTGAGTTAGCACCAGGTCTCCTCTGACCTATGCTGCTGCACACTGACTTTCTCCTGCCATGCCCCTGGCCCTTTGCGGGGGCAGCATGTCTGGATGCCCTGGGCTTTGTATCCACGGACACGATAGGCTCATATGGAGAGTGCACCTCTCTGCCATTCAAAAGCTGGGATTTTGGCCAATTAGAAGTTGGTTCACATCAATAGACATGGAGTGAGCCTCCTTTGGAGGTATAAAAATTAATCGAATGGAAAAATTCAAGATGCTGTGAATAAGGCTTTTCATTGTGTAAGCCTAGATATTCAAATAAATTTGTTTCTGAGTAGCAAAAAGAAATTAGAGATTATTAGATAATTATAGGATAATGGCACGGTGTCAATCCAAATTATTATAAACAAGGTATACCTTACTTTGAGGAAAAGCTGCTTATATACATTTGTATATGATACATTGTTATATTAATAAGCACTTGGGGCTTTTATCTCTAAAAACGAGCAAAGGCAGAGGCTAGCTGTACCCCCGAAAAGACCCTGCTAAAATGTTCTAGACGTGGATCAGAACACATTTCCCCAAAGAATCAAGGTTACTTAATTTCTTATTCACAAGATCCCGGATCTTGGAATTTCTGTTTTAGCTTAATATTAAATCACATTAAAATTCAAGTTATTTTACTCTGTCAGAGCAATTATCAAGGGACATCTATCATGTTAATGTATGTTTCCTGTTAATATCCAGTAAAGCTGCCTACGTGTGTTAAAGGAGCGAGGGAGGACCCTTGAGAACAGACACACGCAACATGAAGCAGCAAAAGGCTAGGAACACTGCATGGCTGTCTCTAATATTGTTAAAAACAGGATTTCCCAGTTAGTGCCTACGAGCCAACATGCCATTGTTCTAAGTATGGATTTAGTCGTGGCCTCCATTTGACATATAAAGCCACAGAAGACATGATCTATAGGTCTTGGAACAGTTTCTATCGCAAAACACAGTGCAACAAAGAAAGGGTCAGCCTTCTGGGCTCTGCTGATGCTGTGTTACTTAAGGCTGTCTCCAGAGGGTTATTGACTAGAGATTGGGTTACTGGAAATCCTTGTAGCTGACAGCATAACATCTTTTGATGTAAAATATGATACTTACCCATTTCTTACTGTCCTGAACACCCCTTCATTCTTCTTAGGTCCAGTTAAGCCCAGTCCTGAGCTCTCTCTCTCTCTCTCTCTCTCTCTCTCTCTCTCTCTCTCTCTCTCTCTCTCTCTTTCTCTCTCTCTGTGTGTGTGTGTGTGTGTGTGTGTGTGTGTGTGTGTGTGTGTGTGTGTGTGTGTGTTGGGGTTGTGCACATGGGTAGGTGCTTGAGGAGGTTGAGGCAACAGATCCGGTTGGAGCTGGAGTTGCAGATGTTTGTGAGCCACCGGATGGAGGTGTTGGGACTTGAACACAGATTCCCCTGGAAGAGGAGTAACTTCTCTTAACCGTGGAGCCGCTTCACTAACCCATGGGGGCAGCTTTTATTTTAAACAATAGGGCTATGATTTCTCTGGTATGTATTACACTCCTGTGTGTGCAAGTGCATTTGCACAGGTGTACATGTGTGTGGAGAGTATCTTCCTTTACCTTTTTTTTTTCTCTTCTTGAGACAGAGTCTTTCGCCAAACCTGGCCTGGAGCTCACTGATATTGCTAGGCTGGCTGGCCAGGGAGCCCTGGTGATCTACTCATTTCAATCTCCCCAAAGCTTTGTACACAAGACTGCGCTACCGAGCCCCAAAGTTTCATATGGGTCCTGGGGCTTGCTCTCAGCCCCTCACACATTTGCAGTGAGCACCTTTACCAAAGGAGCCATCTCCTTATCCTGGGCATTAAAATGTGGGTTATCCAGAGATTTCCAAGGCTCTATGGAAAAGAGATCCTAGGTTGTCTGCTGAATCAGGTGCTGGGAAACTTTGCTCCTGATGTAATTTTCCACTTCAGTGAAACAATAGTTCATGGCCCCAGTGACAGATCTTCTTAGTCTAGACAGCAAAATTAAATCCAAACATGTTTATAAATACAGACGCACAAAGCTCATTACGAATCACCTGCTAACTGTTGCTGAAGAATCTCTCTTTTCCGGATGTTTGATGTGTATGTAACCTGATATTAGTCGCTTAGAGAGACTTAGGTTACATTTTTGTATCGGAAGTAGAAAAATGGCAAGAGAAGAGCAGCTTCAGGGCAGGGGGGTGGGGTGGGGGTGGGGGAACCTTCTCATCCAAGGGAGAGATTTATGAGTAATGGCCCTTCTGAAAGGCTCTGCTGCTTGCCCAAGCTAAATTGAGTTTCTAAAACTGGGACAGAATTCTCCTGTCTCACTGAGCCATGATACATTGTTTCTAAGTACTCTGCTTTGAGAATGAAAGGCACATAAACCCACCTGACAGGAGAAAAAGATCTTTCAGGCCAGGAGCTGTTTTCCGCTCTGAAGGGCAGTGCCATGATGCTTACTCTGGGGTCTCTCTCAAGTTGCAGTTGTTTTTATTTTTGTTTGTTTGTTCGTTTAATGAGAGTGGGCAGTGCAGCCCCACCCCAGGCTCGTGCCCTGTAGGCGTGCCTCTTTTGGGTAGATGCTGCCAGTGAGAAGTTTCTAGTAGCTGTGAGGATATGAAGGGAGAAGGTGAGATTTTACCTGTTTGCACGGGCAGTGATAGTAAGGGAAGCCCTCTATTATATCAGGTCTTCTACCCATTTAAAGAAAATCCAAATCATAGGAATTCAAATGTATTTTACCTTTGCTTTGAGGGAATCCACCCACTGGTACACAAGGGTGTACTTTTCTTATTTTCCCATTACCAAGTAGGTGGAGAGAGTGACTGAGGACCTCCTTAATGCACACACACAGACACATATACTACCATTAAATTGAGTGTGAATAAGTTCAAATAAGAAACAGAATTCAACGGTACATGCCTAGCGCCCCTTGCTCTCTCTCCTCCCTTGGCTTCGGGTCGCCCACTAGCCGTCAACAGTCTTCTCTTTGTTCTTGGTGCATGACAGGTTATCAAGACCCACATACTGACGTGGGCCGATTGTGCCTGGGATCTGTTCAAGCCATCATGGTTTCCTTTGTACAAGCATGTGGTGTGAGGCCACATGCACAGGGGTAGGCAAGAGGTGACAGAGGGCTTGTTTCCATGCTCAGGAGAGAAGACCATTGTTGGGAGGTGCTGCCCAGCTGATGTTGCGTTTGTGTCTAGGATGCCTGGCAAGGAAGGTTAGAAGAAGGGACGTGATCTGGAAAGGCTACAAAATATCTGTGACCCCAGGTGCTTCTATAAATAGTGTGGCTGTACTGGGCTTTACACAAGGCACAAGCTGCCTGGGATGTCATTTTGGTGTTAGGAGCAACGGCAAGCATTTGGAAGATTGATGGTGATTGGATCGCTTGTTCCCACCAAGGATTAGACTCCACAAACATCTCAATACTGGACTGAGATCCGAGCTTCTCCAAAAGGGGCAGTACCAACCTGAGATACACCTCAGAAACATGTTGCTTCTAACCCAGGCTGCGCCTGGCTACGAAGTCATCAATTTCCAGTGTGTGATGTCTCCTAGGGCATTGAGCCTTTTCTATCTCTGCTACTGCAGGAAGCCCTGTGCTGCAGAAGCTGGGAGCCCCTGCAGGTGGACTGAGAGTGCAGCTGTGCATGCTGCAAACACACCAAGCCCTCAGGGTAAAAGAGCAGGATGCTCTGTCTCCATCCAGGCTCTCTTGTTGCATTTTCTTCTTTCTATTTGAAACAATCACTTCACACAGACACACACACACACACACACACACACACACACACACACCCCCAGTGTCTGAAACTCAGGGACCAGTCCTTTGTGCTGTTGTTGACTCTGGGCATTCTGTCGTCTGTATTCCAAGAGGAAGGGATGGATGCCCGAGGTTGCTCCTAATATTGATCCAGATGGAGAAAGAATGAAATTGGAATTGCTTATTAAGCCAAGGCCTTTAAACCATCAGGGTCCGCAAATAAGCCTGCCTCACTTGTAGTATTGTTGAACAAGTGGCTGATTCTGTGTGAAGGTTGTCTCGGGGATTTGTACTGACAGGATTTATTGCCATCAATCTGAGTTAGCAGAATGGCTTTTAGAAAGTTGTTTTGCCCTTTATGTGTGACTTTGATACACAGGGAGCATCTCGGAGGAACTTGATGCGTGCCGCCTTTGGAATGAGTGTATTTGACGTGTTTTTACCACGTGGAGGAACACAATGACCCCTCATCCTTCATTCTTTCTACCTCCTCTGTCTTTGTTCTACTTTTTCTCTCTTCTTCCTTCCTTCCCTCCCTCCCTCCCCAATTTCTTTCCTTGTTTCCTTTCCTCTTTTTGTCTTTCCCTTTTGACATTCAATAAGAAGACAAGACCAGCTGAATATGAAACTACAACCCACCTCATATGCCTTTAAAAAAAAACCTGAAATGGTAAATGATGCTGTTGGAGATCTTTCTAAGGCCACAAAAAGAAAAAACAAAATCACAATCTGGGAAAATATTAACCTCTGCCCTTTAGATCCTTTTCTCAAACAGAAGACAGGGCAGCTCCAAGTTCTGCTTATCGATTATTTGTCAATGAGAAAAATGCAATAATTTGGACATCTTAATGGACTTTCATTTGCAGCATCAGGGCTGGGCACCATCTCTCTCTATGAAACAGTACATGTTTTGGGTGAGCAGATCAGTACCGAGAGGCTAACACAAGCAGACAACACTGAAGCTTGGTTGTTTTATGTTCCTTTTCTCATAAGGGTCAAAAGAGAGGGGACCCCTTGCTCTGTACCCAGAACTAGTCTAGCCACTGTCTCTCTCCTCATTTAGAGTAAGATGATAGCTTAGCTTTGCTTATAACATGGATGGTGGCATGTTGTTCTAGAGTGGGCACTATGCAGACCAGAGCCTCCTCTGCATCTGATCCTACAATTTGTATGGAAATCATATTTCCTGTGTGCTTGCAATCCCCTTCCCCTCTCTCTGGTAAAGCAGTCCTAATCTTATTTGGGGAATTGATTTTTGCAGGCAGCAGCTTCCCAGAGGTGAGAAGCAGGTTGTGCTCTCCAGCCTGGGCTGTGTGATAAGGTGATTTAAATGAGTAAGTTTCACACTAGTGAGGCTTGGCAGGGAGCAGCAGGCACAGGGGAATTCCAGGGAGCTCCTGCAAGGGCAGCTCCCAGCAGGTAGAGTCTGATGTTCTTAGAGTGGGTCTCTCTCCTGAGCTAAACTATGTAGAATTGCATGGAAGCCTGGCTACCTCAGTGTCTCCAGTGGGTAGACGAAAGCTGGTTCACTCCAGTTTCAGGCTCAAGGGAGAAAGGTTCAGAAATTTAAAGAGGGAGCTCTAAATACATCGTTGGTGACAGCCCTTGGGGACTGCTGGGAGCTTATGTAAATTCTGCTGAACTAAGTGACTGGCTTCCATAGCATTCATAACGAGTAACAAGTCAGCTTCTGGTCAATATTAACCAATCATGAAGACTGGGCTCGATATTTTACTCGATTCAATCAAGAATTGGTATATTTCACCCTTCTACAATCTTATTCTCCCCTCCAAGGGGATCTCCCTGACTCAGAAAAAGACTGGCTTTCACTAGCTTTAGGCAGACTGAGAACTATGTTGGCTGTTAATCATGTTTTTAAGAATTACTTCTAAATGAGATGGTGGTGTCTTTGGCCCTGTGCCAAAATCGAGTCGCGTGGACTGGGCTGCGGCATGATGGCTTTGTCTTGTTGTTGGCAGGGGTGGGCAAGTGTCCAGCAGACCTCTCATGGCTACACAGAATGCAGAGGCCATGGGAAACACACAGCAGGGTTTGTCTTGAGAGTCCAGAAAACATCATCCCCAGCTCCAGTTCTGGAAGGAACGAGCGGGTTAGTCCTGCTCGCCCGTCCCACCGCCTCTCTCGTCCTCACCACCTCTCTCTTCCTTTCTGTTATTTACAAAGGACAGAGGCAGTGGCATGCACCACAGGTCTCAGTGAAGGATGGAAACTTGTTCCTTGTTTAAATGATTAAGCAGACCATCAAACCACACCCTCTGCAGGTGCTTCACGCAGCCCCCGTTGTCCGCTTATGAGGCCAGCTCATGCTGGGAATCATATCCAGAGTTTATTTTTAAAAAAAGTAATTAATCACACAACGTTCATTTCAGAGTCTATTTTTCTTTGTATCACTGCTAAGCTGCTATCTTGGGTCAACAGAGAGATAACTAAAGATTTCTCGGCATTAGCAATTAATTTGAGGACTTGAAATGGGTGGTAAAAAAATGGGTAAAAATTATTTGTTTGACTCAGAAACCTGTATCGAAGTGTACAGCTCATGGAAACTAAATCCTGGGGTTTACTTTGGAGACCTGGAAATATGCCTGGGCCACGCAAAACATCACCAAGTGGGTTACATGAGACCCTGTCTCAACAAACAATAAAAGAGACTGGGGAGTTGGCTTGGTCAGTAAGATGCTTACCACACATGCATGAAGACCTGAGTTCAGATCCTAGTACCCATATAAGCTGGGTGTCTCAGTATGTAGCTGAAGCAGAGACAGAAATTCCAAAAGTTTGTTGGCACAGCCAAATCGATGAACTCCAGGTTCATGGAGAAATCTTGTCTCAAAAAGTATGGTGGAGAGTAAGTGGGGAAGACAGCAGACATTGACCTTTTACCTCCGTGTGTATGCATGTGCACATACATGCTCACCTGCCACACACTTGTGAGGACGTCATGTGCATCTGCACACAAATGTGCACGGACGTATGCAATGCTGGGCAACTAGAAAGAGCACAGAATGCTTCAGCCGCTGAGCTTAAGCAAGCAGAAAGAACACTGAACTTCAAGTTTGGATGCTGATTCTCTGGCCATTGAGCACATCTAGACAGAAAAGGCACTCGCGATACATTGTTGCTTATAGAGCTCAGGGCCAAGTTGATCCCTACATGAGCACCCCCTGCCACACGAAGGGTGCTCTCCCTGACGAAGTACAAGTGGCTCCTAAGCCAAAATCGAATGCTACTCAGACAAGAGCTTTCAGAAGACACTGGAGAGCTCACAGAGCAGGAATACATTCAGCATAGGAAAAGCCAGATCAAGGAAAATAGAAGGGGATATTAATTGGGTTCTCATTAATTTCCCAAATGAGGTGCAGAAAGCCTGTCTGCTATTTTTATTTTAATGAGCTTGGCTGAGACTCCTGGATCCCTGTAGATGCTGGTTGTGGCTTTATTTGATTTCTTGCTTGGATCACACCTTGTGGCAGATTAAAGGTGGCTACCAATTACTTGACGGCTGGCAAAGCTTGCATCTGGGTGAGTCCTCAGACCGAGAGAAGCTAACAAAATGGATGCGTGTTAGTTTCTGGGCCTAGCCGCAGAGTTGGCAGCATCTATTTCTTGCTCTAAAGTCATCTATGGAAAAAGTCAGTTACCATATCAGACCCAGCTACCTTGGACTCAGACTTTGAGGACACCCAGGGTATCCATATGGAGTGACCACATGTATAGAGACCATGGGTTCGTGGTCATTCCGCCCATTGGTGAAGAGACATGGTAAAGAGTTCCTCAGACAGCTCATCTCTTCTCTCTCCTCCCTTCCATTCCTCTCTGCCCTTCTCCCTTTCTCTTCCTTTTCCTCCCCTCTTTACCCTCCCCTCTCATATCTTTCTCTTCTTTTATTCTTTTCATTCATTCACTCATTCATTCATTCATTCATTCATCCATCCATCCATTCATTCATTCAATATGCCCTGATCTACTGTGTATTACCTGATGATGGGATATTGTAAGACAGCCATGTTAAAGTGCCTGTTCGTGGTGTGTGTGTGTGTGTGTGTGTGTGTGTGTGTGTGTGTGTGTGTGATCTGTAATGGTGGATGATCTTTTGAAAACACCGAGAGTTCTCTAAATGGATGCTCTGCAAAGCCTGTACTGTTTAGGGACCGTCTGCAAAAGTGTGTGACAGAGTTGGGGGAGCACAAAGAAGAGAGTGTGGTGTCCGAGATTTACCATGAGATCTCATGGGGAGAATCCGGAGTCCCGAGGGGGTGTCAGGGCAGTTATTTGGACTTTGCAGCAACATGGCAGAGATGCGTGGGGCTGTTAGATTTAGTAAATTCAAGTACAGCATGTTCACTCAAATTTCCATTTCAGATGAGCTTAAAAATGTTTTTTTTTAAAATGGTACACCTCACGCAGTGTTGGGGAAATGGTTCTACCAACCCATTTTACATCTGAAATTAAAATTTCACTAGACATTCCATGTTGTGTCTGGCAGCCCCGGGAAATGAGCAATCGAACACTGTTTCTGACCAAAACTAGGGCCACCCACTGGGAAAATCCCAACCAAAGCCACCGAGCCATTGTCAGGAGGAGCAGCGAGAGCACTGGAGAGCGGTTAGAGAGGACAGGAACGGCAGTGTGGGCCCAGGGCCATGTTTCCCATACTATACCTCTCTCTCTCAGTGTTGGGTCAGGCCACTAAAGATGGAGCTATTTGTATTAACGTATGCAGCCTCACAGGGACCAAGCAGGGATGGCGATGTCATCCCACCTCAGGAAGAAAAATCCACAGTCTTCCTCATATGTGGATCCCAGCAGATAATGCCTGTGTGTATATTTGCAAACAGGCATAGGTATGGGGCTGGGATACAAAGACAACAAAGGGTGATATCAGGCGATGAGCACAGGAAGCACAGGTGGTCCTGGAGGGGACATAAAGCTAATTGCTTTTCTAGTTTTAAGTCTGTCACAGCTTTTTTTTTTTTTGTCAGTAAGTGTATGAATATATACTTGATACTGAAAATATGAAATCCCGGTGAAGTTCCACAGTTTCTGAATGACTTTTCGCACCCTGCAGAAGTTTATGGAGGTGTGTGGAGTTTGGGACTGGACAAGTGTTTATTTAGAAGCTATGTTACTCTAGCTGCATAATGTGAAATTATTAATTTATTTAATGTGTATGTGTGTGTGTGCGTGCCTGAGTGTATGCATGTGCATCTTGTGTGTGCTGTATGATGTTTTTTATTGGCAAATTCATTACAATAAAGTGACATGTGCATATATATACATATACATATACATGTACATGTACATGTACACATGCATATATATAGTGGATCCCAGGCAGCTGAGAAATGGAGAGAAGGGCAGAGAAAAACATTGCCCTGGCAGGTCAGGTTCCTTAGAGCAGCTTCTAGACTTCTGTAGCTGAGGACCACAGAGATCATACCTGGTGATCCAGAGCACAGGGGCTGGATCGGGAGTCCACAGTCAGTATACCATAGGAAAGCTGCCTTTCTGTGGGCTGATATCGAGCTGGGGACCCTATTCCCAGTAAAGGTGATTATGGAGAAGCTGTGCTGCTCGGTAGGGTTGTGGGCACAGCGAGGCAGGGCAGGTCCCTCCCCGCTACAGTCCACATCCGCTCCAGCAGCGATGCAGGGTAAGCGCAGTTCCGCCTCTGCAAGTGGCCATGCCCAGTGGTGATATAGACGTGGGACCCACAACCTTACACTGGTCCACAAGGAAAATGAGAACAAGTGCACCATTGGCTCCTGCTGGGACCCCCGCTGTGCCTTGTAGGCAGAAACTATGCTTCATGGGCTGATCTAAGGTATATTCAGCACCGATCTCTCCCAGTTTGCTGTTCCGGGAAGAGATGCTAACATTGGCCTTGACCTTGTTGGAGAGAACGAAGGAGCCATCTGCTCTCTTTTGGGTCCTTCATAGCTGCCTGAGCTTTGGAACCTTGATTTAAACTTCTAATTAAACCGAAGGATCTGCAGCTCAAAGGCATGATAAATGGCACATTTTCCTGTTAATCAAATATATCTTCTTTTAATCTCGTCCCTCCTCACTGTGTAGCTAAGAGAATTGCTTTTTTTCTCATACCATGTTGAGGGAAGAAAAAAAGGAATAGGGTCTCATTTATTATAAATGATCTCTGGAATATTCGAGAAGAGAGAGGGAGTGATTTAGAAGGTCACTGAATTGAAAGTGAACAGTTCATAAACTTGATTTCCCCAGCATTATTTTGAAGGTGCTTATTAGTATCGTTGTTGTAGTTTCAGACATTGTAGGTCGATACTTTTGTCTTTCCCTAGGCAGGTTTTCAAACATCTCCAGCCTCACAGCCTTCTGTTTATGGTACTCTGTTTGGGGTGACTCTTTTTTTTCTATCACATCTTTTGAGGAATTATCACCGTGCACAAGGTGACTCATTATTTGCACACCGCTAGATTTCATCTAATGGGGTTTAAAAAATCCTATTTCCCAGGCATCAGCGCAGCGAATAGAAGGGCTGGCTGCCTTGCGTGCATGACCTGACTTCCATCCACAGAACCCATGTGATAAGGAGCGAAGCCAGACATGGTGGCACTCCCTACAATCTTATACTGGGTGGTGGAGACTGGAGGATTTCAGGGATTCGCTGGTGAGCTGCCATAGCCTACTCAGAAGCCCTGAGCCAAGGAACGACCCCCATCTCCAAGAAACAAGATGGGCAGAACCCAAGGAAGCACAGCCATCCACCGGCTTCCACATGCATGTACATGCGCCCGCACATGTATATTCACACATGAATACACACGCAATTGCGTTTCCCTTGGAAGTTATCTTTCTCCCACTAACTAAATATGAGATACTTCTTAGTTAGTCTTGAGGTTCCAGGGTGTTCTGGGAGCCATCTCCTTATTGGTCTGACCCTTTCCCTTTCTTGCTGAGATCTGTGTGATGATGGGTTATCGGAAGTACACATCGCTGTGATGGATTCAGATCAAGGGGCAGAGATGTTGGTTCACATGAGTTTAGGAAACACTCCTGAAAAATCCCTGTTTACGCCGCGTGTGTGCCCACTGTCATTTCTGTGTGCGGCGACTGCGTTCTTCCATTTTCTGAGCACCTTCTTCCTTCCACACTGCCCTACCGCTGCAGACCCTGCTGATAACTGAAAATTGAGCCATGGCCTGGCATTCATTTAGGAAACAGTCTTCTCAGATACCAGGATATTTTTGCAGCTAATGCTGATGAGAGCAGTGTGATTTTTGGTCTGATGCTTCCCACTCTGGCAGCCAGCTCACAGAGCCAAGTGTCTCCGGGAAGGCTGTCTGTATCAACAGAGCCCGCCCCCCTACCACAGAGCATCACCAAATGTTTCGACCACAATTAGCTGGTGATTTCTTTCTGTTCCATCTTCGTGTGGACTGAGGGTTACCATGTTTCAGAGCAGACATAAACCCGTTGGCAGATTGAATTGGTAAATGCTCAGCAAAGTGCAATTTCCCTCCAGTCCATAAAACAGAAAGGGTTTTTATAGCGAGCTCTGATGATGGGCTGGGATACCAGAAATGGCCTGAGAAGTCGATTTTTTTGCTGATTACCAGGCACCTGCTGGTCACTGACAGAACGTTGGCTGCTCTGAGCTCTGTAGTCGTTTCCTAAGACTTTCTCAGAGGCAAATGGTTGGCCTAGACCTTTCTAGTCTGTCTGCAAGGTTAGCCGTCAGCATGCCCTCCCCTCCTTACCAGTACAAGTACATTTCAGCAGATGGCTCTAACTCTCTCTTTTCTTCCGTCATCCCCTCACTAGAGCAGCCCGAGTCTGCTCCCTCTGCAGCCTGGCCAGACTGCTACATCCGACTCTTTGTTTGCATCCAAAGGATCATCTACCATGATCCCAAAGTTTACTTTGTTTCTCTCATCCCATGCTACAGTATCTTATTCTGGACTCCCCTAAGATAGCCCATTGGATCCTTTCAGTCTCCACTGTCCACAGTGGGGCCATGTTGTCTCCTGTCTCATTCTGACACTTTAGGAGTCTATGACTGGCTCTCCTCTTTCCCGGAACAATCAGAACAAGTCTCCCGATCTTTTTTTTTTTTTTTTTTTTTTTTTTCGGAGCTGGGGACCCGACCCAGGGCCTTGCGCTTCCCCCTAGGCAAGCGCTCTACCACTGAGCTAAATCCCAACCCAAGTCTCCCGATCTTATTGTCATGTGCATGATGGTGTGTGTGTGTGTGTGTGTGTGTGTGTGTGTGTGTGTGTGTGTGTGTGTGTGTGCGTGCTGTGCATGCATGGGTGTGTGAAGGCTCAAGGTTGATGTCAAGTCTTCCTCAGTTCCCCTTCACCTCCTTCATCAATCCGCCATGCTCAGAGCTCAGTGCTAAAGCTGGTCTTGTCGCCAGCTTGCCTTGGGGGAAATCCCAATTCTAACTTCCAAGGCTGCGATTACAGGTGAGCCTCTGCACCCAAAAGTCATTTTATCTGGACTCTGGTGATGCAGATTCTGGTTCTCTCACAGTATGGCAAGTACTTTAGCTGCCGAGCCATCTCCTGGTCTGTGAATTCTCTTTATTTTTCTTTTTATGCATCAAGAGAATGTTAGGTATGAGTCCAAAGAAGAGATATGGCAAAGGAGGGGAAAGAAGGGGAGAGAATGTATGCTGAACAGGAATGTCGGGGAGCACTCAAAAACAAATGAGGATGAGGGGAGCACTCAACAACAAATGGGGATGAGGGGAGCACCCAACAACAAATGGGGATGAGCACACAACAACAAATAGCTACTTTGTAAGTATTTCCACAAAATGAGGGAAGATGGGAGAACTTGGTCTGATTCTTTTTAAATTGTTAATCTTTATTTTTGAGAGTTGCATACGATATATTTTAATCATATTCTTTTCCCTCCCCTAGCTCTCCTCAGATCCCCCACCCAACTTCATGCTCTATTTCTTTCTTCTAAAAAACTGAAGCCAAAACCCAAAGCACTCTCTCTCTCTCTCTCTCTCTCTCTCTCTCTCACTCACACACACACACACACACTCTCTCACACACACACACACACACACACACACACACACACACAATTGGTTTTGTGTTTGCCAGCCATTCCTGAGCATGGGGGCCTGCCCTGCAGTATGTTGACATACCCAGCAACACTCCTTTGAGCAAAATTGGTTTTCCCTCCCCCGGCAGCCTTCAATCATGAGCAGCCTCTTGGCTAGGGGTGGGACCTTGTGCTGATTTCCCCTTCTCTGTGCTGGATTTTGTCTGACTCAAACTTGTAATACAACAGCTCCCAATGACACCCATAGATCAGTACATTTGCCCAGGCCTCATCAGACTGACTGCTCAGATGGGAATTAACACAGAGACCCGCACACGGGCCATGTGCGGACAGTGAGGGAGCACTCGGCACTAAATGGGATGTCTTTATCAAACCCCGCCTGTCAGGGTTCAGGGATCCACGTAGAAGAGGATTATAAGAGAAAGATTATAAGAGCCAGAGGTGACAGATGACTCCCAAGGAAGCTGCCTTTCATACAGCAAAAGACTCGACATACATGCGAAATCACAGAGACTGTGGCAGCATGGGTGAGAATTCAATCTTTTAGCTTCAAAAATGGCATTTCCAACCCACCGACTGGTAGATGTGGAAAGGGTTTTTTTTTTTTTTCCTGAACATTACTCTGTGCGCACGCAGGTTTTCAAGGTGGCTGCTGGACATATGACCAACATGCAGGTGAACATAGACATGGACAGCAGTGCCTCAGACATCACAGAGAGGCGAGCTCCTCCTGTGCCAGTGACTGGGACACCTGCAATGAATTAAATATTAACATTAATTAATTTACAGCCAGAATATTTTGATTACCTTTTATGGTTCTGTCACTGTTTTAACTGTCAGCCAAGACGATGCCACTTGGCTCTAAGCCTTATTGAGAATGTGCATGAAGTGGCCACTCTCTGCCTGCTCCAGTTCTGGTCATTGGTCCCAAGTGAGAATTAGACGATCATTTGTCTCTTCCATTGACACCTTAAATTGTGACCCTGAATGAAAGAGCAGAAATGTAATTTTGAAGTTAGCAGCCAGATATGCTTGTGGGAGATTAGGATGGGGTCTTACAAGAGAGACCACACACATCTGTGAGCCACACAGAGATACAAACTCCGGCCTTATTCCATCCACACATCGCACAGTTGAACAAACCCATGAAATCCTGCCAATGATGTGTCTAGGATTGAAATAGCCCATTAGGTCACCCTGGTTACTCACAGTGGGTGAAATATAATTCCCCGCTGTACCTTCCTAGGTTCCGCTTAAAATGAGTCTTGCAAAAGGTGGGCTGCAACTGCTGTTGGGAGATATTTCCACACTAATGTCAATGATTTTCAAAGCCTTCTGTCTAAATTGCAACCCTTGCCAGTTCCAGTTACTGCCCTGTGGGCACCTGAAGTCCAAATGGGTTCTCCATTACTGCTTACTTTTGATCAAGACAGAAAGGCTCCTGTTACCTCTCCTGATAATCACCATTGCTTCAAGGGATGGCGTTTTAGCAGTCTGTTGAAAAATATGGGTTTACGTTTTTAAAACCTGTTTCTTTTTTAAAAGATATGTTTTGCTTGTGTGCATGTCTGTGCACCACATGAATGCTTTATTTGTGTAGGCCAGAAGAGGTTGGAACTGGAGTGACCATTGATGTTTGTTAACTACCATTTGGGTGCTGGGAACTGAACTGAGGTCCTCTAGAAGAAAAGCCAGTGTTCTTCACCCCTGGACCATCTCTCCAACCTCCAAATACAGGTTTAAATCAGTTTAAAGTGCACATCTTTGCATCACAATGCCCAGTGTGTTGTTTTATTTTCCGTCATCCTGATAAATACCACGGTCAGAGCAACCTGGGAAGGAAAGGGTTAATTTCTGAATATCACTTCCAGGCATAATCCATCAGGCAGGGGAAAGGGGTGGGGAGTGGGGGAACAGGACAGGACGGAACTACAGGACGATGACTGATACCCATGTGCCTAGGTGTGGTGTCACCACGGTAGGCTTGGACTTACACATTAATCGTCAGTCAAGACAGAGTCTGACAGTCACGGTCCAGGCTGATATGGGCAATCCTGCAACCAAGTTTCCTTCTTCCCATGAACTCTAGGCTTTTTCAGGTTTAGAAAAAATTCTCTTGGGCAGCCGATGCTAGAAATGTCTCTGCTTTTGGAATTGTTGAAAGCTCTGAAATAATGTCTTTTGTTTGGTCCATGAGAGGGCTTCAGATGATCAGGCCGCTTCGGTGGCAGCAAAAGCTGTAGTCATCCATCCTCAGGTCACATTGAGTGATGGGTAAAGTGGCTGGTTCTCCTGCTTCAACCACCTGCAGGGAGAGAAGCCCGGAGCTCATCAGGCCAGGAAAGGCACCATTGAACGTCTTTCTGGGACTGGCTATCAGAATGTCATTATGTGTGGCTTAAAGCTAACTCTAAAACTGCACGCCATCAGCCTTCCCGAGCCCAGGGCATTGCCTCGCCTAGACTAGCATTTGATTTCTTCTTATGTTTTAGATTAACTCTGTGCTGTGCGTGTGTGTGTGTGTGTGTGTGTGTGTGTGTGTGTGTGTGTGTGTGTGTGTGTGTGTGAAAGCCAGGAGATAACCTTAAGTGTTATTCTTCAGCACTGTGGCATTGTCTAGCTAGCTTTCTTTCTTTCTTTCTTTCTTTCTTCCTTCCTTCCTTCCTTCCTTCCTTCCTTTCTTTCTTTCTTTCCTCCTTTCTTTCTTTCTTTCTTTCTTTCTTTCTTTCTTTCTTTCTTTCTTTCTTTCTTTTTGAGACAGAGTCTCATTCTCTGGCCTACATTTTACATGGGGAGGTGGTACAGGCCAGTGAAAGAGACCCTGTCTCAAAAAAAAGAAAGAGGTGGACAGCACACAGTGATGAAGAATAACACTGGTCCTGTGAAGCCTCGTTCCCCAGTGTAGGGGAACGCCTGGGTGTTGAGGTGGGTGTGGGTAGGTGGGAGAGGGAACTCCTCATAGAAGTGTTGGGGGGGGAATGGGGAAAGGAGATAACATTTGAAATGTAAATAAATACCATATCCAATTTAAAAAATACATGCTAGGCTGGCTGGCCCGTGGCCCTCACATGCCAGGATCACAAGTACATACTCCCTGCCCGACTTTTGTTTTCAAGATGTGTTCAGGGGTCCAGCAGAGTGGCCTGTGCTTGTGCGGTGATCTCTTCGCTGACTGAGCCATCTCCAGACCCCAGGTTTCTTTTCTACATCATTTTAATAACATCTGGGCCCATGTTCCTGGTAACTAGCACAAAGCTTAAGCTTCAAGTGACCCATCTCTAGCAATGGTTTCCAACCAGTTAGGGAGTGTCTGGGCTCTGGAGACAGCCTTCCCTATGAGCAGAGACATGTAGGGTAGTGGAAGTGTGCAGCTGTGGTCCCGGAGACCAGAACGTGGTGCTTGGTTGCCAAGGATACTTTCTGGTAGTCAACACACATCTTTCCATTGATGGAAATGTGAATTATTGCTCCGACTTCAATCACTGTCCTTTCTGAATCACCACACAAATAGTCAACCATGTTTATGCTCTGAAAATACACAGAGAAGGCAGACATTGTCATAGTGATGTCGATTTCTGCCCTGTGCTTCATAGCTCATACAAAGCCAAGTGCCTGAGCTTGCAGGCTGGCAAAGGTCCAGGTAGAGCATGCACCTCTGATCAGCTATTCCACTCTGAGAGGCTTGCTTTCCGCCGGCTACTTTGTGTGTCTTCTTTCAGAATTCTGTTCAGAGATTTGTTCCCAGAAGTCCAATTCCGTATGCAATGGACTCATCCGTTTGCATCTAAAAGGAACGGCATGGTAATCTTTGACAACATGCAAAAGAAAATAGCTGTCTCCCTGGATTGGAGGCACTGAGGTGAAAAGTCAGGAAAAAGGTGTTCTAGAAGATAGAGCCTGGCTTGGCTATGGTGAAGGCCACAGGGAACAAGGCCTTATCAGCGAAGGATGGCTCCAGGCAGTGCACACTGATAGATAGGAAAGCATTTCACTCAGGAAGCTGTGAAGGGAGAGGCTGTGGGGAGGGGAAAGCTGAGTGGGGGGTGGTTTTAACTGTCACGCTGCTGTTAGTCTCTAACATCTCGGCTAGCCTCTTTCCTTCTGTGTGTCCTATTTCTCTCATTTCTCACCTTCCTCTTTCGTGTCAACTTCTCTGTGGACTTTGAGATTGGGGAGTGTTAGAGACACTTTGTGGACCCGGGTCTCTGTGTTAGTGAGGCTAACTGATGCCCTTTTTGGGCTTAAGGCATTTTACAGTTCTTCTGGCATTGGACTATTCTTCCCCCTGAAAACAGGCGAGATGTTTGAGAGCACTAAGTTTTCACAGTTTGCTTCTCTGAGTCTTGTATCCAGATGTTTGGAAGCTCAAGGCACAGGTGAAGTTCAAGTAACAAAGAACAGTTCATGCCCGGGAGACCCAGACAAGGTCAGAGACAGAATAAAGACTGGTCATTCCAAAGCTGTGGAAAGAATTTAAAACCAGATCCTCTCACCCCCTCCCCACTTCCCCCAAAGAAACCAGACCTAAAGCAGAGAGAAGGTAGTTGGTGACAGGGTAGGGAAAGCCCCGTCCTAGTTGCTGGCCCTGTCCATGTTTTGTGTTGTCAAGTCCTGGAAGAACCATGCCTTTTCAACAGATGGAAAGCGGATGCTATACTCTGCAAGGGAAAAGATCACAAAAAGCAGGGGTGCCTGCAGTGGGGAGCTGGTAAAGTGTACAGATGCAAAGGAAGTGTTTCATGGAGCATCATGGGAGATGCTCCAGCACTCTGGGTTGAACCCAGAACCTGATACATGGCAGGTAAGTGTGCTGCCCCTGAGATATAGTCATAGCCCCTTTAAAGTTAGCTTTTCATTTTGAGACAAGGTCTTAAAGCCAACTTGCTTCGGTTGGTCTTGAACTGAGCCTCAGCCTCCAGTGTAGCTGGCATCAAAGGCCTGTACCTCCAGGCCTCCCAGGACCTGAGGTCCATAGAATAAAACACTGTGAAGAAAGGGCCACCCACATCAGAAAGTTGACAGAAGCGTGCAGCAGAATAAAAGTCAAGGGGATAAAATGTTAACCCACTAATGCCGTGCTAGGCAGTAGAATGCCTTTGGATAGCCACCGTTACCTTAAATTCTGTGTGTGCACTGGCTGTGACATATGTGTGAGCAGATGAGGGTCGCGGATGGAAGTTGAAACCCTAATAACAACAGCTTAAACAATAAGCAAGATTGGTCTTCTCTCATCAAAAGGATTCTGGAGGTCAGTATCTTCCCAGGGAGCACAGAGGGTCCCAGTAATCATTCTTCCTTCCTCTGGATAAGAACTCTTCCCTCTATGGTCCAACACGGCTGCCTAAGCATTGGCCATTGCACACATAGTTCAGCCAGCAGAAAGCAGGGCATGTGGGGGAAAGGTTAGGAGGAGAAATTTTCCTGCTAGCATGGTAGCAGCCAGAACTTAGTTCTGCAGTCGTACCCAGCAGTGGAGAAGCTGACAGCTATCTTCAGGATAAGCATGTGCTCACTTGATGACTTTTCTATCTAAGAAGAGGGTGGAGAGAGGCAGCAAGTAGACATTGCAGCACACATCTGACTCTGGAGTTTCTTGAGCACATTTGTCCCAGTTGCTGTTTTAAGGGGAAAGCAGTGCAGGGCAGGGTACTTGTCAGAGACTCTTTCTTTGATGGAGGGTGAAGAAGGGGAGGAAGACACACCTCCCTCATGGTTCTCCATCTTAGCAGTTAACCACTGACTGTAGAGAGGGAACTTCAGCTCATTCTACATGCCCAGAGGGAAGGAGACCTTCAGTGTGCTGTCCTTACTACCCCTGAAGGTTCGGGCATATTCTTTCCTTCAACCTGTTCTTCAGAAAGAAGGTGGAGAGTCCTTGCTGTCCTGTCAGCAGAAGCATAAGATCGCTTTTTTTATGTAACAATGTTCCTCTCTACCCCTGTCCCTGATTCAGGAGGTAAGGGCAGAAGCCACAGGTGCCAGCATTGCAGTTTCCCATAGGGATACTTTGTTACAGGGTAAACATACCTCACAGGACTTCAGAGCAGCAGAGAACCAGGCTGGGCGTTGCTAGGACGAGTGAGGAGATTGTCCCCTGATGAGTCATTCCAGCATCCTAACACAGGGCACCAGGCAAAGGGCAGTAAGTGAGGCATCCCTGTGCTGCTCCAGAGAACCCCCTACACCAGGGTCCTAGTGTGCATGGAGGTGAGGTCCTCCTATGTTTGGGTCTTACCTAGGGCTCCCTCCTACCGTCTTGGATCCTAGCAGTCCATACATTGGTTAGAGCCGACATGGTTGACAGAGTTCCAATCCCATGAGTCCAGCTGGGAATTAATTCCTCTAGCTCAGCCTCCTCAGTGCATGCCAGGTGAGCCAGCCAGCTAGCCAGCTGTCAGGTCCCTAACAGTAGTAACCCAGACCGCCTGGTTAGAGCAGCGTGCACCCAGTTCTTATCCCTATATGACCCCAACCTAGATTCCTGTGTGCGTCATTTTCCAGTATAGGGAGGGACGTGATGGGAACAGAGTAAAGTCTCAGAGACTTGCTCTTCCTAGTTAAGCTGTCTCTCTGTGCACGCCTGACTGTAGTCTTTGATTTCCTCTTAACAAAGGAAGGATTTTTGACTAATACTGAGCCCTAAATATAAAGGCAGGAGCTTTAACCTCTGTCCCCTCAGAGGGTGGATGTCTAGGGGACAGGCTCTTTAAAAGTAGTAGTCAAGATGAAGCTGGGTGGGATGTATACTTTTAAGAGGAGGTCTGGACATAAGGCCTTTAGGACCCGGAAAAGGGGCAGGGCATCTGTAAGCCAAGAAGACACTCAGGGGAAACCCATTTTGCTTGAACCTTGACCTTGGCTCCCAGCCCCAAGGGTTGGATGACTGTGGGACAATCAATGTTTGTTTCTTAAGCCCCCTACTCCCCCTGGTATTATTCAGCTGTGACAGATTTGGAAAATGAACATGGCTAGAAATGAGTTTTGTCTTTCCAGTACAAAACTATTTTTCGAGTGATGTATAGATTGGCCTTTGCGGGGAGGGACTTGGGGGACGTTGGCCCTATGATGGCTCTTTACAATCAGTGCCTGTAGGTCTATACATACTTGACTAGTTAAGAACTCACAGCTGGGGTGTGTGCAGGGTTTACTTAAGCCCAGCCCAGCTCCACGGAACTAGCGATGGGACGAAGGTTGGGTTGCGGGAAGCACAGAGTAAACCATCCTTTTCAGATGACCAAATTAGGCTTTCTGTCCTCCAAGAGCCAAGCCATACAGCACTGGACGGCAGGTCTCAGGGTACCTCTATTTTAGGACAAAGAATTACTCTCCCTTGGGAAAAGCTGTGTGAACCAAAGAAGGGGCTAGCCCGGTGAGTGGGGGATTTGTAGGAAAGGGGACCAGGCTTTTGTGTGATTTAGGGGACATCACGAAGCAGGAAGTCTACTTGCATGCTGTGGCTAGTGCCTGACCTCACACATTAATCCCTGCTTCTTTGCAGAGGCCCGGAAAATTGCAATTGTTCACACCAGCTGCCCTGTGCAGTAGCTGCAGAGGCTGCCGCTGGAGCCAGCAGGAGCTCTGTGGCTTGCTGTGATCACACCTCCTGCTCAGTTCCCAGTGACCCTTCCTCACCCAGCAGCACCTTGCTGAGCAGGGGACACTTTGGACCTCTGTGTACTCTGTTTCCAGTTTTTAAGAACACTTTGTCTTTTTTTTTTTTTTTTAAGGGCACTTCATAAAACACAGTGTTCAGTGTCAGCACTGTATAATCTGCTTATGTGCATAAAGTTCTTTTTATTATTAATTTTAGTTTGGGGAAGAAGATGACTTTGTCTTCTCCAAACTGGCTGCCTTATGGTCTGAGTACACCTTCATCCATTTTGAGGCTTAAGGAATAAAAATCTCTCAATTCCTGCGTGTTTTCTTTGCCTGTCACTTTGACCGTTATAATTCCAAGGGCAAGGTTTGGGTCCTCAGAAACAGCCCACGCTGGCTCCCTATGGCTCTCATAAGAGAGAGGTGTGGATTCAGCTCAGGTCCCCCAAGCGCTTTGTGTGGACTGGCTTAATTGTATCAAGGGCAACACAAGTCACAGGGCAATTCTTTTAGAGTTAACGTTATACTTTGAAAGGCGGTAGGACATCCCGCAAACCTTGGCATTCACATACCCCACTTGCAGGGCGTGCTTAAGTTAAATTCCAGTTATTTCCTTATGGAGTGCTAAGATTTTAGTCCTTTTATAGTACGCTATGTGCTTCGACTTCTAACGAAGGGAAACTCCCACTCAGGACAATTATATCCCAATTTACTGGTTATGTACCGGTTTCTGATCTACAGGATTAGGCCTTAGGAGGTAATTAGTTTCTGTCAAATAAAGCTCAAACTATGGAGAGCTGTGATTATGTAAATGGAGGCCTTTGCATGTGTGTGCTTACATGGGGTGTGTGCAGTTGTAGGGTGTGTTAAAGCTGAAAGCCGTGTTCATGACTTATTGCTAGTACCATGAGACAAGGATGTCACGTTATCGTAAGTCTGGAAACAAATGTATTTAAGAGTTCCTTTCTCAAGGTCAGGGTCAAATATGATGTGCGTGTGTGTGTATGCATGTATGTGTGCATGTGCATGTGTGCATGAGTGTGTGTGTGTGTGCCTGTGCATGTGCACATACAGTGTGTTTTCAATGAATATCATACATGGAGGGAAACAAACTCCAGAGTCTTTGTCTCACGCTAGGGATCAAACCTAGGGTCTTGTACATACTAAGTAAGCTTTGCTCCACCACCGAGCTACACGCTCCATATCTTATACATTTGAATTCTGCTGCATTTCATCCTCTCTCGGGCTGGGCTGGGATCTCTGAATAGCTCTGTCACGCTCTGGGTGACTTTGCACGGCTGTTAATTTCTAAGGAATTAATGTTAGTTATTCGAGGTCTGCTGCTTGGACTGTGACTCCAGGGATGGATGCAGCTTACCAAATTGTCATTTCCAAGCCTTGGAGAACTTTTGAGTCTCTTCTGTCCCTTGGGAGGTGGGTTGGACCTGTCCCTTTCACACTGGCCTCTTCTGGTGGCTCACTTGATAGCCGCCACAGAAACATTCTCATTCATTCATTCATTCATTCATTCATTCATTCATTCATTCATTCATTCTCTCTCTCCCCCCTTTCCTCCTTCCCTCCCTCCCTCTCCCTTTCCCTCCCTCCCTCCCTCCTTCCCTCCCTCCCTCCCTCTCACTCTTTCCTGTCCACGTTGACATCTTGCTCTGGTTTGGGACTCTCTAAAGTTCTAGTTTTCAATGAGTGTATGTATCCATTTTCTGCTCTCCTCTGGGAATCAGGAGCTTAAGTGTATTCTCTGCTATTCCCAAGCCCCCAGAACAGGGATAGCTCAGTGTGGATCCACTGCTTAGAGATAATAAGTCCTGGTGAACCCAACCTGGTCAGCTGGTGGGCTTTCACATGCCAGTTCACCGAATCAGGTGTTTAGACTGGGAGCACTGAGGTCTGCTTTCTCCCAGAGCTATGCTAACTGCTGCACACAGGAGTCCATCATTCCGGCTTACATCTGTGGAGCATAAATAGCGCAGCATCACAGCAGACCGGGCCCTGGCCAGTACTTACCAGGTGATCTTGGATGAGGTACCTCATTATTTCTGGCCTTTGTAACATGGGAACAACAAACATTCCGTACCACATAGAGACTCAGAAACCAAGCAAAGTGGCCCAGAAATCCCACAAAGGCCCAGAGTTACGTGAAGGGTCATCATAGCCTAGGTTACGACTCTCTCCCATGATTCTATTTAAAACACTAATCTCTTGTACCTCAAAACTGTGACTGCATGTGGGAATGGCATTTTCAAAGAGATGGCTAGCACACTCACGGAAGACATCAGGGTGAACGGTAATCCAGTAAGGCTGAGGTGAGGTCCTGTTAGGAAGGGAGTCTCCGAGTTTGCAGCCACAGGGATGGTCTTCACCACATAGGGGCACAGTGGGAAGGCAGCTATCTGAAGACTGACGGAGAGGACTCAGGAGAAACCAGCCTTGCTGATTGATACCTCTGTTTGAGATTCCTCCAGACAAGAGGAAACACAGTCTACACTGTGTTCTGCTACAGTGACCTCACCTGACTGACTGGCTGGCACTTGTTCAGTCCTGTTGATTGATAGTAGGTGGGCAAACCTAAGGACCTCCATCACACCAGACTTGATACCTGTCGGAATCCATTAACGTGCAAACCGAGCTGTGTTTTCATAATGCTACCAGAGGCCTGGGTGGTCCTTTGGGGTTTTCTTCAGTTGGCAGTTCCTTAACTTTGTACCTAAGATTCCCTTTGCCAATCAAATGATCTGTACAAGAAGACTCAGGGAAGCACATGAGGAGAGATCTATTTCATGCTCAATAAGGATAGACTTTGGTTAAAATGAGGTCTTTTGGCAGGGTTACCTGAACACTACCGTGACAAGGTCAGGCATACCGTCACCAAGTGTCATTGTGGATATGAGAGCTGTTGTTTGCTTAGCAAATGGTCAGGAAGCCAGGGTTGTTTGTGTTCTCTAAAGGAGCTGCCAACTTTTATACAGAATCTGCTGAGTAGCGTGGACTCATCCCTACTCTTGACCACTCTGTGACCAGATTCAGCATTTTATTGTCCGTGCGGAAGGAAGCGACAGACTTCTAGAACTCTGGGCAGATGCAAATAACGTCTGAGCTGAAGTGTTATGGAAAAATACTGCTTGCTCACAGTGATAAAAGCCACCATCGGAGGTGGCTGATGTAGGTTTTTCCAGTCCAGGTAATAGAATCCTAAACAGAAGTGTCAGATTGAGCCCACTCAGTCCAGAGACAAGGCTTCAAACATCTCTATGAGGCAATCCACAGAGATGAAAGGGTTGTGTCGCCAGGTGGGAAGGGCAGAAGGGCAATGGCAGCTTACCTACTGGTAGTACAGACACACCTATCTCTCAGGGATAGAGATAGAGATCCCTCGTGTGTTCAGGGTCCTCCTAATTGCCGAGACTGGGGTGGGCCCTTCTGCAGAAGTGAGTCTCTCTCTATTCCATGACCTGTGAGTTGTGCCCAGCACTGGGTGGCATGAATGGTTGGTCCTTACTGACTGTTTTCAATACGTTTTCCATGGCTTGAATCACACAGCTGGGACCATTTCTGCAACAAGCCAGGCTTACTTAGCTGCCTAGACTGATCATGAAGCAGCCATGATGGTACATGTCATTCTTTCTCTGAATTAGGGCAGGTGTAACCTGTGAATCACATCCATGGATCAGCATGTGCAGAGAGCCCAGGGCTTAAGTGCCTCATGCTTGCCTATGCCCCTTCTACTGGCCTCGGTAGCCCTGGCCACACATAACCTGATACTACTGTTCGTATTGAAGTTTGACTTGCAGTAAGGTGTTGAGATGCATACCTGGGGACTAGGGAAGGAAGGAATTTGACTTCCACATTTAAAAAAGAAAACCCAGAACTATGTTAGCTGCACACTGATAGGTTATTTGTCTGCCACTAAAATGAGCCAATTTAAACCAGATTAGATTCTTAAAGGCAGGGTTTTTTTGTTTTTGTTTTTTTTTTTTTTTTTTGGGAAGCTGCTCTATGGGAAAGGTGGTGGGGCTGTGAGATTTGAGAGAGAGAGAGAGAGAGAGAGAGAGAGAGAGAGAGAGAGAGAGAGAGAGAAGAGAGAATGGAGGATGAGAGAGAATGAATATGAGAAAATGAGGATGATCCTGTGTTCTGCTTCTCCTCTGGTGGTCTCTGGGGACCACCAGCTTGGGGAGGACAGGGCAAAGTCTAGGGTTTGCAGTTTGTGTCTCCCACCGGATGTCGGAGTGCTGCTGTACACCAGGCCAGAAGGGAAGAGCAGGACCGGGATGAACAGGATCCTGGTCTGGCTGAGAGCGAGTTCTAAGGGCTGGAGAGGCAGAAGAGAGAAGGCCTTCTTTGGGAGTCTTACTGTTACAGCTTTGTTCCTCATGGCTATCTTTAATGAAGCATTTCTCTGAGATGATCTTAGCTTGTTCATATGTCTTTATTGGGTGTGGATGTGAACCAGGGATTATATAATTTTATGGGAAGGCACGAGACTATCCAGGAAGGGAAGGTCATTAGCTGAAGGCTAAGGCTACTGAGGTGCTTCATTAGCAGGAAGAGGTGTTCCAGGTGCTGTGTTACTCAACTGACTGCTGGTGGTCACCTTAGTTGCGTGTCCTGGTTAAGTGTTCCAGAACAGGGACAGAGGCAGGGAGGGAGCTGCTCTACTCCCTGCTGTCTCAAATCTCTGGGATTCCCAGGGTTTGCACATGCCCTACCTCACCAATCCCATGCCTGTCTGGTGGCATAGTCCATGTGCTCTCCTCAGTACTCCTAGAGCTGTGCCTCAATCCTCACACCTTCTGTCATTCATGAACCAAGCACCCCTGGCTGGCCTGGGTGTGACTGTGGCTACACACTTCCTAGTCATGCTTCCTTAGACAGTTGTTGTGAATCCTTAGTACAGGTGGAGGGACTGAGAACAAGGACCCACTGGCCAAGAGGGCATGACAGGGCATGACAGTGTCTTAGACCTCAGACAAAAGTGTGTGCTGGCTTGACAGAGCTGTTCCCAACCAGCAGCTGCTAATTGAACACCCAATCGGTGTCAGGCCCTAGGAGAGCTTCTAGAACAAGGTAGACAGAGCCCCTCCCTTCCTTCCCAGGCTCACACTTGGAGTGCGAACAAACCAGGAATGAAAAGAAAGATTAGACTAACGGATAATGAAGGCTACAGTGAACCACAGTCTAGGTCTTTGTGTGTGTGTGTGTGTGTATGTGTGTGTATGTGTGTATGTATGTGTGTGTGTGTGTATGTGTGTGTATGTGTGTATGTGTGTTTGTGTGTGTGTGTGTTTGAGTGTGTGTGTGTATGTGTGTGTATGTGTCTGTGTGTATGTGTGTGTATGTGTGTGTGTATGTGTGTATGTGTGTGTGTTTGTGTGTGTGTGTGTGTGTGTGTGTGTTTCTGTGTGTGTGTTTGTGTGTGTGTGTGTTTGTGTTTGTGTGTGTGTGTTTGTGTGTGTGTGTGTGTGTGTGTGTGTGTGTGTGTGTGTGTGTGTGTGTGTGTGTGTGTGTGATGGGTAGTGTAGTGTATTTTCAATGGGTATAATATATTTATAGAAACAAACCCTTGGGTCTCTGGCCTTCTTATCTACAATGCTGAGAGCTTCTACAATATCAACAGCAAATGCCATTAGCGAGTCCTAAGCTCTGCTCTAGAGTGAAGGAGGAGGCCGACTTCTTCAGACTCACCTCCATCATCAACTGTCATCATCACTAGGGACATTCAAATAGGACCTTGGGAGATTACAAAGCTGCCCAGATTCCTCTCTAGTCATCCACTGCTGATGCTGAGCTAAGGTCAGATCTGGCCAATCCTGGCTTCCAGGCCCCCATGGGACCGTCTCCGCTGTTAGATTTGATGAGCTGTCTGTCTTCCTCCTCTTCTTTCTACCACTCTGATTCCTGGCCAGCTTGGTAGATGGAGATATTGCTTCTTCTATGACAATGTAGACTGCCCTGAAGGGAGGCAAGACTCTGAAGTAAACAGAAAATGGCAAGTTCTTAAATATCAGAAGTTGCTTTGTAAAGCGTTGTAATATTTCTCAGATGAGCGTGGCATCAATAAATCCCTCTGGGTGGAAGATATTAGTTTAAGATGTAATTGTAAAATTGATTTTTATGACCCGTCTTTACTACTGCATCTCGGATTCCCTAAATATACATAATTTCCTGCATCTTCATTTATCACTTGTCAGAAACATAAAATTATTGTTTTATCCCATTATTACAAAAGGGAGAAGATAGATCAGGCCCTTCAAAAACTGTGTGGGCTGCAGCAACATATTTTTTTAGGTCTGTGTAAACCTCTCCCAAGATCACTTGAATTGCAACTAATTTCCCCATGGTCCCCTCTTCACAGTGGATCCAGGGTCTCCTCTGGGAGGGAAGGATCAGAAATACAAAGCCCCAGTGACAAATGAGAACTCACAGAGCTATAGAGCCGTACACAGTGTTGGCATTAGCACAGAGCTAGGGTCACTGTATATCTGCTGGGTTCTTGCCTTTTAGTTCCAGGCCAGTGGGTGGGATGACATTAACTTCTCATTTCTCAGCATCTACTTAGGTTGCAGGCGATTTCTATCCTTTCCTGTGGCCCCGTGGCACCCATCGCTGTATAGATCAATAAGCAAAGGGCTACTTGGCCTGGAGGAATGTAGCTGTAAGCATTGGATCATCCTCTCTCTCTATTGGGTCCCAGGGATCATGGAGGATGCCTTCAGTATTCCCTGCACTCCAAGTCTCAGCCCCTGCAGCCATGGAAATGACTTAGAAAGAAAAGTGATTCAGGTCATAACCCACCACACTAACAAGGCTCACACGGCCACAGGCAAAGTGCTCACTGCCAGAGGAGGAATGGAGAAGTGCCTGGCACGATCCAGCCAGAACTTGCTCAGTCTCTAAAAAAGCCAAGAGGATCTGCAGTGGAAATGCCTCGCTGGAGGCTCCTGAAATATGTAGGGGTCCTTCTGCATGCCTGTCACCTATTATCCATTTACCACTTACCGTGTGTCTGTCTGCATCTGTCTGTCTGTCTTCCATCTGTCAATCAATCCATCCATCCATCCATCTATCCACCATCCACCATCCACCCACCTATCTGTCTATCTATCTATCCACCATCCACCATCCACCCACCCACCCACTAGTATCATCTTTCTACTATCTTCATCATCAATCATCATCGATCTATTAATCTATCATTATCATCTCTCTGCCTTCTACCATCACCTACACATGTCTACTACCATCCTGTGTATGTATGTATGATGTATGTATGTATGTATGTATGTATTGATCTACCTATCATCTATCAACTATATATTACTATCTGTTTATGACTAATATTTATCTATCATCTTCCTACTGTCTACTATCACTCTATCTATTGTCTATCTACCTACTATCTATCTACTTTTCTATCAGTCATCTATCATCTCTTTCACCTATCTAGTATCATCTTTCTATCAATAGTCTATCTTATCTATCTTCCATGCATCTATTATTTATCTATTATCTTTATCATCTATTATCTCTATCACCTCCTCCCTCCCCACTCTGTTTTATCTAGCTAGCCTCTACACAGTGGCATGCTATTCAAGGGCGGCAACCTGGCTTCTCCCTGGGCTTAACAAATGATCAGGTTTGCCCCTATGGGTACCTTCCATTCAACTGCACAAGAAGTCACCCTGAGTCAGGGCTGGGGTGCCTGTGTCTGCATTCAAAAGAGACAAATGATTCTTCTTGTGACTCCAGTATTCAGCCTTCACTGGGTTGGAGGATGTAAAAAGATGTCCATTCTCTGACTGGAGGACTTTGCTTACTTACTTTTTGACCACAGCTCAGAAGCACCTAGTACAAAGGCCCAATTACCTTGAGTCCTCACTTGGTGCTGGCTTGTTACTGGCCTTCAGCACCCATGTTGGTGTGAGTTGGCCTCCCTGCCTAAGTAGACCCACCACTCTGTTTGCTTTTTAGTATTACAATGTATCACTTATGGAAGTGCGATCTTAGGGTGATGGTAAAATAGTGTCATTTGGTTATAAAAATAACCCAGGGCCTGGAAAACAATGAGCAACTCTTGTTAGCAACAAAACACATATGTCCAAAGTATTTCCCGGTCAGCTCTGAACACAGTGACCATCAGCTAGCATCATGGACTATCTGTGACTTCCATCATCCTGCTCATGGTAAAGTTCAGATAGCTAGAAAGCTGTAGATTCTGAACGTCTGGAACTTTCTACCATGCTCCCTTGGATTTTGCTTTACAAATGAGGCTTCTGTTGGGGTGGGTGAATGAGTACCTGAGCACATACCGGGGTGGCCGCCTAGCCTCATGCATCCAGGCTGGCCCTGCTCTTCCATTTTTCAGGTGGTCACCTTATTATATTTCTGTTTTGTTGTTGTTGTTGTTGTTTTTGCTACAGATGGGCAGAAGAAGGTCCAAGAAGAATTTGATATCGACATGGATGCACCAGAGACAGAGCGTGCAGCTGTGGCCATTCAGTCTCAGTTCAGAAAATTCCAGAAGAAAAAGGCAGGATCACAGTCCTAGTGGGGAAGCTGCTTCCTGGTCCACCCGAAGACACCAAGTTCAACCAGAAGTCCATCCAGAAATGAGAAGAACAATACCCTAGAGCGAAGTCATCCACACCCAGTACACACCCCGCTGCAAACCTGAAATGCATGAACAGAAACCCATAGTATTTATGCCCCTCTAGGCAGGTGTCCACAATAAAATTGTGAGCAGCTTAATCTGTTTGTCTCCATTACAATTCCTCTGCAACGATTTCCCTCGATGTTGTAATAAAAAGGAGGTAAGATGAGCGAATCTAGTGTCTGCCTTCATTTTCTCCCATTAGGCGGGACCATACGGTTCTTGTCATACAGTTAAAGACAAACTGTAAGTCAGGTGTCACTTATATTCTTAAAACTTTAGAACTTTTGTTAGGGTGGAGCTATTCATCTTTGACCCTGAAGTTCCTATCTCATTTACAGAGTATGGGCTTCCAGTAGGTGGTGGCTGTGTTTCCTTACCTTGGAAATGTAGTCTGTACCCTTGACTGTCCCAGCGTATCCAGGAGAACGTGAGGTCTGGGAGTGCATTGCATCTGGGGTTGGGAGGTCACCCGGGTGTGCTTGGCAAGTGCATTCGAGATCTTTGAAAGGTCGCCCCACCTCACGAGGGCCATCTTTGCACCTGTGTAGCTCCAAGCAGCAAGCCCAGGCTCCAGGCTCCTCTGAGTCCAGGCTCCGGGCTCCTCTGTGTTCAGTGTGGTGGTTTGTTACCTGCTTAGCTTGTTCATCTCAATCTGCAGCTTGGAGAAGCTGCCTGACTTTTTTCCAGTGCAAACCTTGCAGACACATGGCCTCACATGTCTCAGAGAGCTCCCATAGGTAGCAAAGATGTCCATTTTGTAGGAAGCATGGCTCCACAGAATCAGGAGTCGAATACAGGTTGGACGGGTGTGATTGAGCTAGCCTTGGGTAACAAGTGCCAAGAGCACCAAACCTGTGTTTGTATGGCTGCTCACTTGAGCCTTGCCATTCGAGAACCTGAAACAGAAGTGACATTTCTCCCAGAACCGAGAAGTCATCGTGTATGTGGTGGACTTGTCTCTGTGTTTCTTAGCTGGGGCTCTGGGTGAGTCATACACACTTGTTAGAAGAGAGGCAGAGTCTCTGGACTGTGGGTGGATGAGGTAGTGGGAATGAGGTTTGGCAGGGAAACATTAGAGAGGACACCATTCTCTCATAAAGCCCTTCTGCAGGTGTTAGGTGCACAGGCTGAGAAAGACTGGAACCCATGGGGGATGTCTTGCCACAGGGAAAAAAAATCCATCTAAAAATGTGCTTGTCGCCTTGTATAAGACATCCCTAATCCCTAGTGCTACCTCTTCCCTGTGGCTACTGGGGTGGGTTGGGAATGGCAGGGAGCTATGCCTGAACACTCCTGATGACTTCAGCTAGTGACCACTAAGTAGGATCACTTCTACAATAACAACCAGCAAGTCTCCTGATGGGATGGTCCCCATTGAGAAGACAGTAGGTTGATAAGGCACCCCAGAAAGAGCTGCTAAGACAGATAGGGGTATAGAAATCAGATGGCTTAAGGTGCTATGCTCAGGGCTGCCTAAGGCTGCTAGTATGAAATACGCTATGATCCAAATGTGTGCACAGGTAGTGATCTCCCTATCTGACGTGTGTCCCAGCTCCACCACTTCTTTCTGCCCCCCACCCATCACTTACCAATCTAAAGGATGTGTAACCTGTTCTTATGGGGTATGTTCTGGCCGTGGTAGCTGGAGGCCACCCAGGGTCTGAGGAAGATATTGTCTCCAGTAAAGAAACATAGGCTAATGTCTCCTTAGATGATCCCAAGCATCTGGGAGTTCTCCTTCAGCCTGGTGGGGGAAGCTTGGAGGGGGTTCCCTCAGATATTTCAATGTGTGCCTTCCATTGCAGTCATAGGGCAAGGGTGCAACTGACTTCCTTTGAACCCTAGGGATGAGTTAAACGTTTCACTTCCTAGGTAGATCCATATGAATCTAAAGCTCCAGATGTTGGTGGGGTGGTGAGGTGTGGTGAGACATTCGTTTCCCACTAAACTTATGCATTGGGTGTCTGGCATCTGTGGTCTAGATCTCCCAGAACAGAAGAACAGAGGAAGCAGTTTGTGGCCCCCAGGAAACAGTTTGTGGTCCTAGGTTGAGGAGACTTCTCATAGAGCTCATCCTGAAAGGAAGAAGAAGCCCTCTCAGGATGTGCAACAAAGTATCTGCAGCTTGGAGCCATGAGCTGTCTGGATTTTGTTCCCTCCACTGGACTGTGGCTACAAGGCAGGGCAGGGTGCTTGCAGGTAGGCTGGTGGGAAGGATAGAGAACCATGGATGTGGAAGATGGAGATGGGTAGAGCATGGAGTGACAACAGCAAAGCAGTGACTGGGAGACCCACATGGGCCTTACCCAGGGATGGAGACCCACTGCAGCAAGCTTAAAGATGGTGGGGGTTCCTGAATAAACAACTCTGGCAGCTGGCACAGAGGCACTAGCCGAGGAGATACTCTGCTCTAGGCTGAGACCATGGTGGGTTTGGTATGATTATCAGAACCTCAGGTAGGACCCTAAGTGTCTTAGTTTGAAAACAGGCCCATCTTGGATCTGTGAGTTGGCCAGGCCTCCACGGAGAACTTATCTGCCATAAGAAGGTAGTCTCTTGACATTAATATGTTGATAAAAACCTGCTTAGAAAACATTAGTAAATTAAAATGAGATAAGTGAAATACACATGTGCCTGGATCAATGCAGGTGTCTACTGGCAAGGCCATGGCATACCTATCAGTACTCTTTGTCCTGTCCCAAATCAAACCATAGGCGGGTCTCTGCCGTTCCTGACCACATCCCTTTGGACCAATGAATCCTGACCCAAGGTGGGTTCGACCAATCAGGTTCTTTTTCCTGAGAATTAGAGCTCATGCGCATGGGACTTGAGCCACTTAACACGCTCGATGTGGATTTGAGGCTCAATGCAGTGGTGCGATGAAGCTGAAGAATAAAAACTGGCATTCAAGTCTATAAAAGTATTATTGCTGATGAAATGACTATTATTTGCAAGGATCTGCAAGAGTCCATTTGGAAAGGGGTATGGGTGCAGAGTCAAGACTCAGGATATACAAGCCCGTGAGGGATGGAGGGGCAGCCCGGGCTGAGTTAGTCATTTGATTGCTCTGAACAGAAACCCACTCACACTAGCTAAAAAAAGAGAAACTCCAAAAATAGAACATTCTAGACATCCAAGGGGGGAAAAAAGAGAACACCACAGGCAGGCAGAATTTCATGAGATTTATAAATATCCCCGGGTACAGTGGGAAAGGAGCGACATCTTTCACATCACTGTCTTTGCAACGTTTTATGACTTTCCATAAAGTTTTACAGTTTTCTTTAAATATATCTTGAACATTTCTTTTCATTCTATTTTTAAATGTCGCCCAGTCATTGTCGTCCGACTACTTGGAACCTTCACACAAAGCGTTCCGCAGCCGCCTTTACTGCTTTCTAAGAAAATGATTGATTTTTGAATATTTTGCTCTGTGAATATTCATCCTATTGAGCTGTGCGATGTGATGATTTTTAGTAACTTCCTGTGGCTTTGCAGGGAGACAGTCCCATGGACTTCAAACATTAATGTCTCTTCTTCCCTATGACTTTGAACTCCTTCCACCCCACCCCTCTCATCCTCATTATAATCCATCACCATACCTGTCTTACAGGAGGCTTGGGCACCATTTTAGAATCAAGGAAATGGTGTCAAGACATCTCCCAAGAAAGCCTATAAAGTTGAATGGTTTCAACTTTAGATAGCCATCTTTTTTTAAGTCATAAACCTCTTGAGTATTATTGAATGCATATATTTTATCAGCCTCAAAGAATTACCTAGATAAATTGGCTTGACTGGAGAGGGAAGGAGGGAGGATTTGGCATTAAGTTTTCCTAGGGTTTGTGTTTGAGGAGAAGACTCATTCTACCGTTGGGTTTAGAAGATGCAGCCTCTGTCACAGATGGTGAAGGTACAGTTCCTGGGCTGCTCTATAAGGCTCAGTGTTTTAGTCAGCTGGGGACATTGGGACAAAATATCACAGATTTTCCAACCGCAAGTTCTGGCATTCACCCTCACACCTCTGGAGACTGTAAGTCCTAGGCTGAGATGCTGACAGACTTGGTTGCTAGCTATCAGCCAACTGCGTTATTGCTATTTATTTCAGGGAAGGGAAAGAAGGAAAGAGGGAGGGAGGAAAGAAGAGAGAAGGAGGAGAGAGACAGAGACATAGAGATGTACAGAGAGACACAGAGGGAGACAGAGAGAAGAAACTGCCTTTTTAAAACTTACTTTTAATATATAGCCTTGCTATATATTGTAACCTAGGCTTGAACTCACCATTCTGGGTCTCAATTTCCCAAGGACTGAGGTTTCAGGAGTGTGCCACTCCGCCCAGCACCTTTACTCCTTTTGTAGGATGGTACTCTCATGGAAGAAGTCCTAGCTTCATGGCCTCATCTCAACTTAGTCATATACCAAATCTCCCACGTCCTATTGTCCTAGTATTGGGGTAAAGGCTACACAGTATCCCTTTAGGATTGGGAGCACCTGCTGGTCCGCTCACTCTAGAGCTTCACGTCATCTAATGGGATCAGATCACAGAGTCATTGGTCTTCGTTCACTGCTTCGTTGATTCTCCACAGACTTTGCTTAAGCTCAAGCTCACAGTCTGCCTCTGTACACTTTCTGTTGTTGCCACAGCATTGGTTTCCGGACAATCTCCTCTGCTCACCACTGTACTGCCCTTTGCAAGGCTCTTTGGTCTCATGCTAACAGGAGTGTAATTGAATAAGAATCCGGAGAGAGCAGCCTGCTCTGTCTGGGGTGTGTAACCTTTCCAGGAGTCAGGGATCTGCAGAGCTGGAGAGTGGTGGCTACACACACACACACACACACACACACACACACACACACACACACGCACACACCTGTACCACCAGAGGCAGAACCCTGTGAATTCTTTGGATACCACTGAGGATGGTTAAAAGCAAACCTATTCACTCTGCAAACTGTAAAGCCAATTAGAATAAGAGACTCTTGCAGCCTCAAGGCTTATTTCAAAGCTGCCTGAGAGTTGAAAGGCCAAGGTGGCACTTCTCTGTGAGAACTTTCCAGGCTTTCAACTGGGACCTTCTGGTGGGCCTGGACCGTGTGATCACTCCCCGAGACTGCCTGAGATCTGACGGCTGTGTTAGTTACTGTAGATGAGTTCTTGTTCGAGGCTTGGCTTTGCTTTTGCCTTAGTCAGATGAATTCCTGCCCAGAAGTATGTAGACACTTGGGAAATCATGGCTTTGGGTGACAGGGGAGGAGCCTGTACTCCCTACTGTGTTGTCACAGGAGCTCCCTCATGTAGCCCAGCCACTAGTTTCCAGGCTTTCTACCCATCAGTGTGTTTGGAACCAACATAAGACTGGTCTCAAGCACAGCCTGTGGCTGACTTAAATTGTTAACTGGTCCAGGGGTCCCCACGAAGCTGACGTGTGAAAGGTGTCACCATGCTGTAACTGGGCAGTTTTGGAAACTATCCCTCTGATCTTACCATGCCACGCCCATTTCGCTCCTTCCAGTACTTTCTCTTGTGGCAGCCAACACATGCATCTGTCTGTACTACCCTTCCCATGTTGCCCTGTCCCCAGACTCAGCCTCTTATTGGCTATAGTGTGAGGATGGGGTGGAGTCAAAGTCCTTCTTACGGCTTTTGAAGACCTGCTGGGGGCCACTATCCTCACTGTTGGGATGGTCCATTCCCTCTTTCCAGGTAATCTCCCCCATCTCTTGCCTAGATGCTTGGCTCTGTAGGCTCAGTTTTTGCCTGGCCTGTCTTTGCATCTGGGGAATTCATAGCCTTTTCTGGTTCAGACCTGATATGCTTCTTCCTGAGGTGGATGAGGTAAAACTGACTTCTGGGAGAGATAAACTTTGAGCTCTGGGTGCCTGTTCATGGGAGAAATTTATGGTTTGTTTGAAGCAGAGATAATGCCAGGGACCTTGGGTCAACTCTATTTTCCACATGCAAGGTTTGTGAGGGGTCAGATCTGCAACAACACACATCAGTTCTAATAGCTAATGAACGCCTTTCCAGCTTGAAGGGACAGCTGGGAAATGTAATCTGTCTGGATGACCTGGGGCAGACCAAACAGGTTTCTTTCACCCCTGTCCCCTTCACATCTGTCCCCAGCTCCTCTTTTTAGACCCCATCCATGGGATGCTTCTCTTGATGTCATTGATTGTAGCTTCACAAGTGTTGGTGTGATACTTTGATTCATTCTTGTGTCTTCTACTCAGCCACACAAGGTCAGGGACATTGGTTTTATTGGCTTGGATGCTCTTTAAACACTTTGTAGCAAGAGTAGATGAGGATGGCTGGATATGTAGCTCTGTGGTAACAAGCTTGCCTGGTCTTCACGAGGCTTTGGTTTTTTCCCTAGCATTGCAAACAGTAATGAGTGAGTGAGTGAGAGAATGAGAGAGTGAGAGAGTGAGAGAGTGAGTGAGTGTGGTAGCTCTCTGCTGACACTCTTCCCTCCCCCACATCTAATGGGAGAGGCATATGAAAGGGAAACATCCTTCAGGAATCAGCCAAGGAAAACCTTGACTCATCAGAGGTCACAGCAGCCTGTATCGTTCTGTCTTCTGTCTAAAGAAGGTTGTGCAAAGCCCCTGCGGTATGCATTTTCTTGACATTCTATTTGCAATGGATAAACATAGACATTCAGGATGGGCAGCAGAGCTTGGAGACATGTTTAGGCTTCCCCATGTTTTCCCCCTAGAGACTAAGCTTATCTGGAAGTCATGGCTGCCTTGGCAGGGATCCCTGTGCTCCAAACCTGAGGTCCTGTACACTGCCTTCTGCATGTATTCTTTTCATGAGAACAAGGTTCCCCCCTTCTCTCATTCATCAGCCTCACTGCAGATGGCTAGAACATGCGAAGAGTGGAGCCAGGCTTCAGCCACAACTGTTGTCAGCTTCATCTGGCCTAGTCTCTCTCTCCCCATGTAAAATGGACATGATCTGACCCCCAGAGGCAGACGCTAAATCTGTGTTGAATAATCTCTATAAGTTAAATTGTTGTAAGCTAATACATACTTGACATGTATTGATTGTCTCATGGAATATACAGTGCCCCTATTTTATTGGTGAGAAAATAGAGGCTCAGAGATGATAAAGAATATACTGGGTCACCCAGCTTGAAGGGCATGGGTGACCCCTTCATAGGTTTAATTTCTCAGTCTAAAGCCTTTGAACGCCCTTCTTGGCTCTCCATGAGGCATTGAGCATTGAGGTATGGCTTCCTGTGGATGGTTCATGTCCACACAGAAGACTCTTTGAATTCTGCTGTGTCTGGTGGGTGTATCCTTGATGTATCTTTCTACAATGGATATCCTTTGGGACTTGCATCCTCCCAATCTCAGTGCTAGTGGTTAATGGAATTAGCCATCTTAACCCCCAAGGTGGGTGAATATGTTCCTATCTGTGTTGGGGACACTTTGTGGATGTGACTGAAACCAGGATTCTGAGGTGAGAAGACACCATAGCATCACAGGGACTCTATACGAGGAACCAGGGAGACACATGTTGGGAAAGGAGCTGGGATGATAACAGTGACATTAATGGGATGTGCTTTAAGATTGTAGAAGGAGACATGAGCCGAGGCATGCAGGTGGTGCCTAGAATCTGGGAGAGCTGGGAAATAGATCATGTCAGTGCCTCTGGGAGGACCATCCCTGCTTAAACTTGGAGTTTGCCTTATAAGAGTTAAGCGAAGAGTTAAACTAAGAGTTTAAACCCCTAGAATAGTGGTGGTGAATTTGTGTTGTTTGAAGCTACTGGGTGTATGTCACTTCCTTACAACAGTAATGGGATATGGATGGTGGTGTTGTGTCCTGTCCTTTGTTTCTTGGTGCAATGATCACTTTTAACATGAGTCCTAATCATGTTTCGGCTCAGCTAGTGAGGATTCTCCTGAAAGGGGAGAACAGGAGTTATTCATATGAACAAAATGGTTTACATGGAGTGGAGGGTTGTTACTTAACATTAAAATTGGCCACAGTAGTGTGGCTTCAGACCATGTCTTAGTGGCCCTTACCTTGGAGGAGGGGGGTTGCAGCCACATTGCCACCCCAGTCTGCTGGGAACCCTTCAGGAGGTGCTGATGGCTACAACAAGCCAGAGGCATCTGCAGCTGCTTGACCAGATAGTGGCAGAAGAGCTTCAGAGATGGCCTGTAGCCAACCCTGGCTGTCAACACTCATTTTCTCCTGCTCGATGGAGCTCAACCTATTTTGTGTGACTTGTCCGCCACCAAGTCAGCAGCCCCTACATAATCAGGGTGCTGGGCTGGACTGATAAGCAGGGCTGTGGTACAGATATCTTTGCCATTGCAGCAAAGTTGAGAGCTGAGGGGAGAGTGAATGCAGGGTGTGTTTCTGCCTAAAATGCTGCTGCTGCTCTTGCAGCGCCTGCCTCCCCAGGACAATCCAGCTCCTAGAGGAGGGGTGCAGCCCTCCCTATGATTCTGGGCTCCAGGGTAGTGGTGCAGTGATGCAGAAGATGCATGTTTGGGGAGCATTGACTTATAACCCTCGCAAGTATGCGGCAGTGAAGGAGCTCTGTGGAGCCGTTCTTGGGATTGCGGGGCTCAGCTTCTGTGATTGTCAAGATGAGGAAAGGCAGCAGGAAGCTCCCTTCTGAAGGATCAGCACTCAATCCAGCTTCCCTTCCCTCTGCCACCCCATCCTCCTCACCGAGCTCCTTCTAAGGTTCATGTGTCTACAGCTTAAATCTTAGCCACATACCTTTCAACACATGCGTTGGAGCTATGCCCTGGAGCTGCCTGAAATGACCTCCAGAGCCTCGTTAACCCCTGCACTTTATGAAGATGCCAGACAGATACATGGCTTGCCCATGACCGAGGCTAAGCCCTACTGTGATGTCCAGTAGGGTCAATACTTCTTCTGCTGAGGTCTCCCTCACCTGCCAGGCTGATGAGACTCATCTACGACTTTCCATTGGAGACTCTAGGCGTGCTCCTAGGAGATCCTGAAAACATTTGCTTAAACTCCCTGGGAACAGAAATAGAGGGACGATCAGAAGATGGCTTACCCCATTAGTACTCCAGGGCATAGCTCCAAAGCATGTGTTGAAAGGTATGTGGCTAAGATTTAAGCTCAGCACATTAACCAGGACCCAGAGTAACAGTGGCATCACCAAGAAGGACCCTTTACTTCCACACCGTCAGGGGATGCCAGCTACAGCAGTGTTGTGGGTCAGAGGCAGAATAGTCTTCTGCAGTCATCCTTCGGGTTCTGGCTTTCCCCTGTGTTTAGATGGATTGCCACTGTGTCTAGGTCCAGGTTCAGAAGGACAAGGTGAGGGACACACAAGAGGAGGAAGCTAGAGGAACAAGGTGCAGTCTCTGTCTCATGGGTCATGCTTATAGGTGCATATCTATGCTGTGAGTTTCTCAGACAATGGATTCCTGTTCATTCTCACTGGTACTGTGATATTTCCTGCAGATTTTCTCACAACTGTCCGCATCTCTCCAGAACATGAGTATCCAACTGTACCAATGCTCCCCATGCCCCACACACAGGGCAGCTGGAAGTTACCAGTATTACTGGTGCCTAGCTCAGTTCCTGGTTCAACTCAGAAGATGAATATCCAGATCTCTTGCTCTTTAGCATCTCTGAAACTCCAGAGATCCTTGGCAGGAGCCATCCCTTATTGCATACAATTGTTTGCTCAAAGATTCAGTCTTCTCCAACTTTTCTTCCTTCCCTGATTCATGTCCACACTTTGCCCACCCCAGATGCTCCCTCAGTCTTTCAAGCAAAGCACTTGCATTCAAAACCTTGCCTCAAGGTTTGCTTCTGGGCAACATTAACCCAAGACATATGGCGAGGGAGATGTGTGGGCATTTTGAGCCAACACTCGGAGGTTCCAAGAATTCTAGAGCCTTCAGAGCATATGTTATGTTTACATCATGTTTTTTACAACTTGGAAGAAAGCAATCTCTTAAGACCAGAATGGACACTTCGTTTTCAGTCAACTGAAAGTTGTTTCCCTACTTTGAAGGGCAGGCAGCCCCACAAGGGCTAAGGATGAGTCAGGGTGGTGTAGCCAACCTACCTCCTCGGATCTAAGTCTTTGGGCTATGGAGACACTGAATTCTACTTTCCCAGAAGGTGCATTCCAATGAGAAAGAAGCTGAAGATGTGAATCTTTGAGGAAGGTAGAAGAGAACAGGAAGGAATCACACCATGTGTCACTGTAAGGCTCATGCTTGTGAAAATATGAATATGCTCTTGAGAAGTGGAGAGATCTTCAGGGGTGGGCTGGGCACAGCTGGAGGCATCTCGGGATAACCGGAGAGGGAAGAGGAGAAAGAACCCTCAGGGAAGAAAGGCAGCATCTATGACGAAAATGTGTGCCTGTATTCCTCACTACTTGGCTGAAGGGACTTAAACCATTCCCCCTTCCCCCTGCTTCCTTGGAAATCTCCTGGAACATTGACTATCTTCTTCCTGGTTGGCAGGAGTGAACATTACTTTCATTCCTGGTAGACTCTGCTCTCTGGGGAGGATGTTTCTCTGCACACAGGGTCATTCTCTCTTGCCACAAGTTCTCTCTGCTTCTTTTAGGACTACATTTATCTAATTATAATTATTATTATTATTGAAGATTCTGCTACCTCTGCCTTTGAATTATTCTTAGAATCCTTCTTCCCTCATCTGTCTATATGTCTCTGCCTGTCTCTGTCTCTGTCTCTCTCTGTCTCTCTCTGTCTCTCTCTGTGTGTCTCTGTCTCTCTGTGCCTGCCTGCCCCCCCCCCTCTCTCTCTCTCTCTCTCTCTCTCTGTGTGTGTGTAGTTATTCTTATCCCCTGCAAGGCTCTCAGCCTTCAGGGAAGTTTAACCCTTAAGCCTTTTACCCATACTACCCTGACACTCCACCACTGTGTTTTTCCATAGAAATTCATATCAGTCCTCCAACCCCAAATAATTTCAGAAGACTTTAGGGCTAATCTTGGACTAGAGGATGTGCAAGGGTCATGCTCTCCTGAGCACAAATTTACTAGAAAGCCCTTTGTGCTCTACTTTGCTGCCCAAAGGCCTCAGAGTTGCTGTCTAGCCCTTGCAGCTTTCTGAGATCATGGAAAGCTAGTCGACTTGTGAAATCAGTTCATTGTGGGGAACCTCAGTTGAAGAAACTTCTAGATCAGATTGTCTCCAAAACATATCTATGGGGGAAATTTTCTTGATTCTAATTGATGTGGGAGGATCCACTCTGTTGTGGGCAGCATGCATCCAGAGCCTGGTGGTCCAGGGCTGTGTACATAAGTGAGCTGTAAGAAGCGAGCAAGTGAACAGCAAGCCCTGCTCCGCCATGGTTTTCTCTCCAAGTTCCTGCCTGACTTCACTCCATGATGGATTGTGGCTACAAGTGTAAGTCACAATGCTCATGGTGCTTATCACAGTAACAGAAAGCCAACTAGGAAAGATGTCCTCTTATGTTGCTATAAAGTGGGGCCTTGGTCTAGACTAGTACCTGGGTTGTGCCTCATGGCTTCTTCTTGCCCAGCACTTTTACTTCTTCTCAATGTCTATCATTGGGTTTCACAGACTCCACCACCAGGCCTTACAATAGAAATTCTTCTTAGTCTCAGAGCTACCAGTAATCCCCGTAGTAGGTGAGGGTACTGTGGGACTACAATGCTTTTCTGAACCCACACTTACTAAAAAAAATAAAATAAAAAGGTCAGAACTTGATACGTCCTAGAAGGTGAGGATCTAGGCTGGGACTGCTCACCTTTTCTGTTATTCTGTCACCTCCTGATTCCTGGAGATCCCCTAGTGTCACAGTTGTGTTGCTTGGGGACCTTGGTGTGAGTGTTATTGCACCTCAGTGGGTTAACACACAGGAAGTGGGTTTCTCACTCCTCTCAAGCTGAAGGAGGAACAGCTCACACTTTACCGAAAGCCTGTCCCAGGCAGTCAGGCTCCCGGGACTCTACCTCTTTTGGGTACAGGCTTTGTAGAGAAAGAGCTCGGATAATCACATGGTGATTAAGCAAGGGCCATCAGCACACAAGGCTATGCATTGGGCAGCTGGAGCAACAGATAGTTCTGGAGTCCAAATGTCTTCCCTAAGAGGTTGGCAGGGTTGGTACCTTCTGTAAATCCCAGGGGAGGATGCCTTACCTGCTTCTCTCCTGACTCCTGCTGCAGGCCAGCTCTTCTTGGCACTCCCCAGCACGTGGGTAGGCAGATCCCTTCTCTGTCTCCATGTTCACGTACCATGTCATCCCTGTGTGGGCCTCCTTGCTTTCACTTTTCTCTCTTACGATGACACCCGCCATTTGGATTTAAGGCTCACCCTAAGCCTGGATAGTATCATCTGATTTCTGCCCTGGCTGGGAGGCAGCAGAGGAAAACAGTCTCCCTGTATGCCTCAGAGAAGGCACGGAGGGGGCAGTGTCTGGACAGTTTTGCACCAGGAGTTGGGGCGCACACATGTGTGTGCATATTCCTCTGTGCAGGTGTGAGTGTGTACAGGAGTACATAGGTACAAGCAAGCAGGCACATGCATATGTGTGTGTTGCTTGGGGGGCATTGGTGTGAGGCGTTACTGCATCTCAGGGGGTTAACGCACAGGAAGTGTGTATCTCGCTCCTGGAGTCAGAGGTAGACATCGGATGTCTTAGTCTCTCTCTGGTTTGTGATAGTCCTTCACTGGAAGTCAAGAATCTCAAGAATCATGCTGGTCAAGCTGTCCAGGGAGCCTCAGGGGTCTCCCCAACTCCTCAGTCCCCGTGCTGGGCTTATAAGCTCATGCTATTGCACCTGGGTTCCGGGGATAATCTCTGCTCCTCATGCTTATGTGGCCATCTCCTGCCCATCTCCCCAGCCAGAGGCTATTGTGACATTTCAAAAGGCTGGAGGTCTTTACTGAGAGACTAGCAAGGCTTGTATTATTGAAGAATTTGCTCCATGCCTTCCAGGAAGCCTCTGTTGGCTCCAAAACATGAAACCCAATTCTCTGTTCCTGTCTCTCACCGGTTTCCCTTACTGCATCAACTCCTGGCCATTTGTCCTTACAAGACACAGCTATCATCTCCCCTACGATAGCTATGCCTTACTGAAACCTTCCTGTTCTCATCTTGGGGCTGAGCCAGTTTCAGCCAAAAACTGCCTTTCTTCTAGAATATTCTTTCTCTCACCATAGAAAATGTCTCCTCTTTCCCTCCTTCCTCATGACCTTGAGACCAAGGGCACAGCCACAGTTCTTGTAATTCAAAAATGGCGACACAGACCCGCAGGAGTGATGGTGCAAGATTCTTCAAGTTGATGGAAATAAATGTTAGCAAGTTCATCTGCCAGAGGAGAGGAGCTGGCAGGGTGGCCAGCTTAAACCCAGCTATTGACTTTTGAGGGCGAGGAGACTGCAGACTCATTTCCATCTTGGCTGCCTCAGATCTGCATCTCAGCGCCCTAGCCCAAGCTTCATCCAGCAGTAAGACATCAATTGGCAGCTTGTTTGAAGAGGATCCAAACTACCTTGTCCAAACAGAGCCACACAGTGCATTTGTAACAAGAATCCTTGGCTTCACAGTGTGTGGGGAGGAAGGGACCTGGGTTAATTTCCCTCCCCCAGCTGCCCCTTCTGTTCTGGAAAATTTTCTGCTGCCTTGCAGAAGACCGAAGAGGAAAAACCAAGCTTGTTAATTTTGTACTTTGCTCCTGTTTATTGATTCATATCTTTATTGTACACATAGTCAACAAAACAGTAATTTTCTTTTAAAGAAACGATGACTAAGAGGAGGATGAGACCGGAGGAATGGAAGAGGGGAGCGTTAAGGGCATGGAGAGAGACTGGAGAGGGAAGCAGGAACAATGTACTAAGGGGTGGGAAAGAAACAGAGACCTCTGGCTTGGTACTGAGGTAAGATGCTCTTCACCACACTGTGGATGGCTGTCCTATCATGTCTGTCCCAGTTCCCTGTCAATTTACCCCCAACTCCCTTCAGAGGAACACGCTTCCTTCACTGCATAGCTGTAGTCAGTCCATGGTGCTCCAGGGGCCACCTGAGAATGTGAACTTGGTGCCGGTTGTGTTTGCACCTTCTTCAAGAATCACTGTGCTAAGTTCACAGAAACAGCGAATGCCACAGGTACAGACATTCTTCTGAGAGAGCTTTAGCATACACCATGTTAATACAGGACCATCCCCAGGGTTTTCTCCCTACTAGATGTGATGGCCATGCCCATAGGCAAGGAAAAATAGAAGTTCTTTGAGAGATAGATGATAGGTAGGTAGACAGATGGATGAAGAATGGGAAGCAGAGAGATCAATTCTGATGAAGGTTTTATTTGATGAAGAGTTTGAGCTCTTGCAATATGGGGAACGAGGCACTGCAAGAATGGCCGATTCTATGAAAGGGAAGGGGGATTGATCTTCTAGTCCAGAAAGTGTCTTGGGATCCTGAAGGAAGGTGGGTGAATCTAAGCCTGAAAGTTAAGTCAGGTCAAATTATAGATGGCCCATGGTGGAGAACTGGCCAACAGTTCACCAGCCTGTGCTCTCCTCATCTTGGAGACAGCCCAGTCACCTTCCTGACAACAAGATAAAGAGGAGAGTGAGCTCTGGCTAACAAAACCACAGGGCAGGTGTTGTGGGAGACACTTTTGAGCTCACTGCGAAGAAAACAAAAACAAAAAAACCAACCAACAAAACAAACTCTGTAGTGTTGTGAAGAGACCGAGATGAGATAAATCTGAGCTTCCAATGATCACACAGAAGGGCAGCTGTGCTCAAGCATGCCCAGGGCAGAACTTCTCTCCTGCAGCGCATCCCTGAGATCCACTGGGAGTTATCCGCTGCAGCCGTCTCCTCCTGAAGTCATTATGTACATGCACAAGCACTACAAGTTTCTGTTTTACCAATTGTCAGGGAATTTTTCCTCAGGTATTCATCAGAGTATGCAAGATGAGCTCTGGACAGCCCAAGTACCATGGATGGAATGGTGGGTAAGCAAAACGAAGACAAGACAAAGCCAGAGTCTAGCAAAGTGTGACCACACGTACAGCTTTATTTTTGTTTTTGTTTTTGTTTTTTTTCCTTCGGAGCTGGGGACCGAACCCAGGGCCTTGCGCTTGTTAGGCAAGTGCTCTACCACTGAGCTAAATCCCCAACCCCACGTACAGCTTTAATGACTGTCTCTGTTACTGTGTGTTGTTATGGTTCTCACTCCATCAAGAACATTATTTTGAATAGGACAAAGGGAACATTCTGCTTGAGACACTACATTGGTGCCTGAAGACCCGACCTATAGAGTAACAGAACATTGATGAGGATGGGTATTTACAGTTTGATGATCTGAATGCTGAGTTCCAGGCCTATCCTGCTTTGGATTCTATTAATCTCCTTCCTGACTCTGCATTGATGCCATTCATTGGCCTAGCTCACTACCATGCCCTAATGCATGTGTCCCTGCCATCCCTCCCAACTGCCCCATTTCCTCCCTCGCTTTTGAGCACCCACTCCTAACTCAGTCTAATTTTTACCAGAGAACAGATTCCGTTTTTCTCTTGATGCACTGCTGGGTTTTGTTGCTAATTTTAAAGGTCACATTATTCAAGAAGATTTACAACAAAACGTCTACCTTTTCAACCATCCCCTTTCAAGTCCTGTTTCCCCAAAACATCTTTCATCGGTTCCTTTGAGCATCTCTCTCCCTATTTCTCAGATATGCTTATATGACTTGCCCTAAAAACTTCAGTTTGGGGTACTGTATAATGGCTTACATGGTGACCTCCTTTGCCTATCTTCCCTTCACCTCATTCTCTCAATAAAACATATGTTTTGCTTCCCCCCCATTATTATGTCAACTTTAATATAATCCACAGATGACTCATTCAATGCAAATGTTTTTTTCCCCTCTAGAGGTAAGAATTTCTAACTTTAATTTTACTGATGCTTAGACTTTCCATGAATTTACCATTATTTGAGTGCTAGGATTTCTATCAAGATGTATTTATGATTTTTAATTTTCTGGGCGATTCCCTCTTCTTCCTGTTCTAAAACAATATGCAGTGTATCTCTCATCATGTACTGTATGCTTTTTACCCCTAAGACACTTACTTGATATTTCTTCTGGTTAGAGTGTTTTGTCTTCTTATTACCCTGTTTCTCTTTCTTGGTTCCTCATGTTGATGGAATATTCCTTTGAAATTTTCCTAAGAAAAGCTATCTAGAGAGTATTGAATGTTTGCATTTTTTGAAGATTATTTGGGTTAATTATCATAAGGAAATGGTAGTTTGGGTGGGTATAAAACTCTAGACCATGAACACTAAAAAAACCATATCCTGTTTTTTTTTTTCCCTCCCAGCTTTGTTGATGCATGATATACTGATGATACTTTTCACTCATTTAAAAACATACATATCTAGGCCAGGTATGGTAATGCATGATTTTAATCTCAGTACTGGGGAGGTACAAGGAGGTGATATCTGTGAGTTCCAAGTCAACCAGGGCTAAAGAGTGAGACCATGTCTGAAAAAGAATAAACATTTAATTATTTTGGTAATCATATTCATTTGTGACATGACTTCTACAACCAAGCTATAGGTGGTTCTATTCTAGGCCCTTAAAGAATCTCTTCCTATTCAGCTAAAATAGAACCTTAGTAAATGACTATTCTTCTTTGTGTCACTACAGTCCTGCCTTTTCCAGAATTTTGTGCTAATGGGATCATTCGGCATGTAGACACTCACGTTTACCTTCTCAGATGGAGCCATGTCCTTGCAACTCACAGGGTTTTAGTTATCAGCATTTCTTTCCCTCCCATGGTTAAGTAGCATTCTTACTGTGGAGAGTATGCAGTGTGTTTTCTCACCTAATGAGAAATTATAAAAAGCCAAATCGCTTTCTAAGGCAGCCATTCCATTTTGCACCATGACAGCAGTACATGGGCTAGCCAGTAGCTACCCATCCTTGGAGATGCTTGTTTCTATTTCTCAAGACCCTTGGAAGTATTCTACATTGTGTCATGGTCTACCTCATTTGCTAGAGAAAAATTCAACACCATTTTGATCCTCAATCCTTTGTGGCTTGGTTTTGCTTCAGAAATGTTAAGATTCATCTCCTCCAATTTTCAAAAATAAAAAAGTACAATAATTGTGGCCAAGTCAGTCTCTTCCATCTACCTGTGCTGGGTATTAAAAGGACCTTTTCACTGCAGGCTCATGGCTTCTGTTCCTGGAAATTTCCCTAAATTACTTGTCTGGTAATTTTTTCTCTTCTGTTTTTCTCAGAGCTCACTTTCTAGAACATCTATTATTTGGATGTCGGCTTCCTGGAACAATCTTTCACTTTGTAATTTGCCCTTCCCATTTTTCATTCCTCAACCAATTTGTCTCACTGGCTAGAAGGTTTTTTTTTTTTTCTTTTCAATTTTTCTTTTTTATTAAGACACTATCCTCCATTGCTGGTGGGAACGCAAACTTGTACAACTACTTTGGAAATCAGTTTGGCAGATTCTCAGAAAACTGGGAATAGTTCTACCTCAAAACCCAGCTATACCACTCCTGGGCATGTACCCAAAAGGTGCCCCATTATACCACAGGGACACTTGGTCAAATATGTTCATAGCAGCTTTATTCATAGTAGCCAGAAAGTGGAAACAACCTAGATGTCCCTCAACAGAAGAGTGAATAAAGGAAATGTGGTATATTTAGACAGTGGAGTACTATTCAGCTATTAGAAACAAAGACATCATGAGTTTTGCAGGCAAATGGATGGAACTTGAGAATGTCATCCCTAGTGAGGTAACACAAAGGCAGAAAGACAGTTATGGCATATCTCATTTATAAGTGGACATTAGTCATAGAGTGCAGGACAATTCTACAATCTACAGACACAAAGAAATTGGTAATATGGAGGTCCCAAGGGAGGCTGTATGAATCTTACTCAGAAGGGGTCACTGGAGGTGGATGGAGAGAGGGAACTGGGTAGGGGGGAGGGCAGGGAGAGGAATGGAGATGGCAAAAGGTGTCCGGTGAAGGGGGTGAGAGAGGCCTAGGAGTGAGAATGGAAATCGGTGGGGGGCATCTCTGGTGACTAGCAGGAGGCCTGGCATGGGGTAGGATACAGGAATCTGTGGGGGTGACCCTAGCTGAGATTTCCACCAGACAGGAATATAGAGACTGAAATGGCCGCCTCCTGTAGCCAGGCAGGATTTCCTGAGGAAGGAGGGGGACATCAATCCAGCCACAAATACTTCAACCCAAAATTTGCCTGCAAGACTTGCCTGGATAAGATGGAGCAGAGACCAGGAAACACCCAACCAATGACTGCCCCATCCCATGTGAGAGAGCCCACCCCCGACGATGGCTATTAACTACACTCTGATAGGCTTGCAAATAGGAGCCTAGCATAACCGTCTCCTCAGAAGCTTCGTTCGCGAGTGAATGGAAGTAGCTACAGAGATCCAGAACATTAGGTGGAGCTCAGGGAGTCTAGTGGGAGAGTGGGGAATAGAAATGAGCAAGCCAGAGGGGCCAAGGGACACCACAGGAAGACACAGAGTCAGCTAACCAGGGACCTTGGGGGCTCACAGAGACTGGACCACCTAGCAGGGAGCATGCTGGAACAAACTCTTAGTTCTCTCAATCTCGGGAAAGGCAGAGATCTCATTATTGCATAGCCAGGTAGAAGAAGATAACTCTTTCTGCTTCCTCGGCAGTGAGTTTTTAAGCGTAGAACACCACACCTACCTTCTTTATGTGCATTTTTGGGGTCAAATTTAGAGCCTCGTGCTTGCGTGGCATGAGTGTTAGCATTATGTCTAAGCTCCACCCCCACAGTTACCTGGCAACAGCTGCGCCTGGCACTATAAAGGGGGCTGTTTGCCCCCTCCTCACTCTCTTCTCTCGCTCTTGCCCTCTTCCCTGCTCTTCCCCTTTGTCCCTTCTCTCCCCATCTCCCTCTCCTCTTCCCTCCACGAGCTCATGGCCAACCTTTACTCTCCTCTTCTACTTTTCTTCTCTCATTAAACCTTTCCACGTGGAACCATGTTGGCTTGGTGTGGTCTGTCCGGACACAAGCTGAGATTTCTACCTCAACAATGAGGGCTTTACCCACTGAACTTTCACTTCAGCACTCAAATGTCCTCTTGCTTTAGGCTGTGCCTGGGTAGGAAACGCATCTTTATTCTCTCTGTTATGCAGTGCTCTCATGTCCAGGTGCCTGGGGAGACTGCTCTTCCCAGGACTAGCTTATTCCTAAAGACAGCCAACAGCTTCTCCAAGAACGCCACTCTCACAGGCAAGCCAACCAGCCTGAACCTCTATTCCCAATGTCAACCTAACACCCACAGCCCAAACCCACAGCTTCTCCACCCCAACACACCCCAAGGCCCAGCACCTGACAACTAACGCTACCCTGTGATCAGGCGCAAAACAATGCAAACCACCAGACCGGTCTAAGCTTGCTCTATCTGGGCTTCACTGCTTCTTCACTCCTTTCCATGGCAGTCACAGTAGGTGTCAGCTTTGCCCTCCTCTTCCTGTGGCCCTGCCTAGCACAGTGTGTTCTTCTCTCTTGAGACCGGTTAGTAATAACACCTTGTCTGCGTGCCTTCACTCACTCACCTCTACAAATCAAATCCCGGGCACAGCTGAAGCAGCTGAGGACAGAGATAGAAGCTAAAATGTTGCTGCTGTGGCCACCCACATGAAGGCTGTGGCCAGCCAGCATCCTGTCACCCTGTGGCAGCTCCCTGAGCTCATACCAGGAAATTGCCTGTCAGCTCAAGCAGAAGGATTCGACCCCTCTCCTTTCTTCCATATTAAACCCATACCTCACTCTCTAATAATTTGGCACCTTTTTTTATTCCTCTGAGCTATTCACATACTTCTGTTTCCCAAAGTACCCTGAAATTACATTCCGCAGACCATTTTTTGTAACCTTGTATTCTTTGTAAACTCAAAACAAAAGCCTTTCGTTGGCTCTGCCTCTCAGTGCATGGGGGGCAGGCACGCTTCTTCAGAAAGCACAGGGCTTACCTATTCATTATGCTGCCCCTGGCTGAAGTCTGGTGGCTCCTGTCCTCCTTGGTCCTGGCTCGAACTGTAATCTCCTGGGGAGGACTGTGAAAGGAGCTTTGCCTGTGTTCTTCCCGAGCCTGATTATGGGTCTCGGGCACCAGAAATTTTTTTCCAAAGCATTTCATGTGGTTCTGCTGTGTTGACAGACCTGAGGGCCACCGTTGCAGCTGGGGAGTTTTTCATCACGCTTTTGTCCTTGTTGGGCCCAGTTTCAAATCCTACTCTTGGTGGCTCTGTAATTTTAGTGCATGTTAAAAGTTGCATGGACAAAGATTTTGGAGGCTTGCCCTTGGTGTCTGTCACACCAAGAGTCTGGGCAGGACCTAGGCATTCACTTTGCTGACATGTTCCTGCCTGGCGCTGCTGGTGGTCTGGTCCTGAGCTGGAGAATCACCCCTGACTCTGCCTATTGGTAACCTATTGCAATTTGCTTCTGAGATCTAGGGTAACCAGTCTCCACATTGGTTCTAAAAGCTCGTGTCTTCGCAAACTCCCCCAACCCGTGAAAACTGGGGATAATTTGCCACCCAATTTGTTCACTCTTAAACCCCTGTGGTTGGAAGCCTGATTGTACTTTGTAGATAGAATTACCATAAGAATCTGCAGTTGGGACTACCTGGAATCTGCGTGGGCCCCATGTCCAATGGCAGGTACTCTTTTACAAGAAGGAGCTAGAAGGCACATTTTGGTGACTTACCTTTTCACGGTTATCACATAATCTCACTGCAGCAGCTTGAGGGAGGATGGGTTTGTGTTCGGCTCACGGTCTCGGAGGGCTCTGTCCATGGTTGCTTAGCCCTGGGCACTTGGACAGAATGGTTGCAAGAGAGGGTGGTGGAAGGTGTTCTTTCCTTCTTAACAGTCAGGAGGCATGCAGCATGACAAACTGGGGCCCAGGAACAATATATCTCCAAGGATCTACCCCGGTGAACTATTCACCTCATCAAGACTGCATGTTTTAAAGTTTCCGCACGCCTTAAATAGTACTATCAGCCGGGGGGGGGCAGGTTTTACAGAGTAAAACCGTGGGGCCATCTTGTATTTAAACTTTATTAGGGAGACTCACAGACTAGAGGAGGAGGAAGTGGGTAGGCAAATCAGAGAGACGGGGGATGGAAGAATGTGCTCCCCGTGCTAAGAAGTGCTGGTATCCACTGTTGACTAGAAGAGACTGTCAGGGACAGAGTCTCCACCAAAACCTTCAGAAAGTGCAGAGTCATGGTGACACCTCATTTTCTGCTTCCTCAGGACTCCCACAGGCTGCTGTTTGGAGATGCCAGGTTAGTCTGTTACAGCTGTCACAGAAAGGACTTGTGGTCACACTAGCCATGGCTGTTCTAGGCGGAGACCCTGGAACTATATTGCCTCAACAAAGACTAGGCCAGTGAACTGACTGGGTCTGTGGAAATGCCAGAGTTGGATGGCACCAGTGCCCAGCTAATTGGGTTTATTAAAGTGTGGAGGATACTCTACACTAGATCATTAGGCAGCAAATGGCATACACAGAAAAAATCTATTAATAACAGATAAGTTGTTTTGTTTTGCAAGCTATGGCTGCCTGACAATTGTGAGTAACACATTAAAATGTTGTGGAACATTTGTACTTTGAGTCTAAATTAAGGCCATTGGGAGAAACCTGGAGAGGCCCTGCCAAGTGCTCAGACCCATAGGGCAGTCCCTCAGCCCCAGAGTCAGATGGAAATAGGTCTCTGCAACCAAGAAGGATGTTCACAGAAGTCCTCAACATGGAAGCAGTGCCCAGCTGAAAAGACTGGCCACACTCAAAACACTTGAAAGAGGACAGGCAAGATGTATATAGAAAGGTCCAGAAACAGCAAGAGCCCTGCGGGGGCCTTCAGCTGGCTTGTGGGGAAAGCCAGGTACGGGTGGGTGTGGGGCCTGGCTGGCACCTTTCTTCTCCATTGCTTCTGGCTTTTCTGGCTGTGATTGGAGATGTCTGATAGGACTCCCATTCCCTTGTTGAGTCTTGCATGAGGGTTTCTCTTGATCTTCAACATCTGGATGGTCTTCTGAATGTACTGCTATATGAATGATCTCAACCAGGCCTCTTATACTCACAAGCTTTCTGGAAAATATTGTGTGTACCCCAGGGGTGATAGTTAATCCCAGTACTCAGGGGGCAGAAGCAGCTGTCTGTCTGTGAGTTCAAGGCCAACGTGCTCTACCAAGGGAGATCCTCGTCAACTAGGTCTACATGGTAAGACCCTGTCTCAAAAATTAATGTATAATCTATTACATAATTTCCTTCTTTTTTTTAAATGTCCCCGTGCCTGATATAAACCTTTACTTTATTCAGACATTTTAAAGGTTTTTCCTTTTAAAATTTTTACTATGTACACTTAAGGTATACAACATTATATTTTAATATGTACATTTAGGGTATACAATTATATTTTAATACACATATTAAGTAAGTGAGCTAGTCTCTTATCTTACAAGGTCACTTTTTTCTGCCTCTCTCTCTCTCTCTCTCTCTCTCTCTCTCTCTCTCTCTCTGTGTGTGTGTGTGTGTGTGTGTGTGTCCATCCCCAGAGCCAGTGTGTTCCATTCTCCAGGAATTATACTGTGGGTTTCACACCAGACCTTTGGGGATGTCTGTCATGTTTTCTGTAACTTTATTGTTCATCCTTTACCACCAGGTTCCTTGGGGGACAGGTTCTCACACTCAGAGAACAGCTGTAAAGAACCGTGTTAAAACATTGTTTTTTTTTTTTTTTTTAAAGAGTACTCAGTGTCGCTTTTAAAATTCAAAAGACAGGAGGTGCCACATTTAGCTCTTGCTGCTGTCTTTACAGCTGGCTGTGGAGGACCATCTTAGAGAAATCCTAATGATCTCCTCGCTGAAAATAGAAGCAACCTGTCAAGAGGCAGCAGGCTCAGCCTTTCCCCCAAAACAGAGCACTAGTAAGCTAAGGCACTGTGGGATTTTAATACTCGGGTGTGGCGTGCCTTTGATTTGGGGAAGTTAACATAAACGGTGCTTTGCTCTCAGTAACTAGGAGATGGATCCTAGGGTTTACGTACTGACTCTCACGTTAGCCTTTGCAGCATAGACAAGAGAGTGACTTTTTGTAAGAAAGGATTTCGTGTAATCCCAGCAATCTTGCTATGTAACTGAGGATGACTTTCAATTTCTGATCCTTCTGCATCCTCCTTCTGGGTGCCGGGTTACAGGAATGCCACATTGGGTACAATCAGAGTGATGTGGTGATGGGACCCATGGTTTGTCACATGCTAAGCATGTTTTTGATTAGCTGACCCATGTCCCCACCCTCTGAGGGTAACTCTGGAGGGATCCTCCCAAAAACTGAGATCTCAAAGGCTCTGAATCAGAAGAAGAAGAAGAATCTAGAAAAAATCCTGTCTTGTGCAGATAACAACTAATCATGTTTTCCCAATAACTTTGGTGCAAAACCTGGGCTCATTTGATGTTGGTTCCCCTAAAGGCCCAGCTGGATCTGTTACCACTTTTGTTACTCAAGTCGTATAAGATTGGAATTTATAAAATGTCCTTCCCCCAACCCCTACCCCAACTCAACCTTATAAAGGAAAATTATCCCAGTTTGCCAAACTAAATGTCGTGGTCAAGGACAGTCGGACTTCCCACTCATGAGTCCTGACCTCTTAACTATTGTTCTAAAGAGCTATTTCTAGAAGCATATAGTGGAGGCTCTAACTAATGTCATACAGATGAGATTAATCTTATGAAAAAATAGTTTCTTTCTAGAAAAACTGCACAACACAGTCTCTCTCTCTCTCTCTCTCTCTCTCTCTCTCTCTCTCTCTCTCTCTGTGATCTTGGGAGACTGTAGCTTGTAGTAGAACAGAAATAGTACCTGAAAAAGTCATGTGAGCATGCTAACTCTCTGTTTGGAATGTAGATGGCATCTTCTAGGACCTGAAACCCAAAGGTCAAAAGACTAGCCGCTGTGAAAGATATGGCATTCGGAATTATATAAGTGTGCTGCCTAATTCCATGTCAACTGGACATAGGCTAGCGTCATCTGGGAACAGTGAAGAAAATATCTCCATAAGATCAGGCTCCAGGCAAGCCTGAAGAGCATTTTCTTAATTAGTGTTTGATGTGGGAGGGCCCAGCCCACTGTGGGTGGTGCCATTCCTGGGCTGCTGGTCCTGGGGGTCTATAAGAAAGCAGGACAAGTAAACCATGGAGAGCAAGCTAGTAAGCAGCACCCTCCATGGCTTCTGACTCAGGTTCTGTCCTGTTTGAGTTCCTGTCTTGACTTCCTTTGATGATAAACAGTGACGTGGAAGTGTAAATCAAAGCCTTTTCTCCCTGAGTTGCTTTGGTTATGGTGTTTCATACCAGTAATATTAGCTTAATTGAGACAAGTTGGTACCAGATACAGAATATTGCTGTGACCGATCTGACCATGTTTTGGGGAGATTTGTGGAAGGACTTTGAAACTTTGGTCTAGAAAAGCCATTGGGAGTTGAGAGCTCAGTGAGCTGTTCTGTGGGAGCTTGGAGGATAAGAATGTTGAGAGCAGTGCAGAAGATGGAGGCCTGGCCTGTGAAGTTTCAAAAAGAAGTTTAAAGACTCTATCCAGGCCATTCGCTTTTTTTTTTTTTTTTTTGGATTAAGATCATGTGGTTCTGGTTAGCTGGGGCTGAAGAATCAGCTGTGATTAATAACCAATAAATTGAGAACTTTTGCTTGGCTGGGACACTTGATGCTGGTCAGCTGGAGCCGGGACATTAGAGGTGATTAAAAAGAGACCAGCATCACTGAGGTGAAGGCTCCTGGGGTGTCCCAGAAGCAGCCAAGGTTGTACTGTTGTCATCCGAACTTGGTAGAGTGAGAGTCACTCAGGTGGTGCTGGGTTTGAAGGCATGAAGGAACCTTGGAAAGCAGCCAAGGTTTGGTGCCATCAGAAGCCAGGAAGGGTGCAGCCTCAGTAGCATTTGAAGCCCCAGTGATTGAACGAGTCATGGAGAGAAGTTGAGGTATGTCACTATGAAGAGGAGAGACTATTGGCAAAAGTGCAGCCTATTTTCAGCAGAAGACCTTAGCATTTTGGAGATGCCAGTACCCTGGGATGACCACCAAGAACAGTAGCAGCAATGGAGTGGAGTCAGCCAGAGCCTTGGAGGACAAGCTGTGTGTGCAGCAGAGGGCAGAGCTGGGGAAGTGACCTATGTCCCTTGAAGGAGCCCAGAAAACCATGAGTGGATCCCAAATATTAGACATTGAATTATTTTCATTGTTGGAGTATCGTTTTGCTTTGTTCAGATTGTGTCTGTGCCCCAGCTCTTACCTCTTGAACTAAGAAAGTTTTTTTTTTTAATTAACTTGAGTATTTCTTATATACATTTCGAGTGTTATTCCCTTTCCCAGTTTCCAGGCATTGTTTTGTTTTTTTAAGCTTATATTTGATTTTATTTGAATCCACAGCCTTGCAGTTTTTAAAAGAGATTTTGAATTTTAAGAGAGACTTTTGGTTTTTACAGAGACTGAACTTTTTAAGTATTTGAATTGACAAAGAGTGGGACTTTCAGGTTTGTAGTATGTTTTGTAGTTGTAGTATTTATCAACTTAGATCTTGGCAACAGGCAAAAAGCTTTTGAATCAGTAAAGAGTTGGACTTCTAGAGTTGTAGTATGTTTTATATGTGTGGCATTTAGTGATCTGAGATCTTGGGGATGAACTAAAAATATTATGGCTTAAAAAGTATTGCATAGCAAGTTGTCAAAAGGGTCCATTGTACTGGGTAATTTTATGTCACCTTGACAAAGGCAGAGTCAGCTCAAAGGAGGGGACCCCAATTGAGAAAAATGCCTCAGTGTAGAGCATTTTCTTGACCAGTGATCTGGGAGTGCCTAGTCTTTTGTGGGTGGGGTCAACACTGGGCTGGTGGTCTTAGGTTTTATAAGAAAGCAGGCTGAGCAAGCCATGTGGAGCAAGCCAATAAACAGTATCCCCCTAGGGCCTCTGCATCAGCTCCTGCCTCCAGATTCCTGTCCTGTTTGAGTTCCTGCTTCCTTTGATGATGAACAGTGATGGGAAAGTATTCTCTGGCTAAGTTTCTTTGGTCATGGTGTTTCATCACAGCGATACTAACCCTAACTGAGACCATAAGGGAGTTTGGGCTGGCAGATGGCTCAGTTGGTAAAAGTGTTTCACAGCCAAACATGTGGAATGGAATTTGGATCCTTGGCGCCCATTTTAAAAGCTGGGCTTAGTGGTGTTCATGTAACGTCAGTGCTTCAGAGGCAAATAGAGGAACTCCCTGACCTTGCTGGCCAGTCTAGCCAAAAAGTGAGCCCCAGGGTCAGAGAGACCCTGTCATAAAAACTCAGGAGGGCAGTGATAGAGGAGGACACTCAATGCCGACTTCCAGGCTCTACATACGTGGTGTGTTAGCAGCTGTCCGGTGTGTGGCTTACCATGATTGTATAGTGGTTAGCACTCTGCTGTGTTGTGGCTGCAGCAACCTTGGTTCGAATCTGAGTCATGGCATCATGTGTTTTATAAAACAGCAGTGGTGGTGTGGGAGAAGGGAGTTCCTGGGCTGGGAGCATGCCAAAGTTTTCCCTCTGAGAAATCAAGCCGTGAGGCAGACCTCGTATAAGAAGGTTTATAGGCAAAAAGGAAAAGGGAGAGGGGGAGAAGCCAGAGCAGTCCATAAGGACTGCCAGGCTTTTGGCTGGTACCTGGCCGTTGCTAGGTAACTGTTGGGTGAAGCCTAGAGGAAAGGCTAACTTGGTATACTGGGGTCACTAGCATCACGGAACTGTTCTTGCTACACTTTCTTGGTTATGTTTTCTTTAAGCTTTCCCTGAAATGTACTTCCATAAATATTAATGTTTTATAGATAAGCTGAACGGTACATGAATTGGATATTCTTCCTTGCTGCTTCCTTCAAAACATGCTGACCCAATGTTTTCCACTTCAAATTTCAAGGGCCAGGTGGAATCTTTTCCTTTTTTAAGTTTGTAGGATCTTTTTAGCTGGGACTCAAAAAGAAAACGGGCAGGCATTCTTAGAGGAGTGACTTTTCAGAAAATGTTATATCTATATTTTTATGTTTAACAGCTTGAATAGAAGTTTTAGGAGATTGCTGCTGCCTGTGAACAAGGAAACATTTATGACAAATCCTTTCTTAAAACTTAGGATTTAACTAAAAAGCTCCCGTAGCACACTCTCCTTTTGCTTGGAAGAGGGTACAAAGGTAAGAGATTGAACAGAGGAAGAGGATGGGTCTGCCCGGGGCTTCTCAGACCCAGGAGAACATTGCAGCTGTTGGGGGATGTTCATTTTTAATCTTTCTAAAGTCACCACAACTTTCAATTCTATTGTCATTATGGCTTTTTCATATCTCACAGTCAAATAGTTAATCTATCAGGAGGCAAATCCCTCGTCACAGCCACAGCATTTGATCTGCTCCACCCCTCACTACTATGGACTCTTCTCCATCAAAACTGCTAGCCACCCCTCTGCCTTTCCTAGTCTTTGGTCTCCTCTGGTTGTCCCACTTGGTCTGGGTGACCAGCCATTCCAACTGTCCTTCCGCTATCCTCCTAAGATTCCAGTGTCGGCTGGAATCTCGCCATCCTACTTGATGTTGCCAAACACTGGCTGGATCCTTCTCTGGGAGCTTCTTTCTTGTGTGTCTGTGTGCACATGCCTTAGATTCTAGTCTTGAGCCTGTAGCTGACACTGGAGAAATGTACTTTACGGTGTCTGTTTCTCTCACTATGAAGGTATTCTATATAATCTTAGCTGAAGTGTCCTTTATGGTTGAACGCCCCCACCCTGCATTTATCTTGGCTGATTTCTTAGCTGGGTAATGGCTAACGTGCCTCTTCGTTTTAGGTTTCCAACTCCCTTCTGTATGCTACCATGCTCTCTGAAACTCAGTATGATGGTTAGTCTTTACCTTCAACTTGACTGGACTTAGAAATATGTGGGAGACATACTTCTGGGAGTGTCTGTGAGGAATTTTCTGGGTTAGGGAACTCATCTTTTTCTTCTCTCTCATTCCTAGTTCTCCCATTCCCATTCCCTGCCTTTGCCCCTCGGCAATGTAATGCCTTTTGTCTTGTGGCGACATGGCCTTAGCAAAGCCAGCACCTTGATCTTGGACTTCTCAGACTTGGAAATTGTGAGACATGTATTTCTGTTCTTTGTAAATTAACTGAATTTTAGCATTTTGTTATACCAGCAGAAATGGATTGTAGTGGTTTACAAGAGAGAAACCAAAGAGCTGTGTTACTGGTCATGCTTAAAGCCCAAAGCATCATGAAGGAGTTTAGGGAATGGCCATTAACTTTGTGGCTATGAGGATCTGGGTAGGAGGCATATAGTAGGAAATAGAAATTCTTCTAAAGATAGATGTGTGCTTCTGTCCATCATTACTGCTTGTTGGTGTTACGTTTGAACCTTTGAAATGCTCTAAAATCAGTTAGACGTAAGACCTGAGAGCAAAGGGGTTGGTTCAGGCTGTCTCTGCTAGGTATGTAGCCGCTCGATAGGTATTCGTTTGCATTTTATTTCTCGGTTTGATTGTAAAGGTTCAGAGAGCCATTCTCACTGGCGTTTAGCACCTGGAATTGCAAGGTGACAAGCTCATCATCACTGGTGAGTTATGTTCATTTCATTTTCTCTTCTTCATACTTTTGTATTTTAAAGACAAGGTCTCATGTCGCCCAGTATGATAACTCACGAATGCTACAGTTACAGATATAAGCAACTATACTCAGGGCCTTCTGCCTGCTTGGGAAGTAATCTACCCACTGCTCACACGTTGTTCCAAACTGTTTAGACACCAGGTGAAGAAGGCCCTGCTCCCTCCCATTCTGTAGGCAGAGATTTCAGGAGTTTATAGAAAAGAAAAATCAACTTCCTTCCATTGAAGGGTCTTCAGTGATATGGCGCTTAAGGCTTGCCACTGTTTTAAATGATTAGCCCATCCCGCCCCTGCCTAGGAGTTAGCAACATGTCAGGCATTTTAAATAGCCTTTCTGTGTTCTGACACAAGCTTGTCATCGGGGAGCTAAATGACATTTAGAAGTGGTGTCTTGAGTTTGATGATATGTCTTTTGATTGACTTTGTGCTCAGCTTAATAGAGTTATCCTCCTGCCCCTTGGTGGTGATGACAAGCTTACTGCCCTAGGCTGTGAGCCAGAGTCAACATCCCATGTAAGAAAGCCATCCAGCTCTTTGCAGAGGAAGAATGATAATAGATTTCCCTGCTCTACCTGCTCCGCCCCCACCAGATGTTGGGGACTCATTTTCCTTTGCAGCCCCAAAGTTAATGAGTTATCTCTTCTGAAATAGCAATTCCAGTTTATCCAATCTGATAGGCCCTCAGGGGATGGACTAGATGTTGGTTGTTGATTTTATTATAGAGAAGGCATGGGTGTCCATGGTTGGGACTCTCCTGGTATACTTTGAGATTTGTGTTACTTTTCAAAATGTACGCACACCCACACATCGTGTAGAGTATAATTAAGACAACTAAGAACATCTCTGTCCATAGCACGTGGATTACTTGTGACGTGCACTACATTTCTAGGAAAACTTATAATTTTGCCATACACATGCTACAGAATGAACTAACTGCCCAGTTGGGATACAGCCCAGGTCTTTGACTCTATCTTTTATCTTCCTAAGTAGTTCTTAAACTCAGGCACTGGATAGAACCTGCTGAAAGGAAGCCAGACTTCTCACAGATCTCTGAGATACATGCTAAAGTCCTGTGTTGCCTACTGGCCTATGCACTGCTGGACATTATACAGCTGCATAGACTGGGCTAGGTATAAATAGGTTTGGAGAGACATTGACATGCAAGATTTAGGAGCTGCACTTGGTGGTGGCAGAGGTGGGGAGCTCCTCTTCATGTTCATGTGTGTGTTCTGGTCTTTATGAAGCCACCAGGATCCAATTGTGTTGGTTCCATCCTGATGAGGTCTAACCTGTACCATCCCCTAAAGGTCCCATCTCTAAAGAGCACAGTAGGAAGGCGCCTCCAATATTACAATATCCCTTGTTAGGGATAAGATACCTAAAGAGGCTTTGGGGACACTTGAAACATACCCAGATGACAGTAAATGGTCCCATTGTGTAAATTCAAAGGCAAATACAAACATCGAGGCATTCAGAACTTGCTGTGTTTTACTGGTTAATGTTTATGCAAAAGCCTATAGGATGACATATACACATTATACCCAGATTTGGGGATTCCTATGAATTTGCAAACTTCAGAGTAAGTAGATGGTTTATGACAGAGGACTTCATAACTGTCCTGAATAAAGGTGTGGAATTCATGATGTTGATACTCAAGTCTTTATCTTTGAATCCAGGTAACCCAAGACGCACGCAGCCTCACCCTTATGTTTATGTCCTAAGGCTCTACCCAGTGGTGAGCCAGCCTAGAGAGTCCAGGACTGGCATCATGACTCAGGACTTCCACTGATAGTTGTTTTTCTTCTCTTTTGTGTTGAGGTACAAAATCAAGGGTGACAGCAGCCTGGGAAGGAGAGTCTATCTTGTCCTTGAATTTTGTTTTATTCTTTCTTCTACTGCTGCGACAAAATGCTCTAGATTCGGTAACTTACTATTTAAAGAAGTTTATTCCTCATAATCAGCAGCCTAAGAAGTCCAGTGTTAAAAGTGCTGGCAATCTGATCAGGGTTTCCTTATTATAATGATGTCATATGCAATAATGTCATACTATCATATCACTGTAATGGTATCATTATGTGACTATACAGAAGAAGATACCACTTGCCGAGAGAACAGAAACACATACCAGTCCTGCAATGGTGGCATCTGGTCAGGGTTTGTTTATTATAATGATGCTATATGTGCTATATGCAATGATGTCATACTATAATGATATCACTGTAATGGAATCATTGTGTGATTACACAGAGAAAGACTGCCTAACAAGGGAACAGAAACACATACCAATCCTTCTCTGAAGTCACTAATGTTATTACCCAGGACTGGTCCTGATTACTTCATCTAACCCTAAACCACTCCAATAAACGGCACTCCAAATGCCATCAGTACATGATACTGGGGATTCAATTTGGAGGGATACATTCAAATCGGAGCAACTGCCATGGCCCATCCCAGGAGGCTTCTTAGACATCCACGACCTTGTTCAACAAAGCACCATTGTTCTTCCTATTTCTAGACTTACCTAGATCTGAACTGGAGCCATCAGTCTTTCTTCATTCACTGTGAAATTCCCAGTGAGGGCAAGGATCTGTTTAGGGGGCCATCTGGGGCCAGTCCAGCTGTCACAACTACTCTTTGAGTTTGCAGCTGCCAGGGCAGGCAGAATGCAGCAGAGTTGGGTCCCATGTGGGCAGCAAGGCACATCTCACGTCTGTGCTTGTTACTCTAAGCGTCTGTGTGTAGGGGAAGGGGGCGTGGAACATGTCTACCTGGTGAAATCAATAAGCTCATTGGGTCACCAGGGGCCTCTCTGGTGGATGTGGGCTTTGGTTTGTCATTGAATCTTAAAAGGAGGGAGAAGGCATTTTTTAGTCCTTGCTTCCTTCAAAAAGAAAACTTCAACAGTGACTTGTTAGAATTCAAGGTATGAATTTAATGGGCGAAGCAGATACTCAACCACAATGGGACAATGTCTGCTGTAAGGTTGGTTTTTGTTAAAACAAACAAATCCAGAATGTAATTACCTGAAGGAACTGACCAGCTTTCCCTCAGATCTGATGACTGAGAAAAGATTGAGACTAGAAAAATGTTTTAATTTATTCAAATAAGAACGGAAATCACAGTGATCTTTGGCTGGCACTGTTCTTGAAGGTGGCTGGATATTTTCGTGATCTTAAATGCCAAAGGGTCAATCATTTTGTGCATCTCTGTCCATAAACCCTTTCCTGTGGTTTAACTGTAAACCCCAAACCCATCTATTCTGTCATCTGGATCAATTATTGAAAAGATGTTTTGAAAAGACAGGCATTTGAAGTTTGGACATGGGTTGCTGCCCAGTTTCTGCACTCTATGCCCTTGAATGGGCTTCCCATTCATTCCACAAGAAACTGACTCTATGAAACATGTTCATCTTGCTTTTACAATTTGATTTTAATACTTATCAACTTTGTAAATTAACAGGGTTCAGTGTGGCATTTCCTTATGAGCACACCGTGCCTTGGTCATGTACTCCGTACTTTCTCTCCCTGTCAGCACACTTCCCAGTCTCTAAACATCCATTTTAACAATTTTCTGTCCCCTCCCTTACCCTTGTCCCTCTCTAGTGTCCTCTATTCCACCCTACACCTCTACAAAGTTCACCTTCTCGTCTCCACATGTGGGTGAGAACCAGTGTTATTTGTCTTTCTAGTTGCTGAAATTTGGGAGTTCTCATACACTATTGGGAGCATGAGAACTAAGTCAATATGCTCCATTGTTTAAATTCATCCTTTGAATTATAATATGCCAACTGTTGTGGGAATTTTCTCTCTGAAGGAAGAGGGGATAAGAAATGCCTTTTCCCTCCTAATGGGGTTTTAATGACAAACAAAACACACTATGGAAATTAGCGTAGGACTACTCAAAAAGAATGGAAGACACCCATTGGGTGTTTACACGATCCAACAATGCTTATACTGGGTACACAACTATTCACATTAACCAATGTTATGTTATAGAAACAAGTCAGATGTCCTTCAGCTGATGGACGGATAAAGCGAATGTGGTCCAATTACCAAGGAGACTATGACTCAGCTGTTAAAAGAATGAAATCCTGTTCATTGCAGCAGCATAAATCAAGTGAAACAAACCAGACATGAGGAGGAAGAAAAGCAATATTCTTACTCACTTATGGCGTAGCTTTAAATTGCTGATGAAGATTTACATGAATCCAAGCTGCCTTTCTTTGTTAAATGGTATACAACATAAGTAACATAAAGAAGAGACTCACCTTTGTTTTTTGTTTTTTGGTTTTTTTTTTTTTTTTTGATAGAGAGACATGTGTTGATGATACAAATACCTACATAAAATATAAAATAGCTATTGAGCCTCAGTGAGTATACTCACCCATTCCCATGTGGTTTAAACCCCTTGGTGTTACTAACCCAGGAGTTAACAGATCTATTTAATCCACAATCTTGGAGACCCTCTCGTAGGCGAGGGCACTGTCAGAAACTTTAGGGTAAATAAAGAAGCAGAGCCAAATGCAATGGAAGCCTCTAGATCTAAAAGGAAGGCTGAAGACCCCGGCTTAGAGAAAGAGTAATGACCAGGGCACCAGAAATGGAGCCACAGACCGGCCAGTCAGGATTCCTAACGCCATTCATGCAACCTGGGGCACAGGTTCCTTGAACTCTGAGTGGAGCCCCCATGAGCAATTTTCTCCACAGTCCTGCTATGACCTTAACTCTTAGGGCATAAGGTCTTATTGGCTGAATGGAAGCCATAGACATTCCTATGGTAGCCATGATGGTGACCCTTCCACTGAGTCTTTCACTAAGAGTCTTTGAATGTGGCTTTGGCTTGCTGTAGCAAAATGCATGCGATAGGTCAACTTCTAAGGAAGAAAGTTTATTTTGACTAATAACTTTGGAGGTTCGTTTTTGGTTAGTTATCCTGCTGTTTGAGGGGGTGTGGTAAGTGTGAGCTGGTCATTCACATCACAGCCTCTGGGAAGAAATAGTGAAAAGGGGCTGAGCTCTCAAAATTCCCTTCAAGAACATACCATCAATGACCCAACTTCCTCTGTGCCCATCCAAGTTCTTAAATGTTCCATCACAAGGCCACAAGATGAAGACCGGGCCTTTCAGGGACACTTCAGTTGCAAACTCTAACACTCCATAAAGGATGATGGAGAGTCTTCCTGGCGAGATTGGCCACTAAGATCCTTCATTTCCTGTGCTAGCCATCTTCTTTCCATTCCCCACTTCCTTGCTGGGAGTTGTCTATTCCTTATCGAGTACAAATGAGCCTGGTCCTTTGCTGGTGCACACCCAATGCTTGTTGAAGTTAGGGCTGAAGAAGGGGCTAAGGATCAGAAGGCTCTGTCCTGCTACAGGATGGAGTCACAGAGAACTTCTGCAAGCTGGTGAGCTGTGTCTTTAAAGGAGTCAGCTGTAACATAAATAACTAAATCCATTCACCAGCTCTTACACGTGGGCACTGCAATAAACACCAGAAATGCAGAGTCCTTGGCATCAGAGTCTTCAATCCGTACATCTTTCTGAGACAGCCACCAGTATCATGTCAACCTTATTCAACACATAGGAAATTTACATCAAGGCTTGAGCCCTACTCTGAAGGACATCTCAGATCCTACCAGGCACCATTGACCAGTCACCTCTTACTGACCCAGGTCACCGTTTCCCAATGCTAGTTCATAATACAGCATCTACTCAGATGGTGGAAAAAAGCTAATGGGAGGTGCACTGAGGGGCCCTAACCTTCTTGTGTGCACTGAGCTCTTTGAACTCAAATAATCACTCCGACTTGTTTTAAGGCCTTATTTGTTATTTGCTAATAGTCAGTGCCTGGCTGGTTGGGTTACCTGAACCAGTGCTCAATCTGCTTCAGCACATGGTTAATCCTAGCTGCTTCCTGAAGGAATTTTGTGTCCAATTGGTGTGCAGGAGTTCCTGAAAGCTGATTCAAGGCTTGCGGGTACTGTAGTAGGCACATGAATGTCTCTAGGTCACAGGTTTCTTGGGAATGAAACCCATAAATACGTATATATTTTAGAATACATATATATTTAAGAACAGAATATATGCAGAAACAGGTGCCCAGCACACAGTGGGACCATGGTAATTGGTGGATAATATTATACTCAAGATAGATGAAAAGCCAAGTCACCTTTCCTGGTTGTAACCCATAAGGGCAGCTTTCTTCTGATTGTGCCCCAGAGTGAGAGAGCAAGAGAGGCCTCCCCAAGCCAATGCCTTTCACTGGCTATTGAAAGAGATGCCCACTTCCAGTCTGCCCTAGCATGGCCCTCTTTCAAAGACAAATCACAGAAACTACAGCCTTGTCTCTAAAGCAGATTTGATGTGGCACAAACACAATGTTGGGAACACTCAGGAGGCCTTTGGAGTGGGTACACTGGCCGCAGTATGACAAAGTGACCCAGGGCTGATGACTTTTTAACTGATGGGAGGCTGATGGGAGCTCCTCGGATAAGTCAAGTTCAAAGTCGTTTGTCACAGAATCCTCATTTAAAGGAGTGGATGTCACAATGTCACTCTTTTTAATAATGACAGTGGCTTTACCTTTATTAGGAAACTGTCTGGTTCCTTCAGCTCAGCATTTGTGGTTTTGCTACACAAATAAATTTCCTGTGGCTCAGGGACTCTGCTCTGGGGAAATCTCTAGTGAATGAGATGTGCAAAACCTTAGGAAGAAGCAGAAGGATAGATGTGGTCCCGCACAGCCGGGTGCTGAAAATCCATGCTATAGTGGTAGAGCCATGGCTGCTGTGAGGAATTCTGGGATTGAGTTTTTGTGGAATGCCAGGAACATGGGAGGAAGCCCTTGCCCTGTAGTCAGAGTAAGACACAGAGAGGACTCTGTGAGGAGCCTGGGTTTGCAATATTTCTGACCCTGGACTGACTTAAAAAATTGACTTGTATGTGCAGTGCATGTGTACATGTATGTTCATGCCTGTGGAGGACAGAAGTCAACCTTGAGTGTCCTTCACGAGCAGCAGTCCACTTTTTGGGTTTTGAGACACCATCTCTCATTGGAGCAAGGCTCATGGAACCCAGGAGGCCGGGGACTGAGTATGGACCACCCACCCAGCTTTTTATGTGCCGCTAAACACCACACTGACTGAGCTTTCTCCCCAGTCTCTACATTTATTTTTGTTTACTGTGTGTTTATCCTGTAGAGTCTCTGTTGGTATTCTGGCTAAGCTCCACCCCCACAAGCTACCTGGGAACAGCCAGGTATGCTCCGCCCCACAGTTGCCTGGCAACAGCCGGCTGTGCCTGACTATAAAGGGGGCTGCTTGCCCCCTCTTTTCCCTCTTGTTCTCCTTGTTCTTAGCTTCTCTGCTCTTCCCCTCTTCCCTGTCCCTTCTCTTCTCATCCTTCCCTTCCCTCCACATGCTCATGGCCCACCTTCCCTTTCTTCTCTTCTTCTCTCATTAAACACCATGTTGGCTTGGTGTGCTCTGTCGGGATGGGAGCAGAGACTTATACAACAACAGTCTCTGTCTACATGGGGATTCTAGAACGTCCCATTTACTTTTGGGTCTGTTACCTTCCTCCATGTCTAGAGAGACCTGGCACATCTAGACGATACCATATTTGGTCAAAGCTTCCCAGCTCTGGGATACTCCAGGCTCAGAGATGCTGAGTTTTTAGAGTCACTAATTTTAATAAACTCCAGACACACAAAGGTTCTTCCTCAAGAAGGGGTCAGCTCTGCTTCAAACTTGTCTCTCTCCTCAAGTGGAGTGGCTGATCAAAGGCAGAACATTCTCTGGACCCTTTCCCTCTGCCCAGGAGGCCTGCTCTAGGTTTTGTCAGTGTTTCAAAGCATCCTTGGCCAACCTCAGACTGAAGGAAATTTCATCAACACAGCATATTTTTGGCTCAGCTTAGAGCCACGAAAAGCAGTTATTTATTTTTTATTTTATTTATTTGTTATTTATTATTTTGTGCTCTTTTTTTCCCTTTGCCAGAAGCATGCAACTGCCTCTTTAAATTATCTCAGCCAACTTCTGTTGATGGTCTGTGGATAAACAAAAGCGCCTGTTGAATTTGTGGGGTAGTTTCACATAAAGGAAGCTTGTAGTTAAGTGAGGGATCTGCATTTTGGAGCGGCTAATTAGGCAAACCTAACAGAGCCTCTGTAAATGTCTCCCAGGGAGCCTGCAGCCCTGTCAGGGCTTCAGCTGCATATTAAAGATTCATAGCTCTTGCGAGTCATTCAGAATCCTGGAACAGTCATAAAGACACGTTCAGCTCCCGGGGAAAATGGAAGGCACGGTGTTGGGTTTAAAATAATTTGCTTTATTAAGCGTATGTGAGAGACGTGGAAATACACAGCAGGGGCCTCAGTGGCTGCCTCCTACTTCCTTCTCTGGATCCCTGACCTCAGCCTGTGTGCTGCACCTCTCCATCTGTCCCCAAATGAGCTCCTGTCCCTATTGCTTCATGTTTGGAAGCTCAAGTGGAATCCCCGCCAAGCATTTTGATGATTGGACATGTTGCACTTAAATACGCAGGGCCTGAAGACCAAAGTGGCTGGAGACTCAGAAGGATTCTGACCCTGTGCTGGTACCCAGGCTTCATACAGATGAGGTGAGGGGTCAAGATTTCTTCTCCCAGTGTTGAGTGTCCCGGGGCCTCCATTGCCACAGATCATACCTGGATGTCCTGAAACATATGCCTTTGTTCTCTCACAGTCAAAGTTCATGGTCACGACAACCCCACCTTTCTCTTAGCTGCTGTGGGTGACAGCTTCAGTGGGCCTTAGTTTTCAGAGACCCTGGAACTTCTACCCTCATTGTTTTATATGACGTTTTCTGTGTTTGTATCACTTCTGTCCTCTGTCTCACTCTTATAAGGGCAGATGATGCTGAATTCTGATCCTGTCTAGGGTCTAGGGTGATGGGATCTTGAGTTCCTTACCTAGTATTTGAAAAGATCAGTTTTGCAAATGTGGGCACACTCCAGATTTCAGGTTGACATATCTTTTGGAGGGACACTATTCAACCCACTCTTCTCTCAAGACCACAGTAGACAGAAGAGGGAAGAGTCATGACATTGCAATCACATGTCTTCCGGGAGGCAGTCTGTCACAGCCTGCCTATAGGAGCAATCTGTGTTGGCTCCACCTCATGGTCCCCCTCAAGTATTATGGTTTAGATTGCAAATGTCCCCCAAAGACCATGTACTAACAGTTTGGTCACCAACCTGTGGTGCTCTTGAGAGATGGTGAATACCTCAAGAAGTGGGGCTTGGTAGGAGGAAGTTAGGATGTTGGGGTATACACTTGAAGGCCTCTGACACCTCTCCACTTTTCTTCGTTTCTTTGCTGTTATGAGATTAGGTTTCCTTTATTGTATACTCAGTGGACTGAAAGCTCAGAAGTCTCCAGTCAACCTTTCCACCCTTTGAGTTTATCAAACATTTTGTCATAGAGTTGGACACCTGACTGACATCAAGATAATGTTTTGGAATTCTCTGCTTGATGTGCCCCTTTGTGTAGTGAGTTAGTATTTGTGTATAAAAGACAGGACCTTAGAGTAATTCCTTGAATTTTCATATACATTTGGGGTAGAGTATGTGTGTGCTTCTGTTAGTCCACATGGTACTGTTAGAACAGAATATCACAGCACTGTCTATGTGAACAGTGGACACTTATTATTTCTGGAGGCCAAGAAGTCCAACATAGAAAGAGTGCATCTGGCAATGCCCATGTTCACTGTAACACAGTAGAAGCCATCCCATGCTAGAGGGCATGCATAAGGGACAAAGGTGTTCATCCTCCTTAAGGGAAGTAAGTCTTAAGCCAACCTTCCTACCCTTTGACTTTATCAAGCATTTTGTCATAGAAATGGACCTCTGACTAACGTCAAAATAATGTTTTGAAATTCTCTGCTTAATGTGCCCCTTTGAGTAGTGAGTTAGTATTAGTGTATAAAGGACTGGACCTGAGTATGCCTTATCCCATAGCCAGAGGGCATGCATAAGAGACAAAGGTGTTTATCCTCCATCAGGGGAGCTCTCCAGCTCCAAAGGCCTTGCCTCTCATGAAGTTTGTTGCATGGGGGTAGCCGTGTGGTATAGGGGTAGGGTTGGGGGTGAGTGTTAAGTTTCTAGTACTCCCTTTGGGGAAGGATACTTTCACAGCCTAACCACTACCCAGGCGTTTTCCCAGTTACATAGAAAACTATAGAAATAAAAAAAAATCAAAATTCCTGATGTCAAATAATGATGATCCAAATTTCCAAGAAATTTTGGCCCAAATGGTAGGCTTCCCAGTCTTTCATCTTTAATTATAGCTTGAGTTTTTATCAAGAGAAAGCCCCAAAGTGCAGTATGACCTTAATTCAAGGCATGTATCTGTTCTCTTGTTTACAGCTCACCTGAATGAAGGCCCACGAGGGCAGAGTCCTGGTCCTTCAGGTCATTGTGGAATCCCAGCTTCCCTGCCCTGTTGTAGACCTGTGGTTTCTGAGTGGAAACGGTGTCACTAAGGAATGTTGGGGAACCTCCAGGCTCTGTGTTTGCATATTTCCTTCAAGGCAGAGTCCTTCCTTCTCCCTTGACCTAGATCATCTGGTTCTCCTTGGGGTCTGGCCCCAAGTCCTTTATACACAAATACTAACCCACTACTCAAAGGGGTACATTAAGCAGAGAATTTCAAAACATTATTTTGACGTTAGTCAGAGGTCCATTTCCTTCTATTTCTTTTCATTCTGTCGGGCTGTGATGGTGGCCAAGAACAGTATGTTCAGCACTGCAGAGCACACATGTGCACATGTATGCACACACATACATACATATACACACATGGGCAACACACACACACACACACACACACTCACACGGACTTTGCTTCACAGGTATGTTTATGACAGAGGGAACAAGAGGCCGTGGGGTATGTTTGTTCTGTAACCATTGAGTGTAGTGTCTCACAGTCCCTACAGGAGGGTATAGATGGTGGCTTATCCAGTATACACCTGCTGCCCATGAGCTCACAAATGGTTCCTGGGCTCAGGAGTGGGAGGATTATGGGACTGGGTCTTTATCTGCAGTAGAGCAGGGAGGCAGTTTGTGTGTGGGACTTTCCATTCTCCAACTCCTTTGTTACAAGCCAAGAACAATTTCATTTTAGGTTTCATTAAAATTTTAACCCATAGCTGTTTATGCGAGCAGCCCCAGGCATTGCGTTGAGGTCAGGCTACTCAGTAAATGATGGATGTTGACTCTGTACCTCCACCTCTACCTACCTGTTAAGGAAGGATAATAATAGCATCCACTTCCCAGGATGTTGTCTGGAATAAGTGGATACACAAAAGGCACTTGAGCCTTGCCCGGGATTCACAGAGCTCTAGCAAGTGTTGTCATGAATAGGCCGTTTGTGGATGTGGGTCTGATAAGTCCAAGGGGAGCTAAGTGAGATTTCCCTTCTCAAGGTCTCAGTTTCCCCTTGTGTCAGCACAGTAAGATGTGCAAGCCCCTTAGGAAGATGTCCCAGCTCCCTTTCTGTTGCTGTGATGAAGCACTCTGGACAGAAGCAGAAGGGAGGGTGTGTTTGACTTCCACTGCTAGGTCAGAACCCCATCATCACAGGAGCTCAAGCAGGAACGGAAACCACAGGGGAGAAAGCTGTGTGCTAGTTTGCTCACCAATTTAGTCAGCCTTCCTACATGGCCTAGGCAATGACTCTGCTGCCCACAGTAGGCTGAGGCCTCCTGTATCAGGTGATAAGGCCATCCCCATACGCCCATAGGATAGTCTGATCTAAGTAAATTCATCAATGGAGGCTTTCCTTTCACACGGCTAGGCTGAATCAAGTTGACATTTAAAGCTAACCAGAGCAGAAGGCATGTGTAAGGAACAGCCAACAAAACCGAGTCCCCGAGACAGCAGCCACCCTCTTACAGTGTGCAGTCTGTCTGCTCTCTATCAGGATAATTTCCACTGACTGAATTATTTCTGCTGGCTGCTGACTGCTGACTCACATTTATACAGGGGGTTCGAAGTTATAGAAGGGTCTTAACAGGTTTTAATCTGCAGTGGTAACTTTGTAACATCTCTGGTCTAGTGACTGTCCCCTGGGGTCTGCGTCTAGAGCTCTGAGACATGAGGAGAATGTCCAGGTTGCTGGGCTGAGGGTATTTCAGAATCCATGGGAACTATGGAGACGTGGCTGCTCCTCGGGAAGCGTGCACACAGGAAGGCTGGTGTATTTTCCTTTCTGCCCTGGCACACTCAGCATGGTGTTGGTGAGGTCATTTCTGTAGGTATTTCCTTGGGTGTGTTGTATGAAAAACTACTTGTAAAGCTATGTAATAGAGGGTCACTGAGCCATGTGAGGTCCTGAGTGAGGCATCATGGGGAGGGTTTGGACAGATTGAATTTTGAGGCTGCTGTGCAAAGGGTAAATTGGTGCCCCACAAATGGATAGGGGAAGAACAGGGTGGGAAGGATGATGGGAACAAACTGGGGAGGGATGTCCTGAGCAAAAGGTGCAGCCACAGACTGAGAGGATGAGGGTGATCTGGGATCCCCTCACATGAACACAAGTACAGATAGATAACCTTGCTTCCCCTGTAGTCTTAAGAACTGGATTCTGAAAATTGGGAAGCAGAAGTTGCTTATATAAATCGTTTTACAGGAGTAATTCATCGAAAAGGTGGCAGAGTAGTGATGTTCATTTACCCTTAGAATCTCCTCTTGGGACATAGGGAGGTGAGAAGTAGCTGCCTCCCTTGGATGGGGGCTGTGTGTGGGTTAGAAAATGGCTGGAGGCCTTTGGAAAGTCTGAGACATTGCTGTCCTCAGGAACTGGGTCCAAATACCACATTGCCCATGGTCACTTAAGAGATGGTGCCTCACAGAAGTTGGTGACATTGGTCTGCAGATGGTAAGTCCTTGAGCAACTTGGCAGAGGATGAGCTGTAGGAGGTGGGGATCTTTAGGGAACCAGAATGAGGGCAGGGGCAGCCTGTGGAACCTAGGCAGGGTGGGAGGAACTTCCCAACAGTGAAAAGCAAGTAAAAATAAATCACCCAGGGAACCAACGATTGCTGATTTGAGAATGAAATTGCTGTTGATACTGAGTTTCTCTGCTTTCTATGTTTGTAGGTGTAAATATATTTACATTGACTTTTGAGCTCACTTCAGTAGGAGTGTGAGACTTCTCTGTCGAAGAGACAGGACCTGCAGAGCTCAGCAGTGTTGGGCGAAAGGGGAGCCAAGGAGCTGACAGGCCCAGAAAGAGGAGCTCCGCAGCACAAATGGCTGTAGCAGTGTGGGGGCAGGAAGATAAGGAGGGAGAAGAGAAGAATGGAGGATGAGGAGGAGGGCAGCTTCAGGGTGTTCCCTGCTGGTTAGGGAGCCCTGGGAATGTTCCTGAGACACTGAGCAGGCAAGGTCACCTCCACCAGCTTTGGAGAGGATGTTAGGGTTTGTGTATAATGTGTGCCCCATAGAGTCTTGTTGAAGCATTGATACCCAGGTAGTGATGCTAGTTGTGAGGTTGTGGGGACTTAGGGAGGTGAGAGGTAGCAGGAAGAAGTGGGTTTTACATGGGTCCTTTTCTATATTCCTTTTGTTTGCTTCCTGCTGGCTCAACGTTCTTGCCACAATGACATTTTTCCTACAGGCATGGGGCCAGCAGCAATGGGCTGAGCATTTCAAAGTCATGAGCCCAAACAAATCCTTCCTTCTCTAAATTTCCCTCTGGTATCCTAGTCACAGTGTTATGTAGTTAGGTAACAACAAGGTCTGTGTCTTAGCCGCTTACAGAGGTGGGTGCCATCTTTTCTAGTGAGAGATGACCAAAGAACGGTGCATTGGTTATTTGCCCTCTTTCCGGGATACTGAAATGCATCTCTCAAGCAGAGATATGTGTCTGGAGCGAATCCCAGTCAAATATCACCTGGGTCATTTTCTTGGTAGAGTCACTTTCTTTCTGTCAGCCCCAGTTCCTTTTGCACTGAGTGTGGACACCGTAAAAAGGAGAGAAAATACCACGCACATGCTCTGGTAGAGTCTGGGGTATGTTATCACCCAGGAGTCATCCCTGTGACCACAGGGACAGTTTGCTTGGAACATCTTAGTACAAAGACTCATCTGGTTCTTCTGGAGACCGTCCCATGGTAGCTTCGTGCATTTTATAGGGTGGAAGGGATGGTTTGTAGTTCTGTCAACTTGACGCAATCACGTGAGATGAGAGCTTAACTGGAGAATTACCTAGATCAGGTTGGTCTCTGGGGGCGCCTTGACTGTTAATTGATATAGACAGGCCATCCTCCGGTCTGGGGTCCTGGGCTGTGTAAGAGAAGAGAGGGCTAGCTGAGTCTATGCAGGAAGTCAACATGGGTGCATTCCTTTCTCTCTGGTGTGACTTCCTGTCTTCCATAAACTGGAAGGCCTGTACCCTGGAATTGTAAGCTGAAAGAAACCCTCTTCCCAAAACTTGCTTTTGGTCACGATAGTTTGTCACAGCAACAAAAAGGAAACTAGAGCAGAGGTCCCTGGAGTTGGGAGAAGGACAGCATGGCAGTATTCTGAACTTTGGGGAGGGGTCCTCTGAAAAATCCTTCAGGATCACGGGCACCTTTGTAACTACCAGAGGGGCTACTGTCTTCATCTGTGTTATTAACTCCAACACCACCCCTCCTCACCCCTCAAGGCCAGCACCTCCTTCCCACAGGGTTCCCAGGGGAGAAAGGTCCCATGATTGGGCACACACACACACACACACACACACACACACACACACACAATCTCTTTCTCTTCTACTCACTTTTCCTTGGCAGCCTGCTCCTTAGTAGGTCTGGCCAAATAGTTCAATGGGAGAATCTGAGTCCTTTCTCCATGGGCCTCCCCATTAAATTCTCCTATATAGCCCCACCCTCATCCCCACGCCCCATGCTCCCTGTTGTTACCTGCCTGCACACAAGACGTTTCATTTATGATGACTGTACCACAGAGATTCTGCTGGCAGAGGTGATTTTCTTTTTGAGCTATGAAAATCTAGGCAGAGCTCACGGAACCACCTGAGTTCGCCCCCTTCCCCCCAATCCTCCTAGTGACCACTCATTAAATCCCAGGAAATGGTTTCCCAACTCTAACAACTACTATGATGAAATGGGAATTTATTACAGTTTGGGAGTGGAATGTTCCTTGGGAGTCCAGGGGAAACAGACCAAACTTCTGCTCTGCGGCCATTGTGACTCCTTTAGCAAGCGAATACATTTTTATTTATTTATTTATTTTTTCTTGTTTTGAACTCAAAACTGACTCTGAGGACCTAGAAGTTCCCGTCGTCGGTGCCACTTGAAAGAAGCTGAGAGCATTCCATGCTCTGTGTGTAGAACAAACTAGAGCTTTTTAATGGCCTGTGGTGCTATTTGAATTCGCATGCTAATAGGTATTTCCCATTTAGGAAATAAATATGCAGTAAGCCAGAATTAATTCCAATGCTGGCCGTTGTTATGGGCAACTAATTTTTGTTGACTTCTTGGCTAGAAGGAGCAAGGAGGAAATTAAAGAAAGTTATCTTTTTCCTCTGCTTGTACCATCCGGTGGCACCCAAATGTCTCCCAAGTGAATCCTCCATTATTCTAGCTGCTAAGCACCCTGTTTGCTGTGTACTTTTTTTTTTTAAAGCTAATAATAAAGGAATCCAATATGGAGAACATCGAAGGGGCATTAAGAATGGTATGTGTAACATACATTTGACTAGGTTTCTCCTGTCAGAGTGAGGCCGAGCGGACGGCCCAGCACATGTTGAGGGCATGGAGGGTTAGCCGGAATAGTTGGCCTTAAACTCAATTAAGGATGGAGACTTCAGAAAAGGGACAGCTGGGTAGGCACATGGCTGCTCTTCCGAAGGAAAGGACAAGGGTTCAGGAAGCAAGGGGAGCCGGGTGGTTTTCCAGTCTTCACAAAGGCTGACCTGGCCACAGCTTTCCCTCAGAGTTAACTGTGAGTTCTCGTGGCCTCCAGTGGAGTCCTTCTGGAGATGGCCATCTTTCTGAACATTGTCCCATGGGAATTCTCTGATTATTTTCTTCAACTAAGAGCCGTGATGTTAAATAAATACCAGGCAGACTCAGAGTCAGGAGCCAGGCTTTGGCTAAGATCCTTGCACAGAATTTTTTAGAATCCCTGTTTCACCTGATTTTGTTTTTGTCCCTGAGTCAGGCTAGGCTGACACCATGATGGGCTTCAAACTGGTGGTTCAGGAGACTAGGCCTAAATCTATGTTTCCAAGAATGAGGCAAGTCCAGGAAGGGCCCAGGCAAGCTAGGAACTGAAGAAAACCCCAGACTTCAGGCAGCTAGTCAGAAACTGCCCTGCCATCAGAAGTCATCCTGCCACTGGGCCTGAGACAAGGGCAATGGGTCAGCAACAGTTTCCAGACTTCCCCAGCAACAGTTTCCAGACTTCCCCAGCAACAGTTTCCAGACTTCCCCAGTAACAGTTTCCAGACTTCCCCAGTAATAGTTTCCAGGTCTCCAGGCTCCAGTAATGGTTCTGGAGTGTCCCCAGAGAGTAAGGCAATAGATTTAGAGGTCACCTACCCTCTCACCACCCCTGCCCCAGAATCCCCCTAATGTGTTTTAAATCAGCCTGAGTGCTTACTTGGGTGTGTCCATCTTTATGGATGGTAGACCTTACTGTGCTGGACTCCCCACTTTTTGTGTTTATATACTGTTTGAGTCTGGGGTGTCATTCTTCAGCAAATCATGGTCCCTTACATCCTGAAGTAGTCAGTTTGTTGAGCATACATAACTCACTTGTGTTTGTTTATGAAACATCTCATAAAAACATTTATAAGCCATAGAATAATTTCCTTTCTGACTGTGCACCATGGTCCTTAACTGTCCTTCTGGGAACGGCTAGATATTAGACTGTGCCATTTTCAAATCTATCTCTATTGATTTCTCTCTTAGTGAAAATTAACATAAGTACCAAGCTTAGAAAGCATTTTAAATACCCTAACAAGGAAAAGGCAGTCATTCTCTGAGTCTAACGAAAGCAGGACATCCCAGTCTGACATTTAGTTTCTATTCTCCGACGTGGAGATGCTCCCAGTGTAGAATTCAGCCTCTTCATGCAAATTCCTGTAATCGGATCTCTTGTACCCTCGGAGACCAGAATAGGATACCAGATCCCCTGGGACTTGAGTTAAGGGCAGATGTGAGCCTCTGTGTGGTGCTGGGAACTGAGCCTGGGTGATCTGTAAGAGCAGGCAGTGTTCTTAAGTGCTGAGCCATCTCTCTGCCATAGGCTCTGCTTCTTACACATGTCCTCTGTATTCATGACAGTTTCTGTGGCTGCAGCCACTGCTCACTGCAGCACATGCCCTATGACAGCTGCTGTGGCCACAGCCACCGCTCACTGCTTCACTTGTCCTCTGTATCTATGACAGCTGCTGTGGCCATTGATCACTGCTGCACATGTCCTATGACAGCTGCTGTGGCCACAGCCACCGCTCACTGCTGCATTCTTTATGCCTGCATCTGGTAGGCCTACATGCATATTTAGTGAGTATGATTTGCATGCAGGCCACATACCTGGCATAAGATATTAAGCATGGATTCCTATTACTAGGAATTCATATGTTACGGGGTATGACATGGAAATGTTCATGTGTTTACTTCGTATCTTAGGACCCAACTGTTGATGTCAACATCAGAGAGGACTTTAGAGACAATTTCTGTCTCTGTCTTTGTTCCTAATATTAGACACTTTGCTTAGCACTCTTTTTTAGTTTTCTAATCCTATAGGCAATATGTGTGTGGGGGGGAGAAGAGGGAGAGAGAGAGATAGAAACAGACAGACAGAAACAGCAGGTAGAGGCAGAGATGCACACATATACACAGATACACAGAGAGTGACAGGGAGACATACACATGTGGAGACTCACTCACTGAGAGACACACATATAGATGGAGGCACACATACATGGAGACATACATACATGGAGACAGACATACATGGAGGCACATATACATGGAGACACACATACATGGAGACACTCATGGAGGCATACACATACATGGAGGCATACACATACATGGAGGCATACACATACATGGAGACATACATACATGGAGACATACATACATGGAGGCACATATACATGGAGACACACATACATGGAGACACTCATGGAGGCATACACATACATGTAGGCATACACATACATGGAGGCATACACATACATGGAGGCACACACATATACATGGAGGCACACACATATACATGGAGGCACACACATATACATGGAGGCACACACATACATGGAGACACATAGACATGGAGGCACACACAAAGAGACATCTACAAAAGAGAGAAAGACACATACATAGAGGCACATACACAGCTACACACACAGATACACACACAGACACACACAAAGAGGCACACACACATAGGCATACACACAGGCACACACACATACACAGGCATGCAGAGCGGGAAGGACAGGGAGGAGAAAGGGCAGAGAGAGAAACAGGCAAGCATGCTACAGAAGTCAGCTGATTGAGCACATAATTTGTAGCATCATTTCTTGACATAGCTGAGATTTAAAAATGCATGCATGGGGCTGGCGAGATGGTTCACTGAGTAAGGGAGTTTGTCACCAAGCCTGACAACCTTTGATCCCTGGGACTCACATGGTAAAAGGAGAAAATTGACTTTCATAGGTTGTCTCCTGGCCTCCGTGTGTTCTGGATGGCACATAAGTGTATGATATGTGGCATACACATGCACACTACATTCATAGATAGAATTGGGGAATGCATCTATGTGTCTCGGACTCTCCCTTATGAGGGGGAACATGATTTAGGTAGGGGTCATTGCCCCTACCGTTGTCTTAAAATACGATGCTGCATAGCCCACAGGCTGCCCAAGGGTTCATTCTGAATTTCAGATTCAGATTGACAGCAGATATCTCATTGTTCCTAACTGCTCCTGTGGTTTTCAGTTGGGTCTCAGTGACACTGACCTTCTATGAAGAGAGATCGCCAATTGTCTGTGATTTTGAACGTTTTAGCGAGGCTCTTCCCAGGATGTCAAGGAACAATTTCCCACAGATGGTTGTTCTGCCTTCTGCCCATGAAATGATCCTTAGTAAGTTTGTTGAGGAAGATACCAAGCAAAGGAGGCAGCAGCATGGCTTAGGGAACCCTTTAAATTACCCACCAAGTACCCTGGGCAGCTAGTGTGACCCCTAAAACCCACATAACACAACTACTGTGGAATGCGGTGAGGAGCTCTGAAATAGACATCTAGGTGGGCCAGAAGCCAGGGCCACTGCTCATCAGAAAACACCCCATAGTTCTTCTGTTTATTCTTCTAACTCCTCCCTTCCCTCTTCCCCTCCCTCCCCGATCCCCTCCATTTCCTCCCTCTTCCTCTCTCTTCTCCCTTCTCTCCCTCCTCCTCTCCCCTTTCCCTCCCTTTTCCTGTCTCTTCCTTCCCACTCTCTTTCCCTTCCTTCCTTGCTTCCTTCCCCACTCTTTTCCTCCCTCTCCTCTCTCTTCTTTGCTATTTGAAACTGAGGCCCTAAAACAGTAAGAACAAACAAATACTGGGCCAATTCTCCCTGCCCACCAGAAGCACCCACGGGAATCTCTCCAAACCCGAGGAACCCTCCCACCCCCACTCGGGATTTCCCAGAATTCCCGTGGTTCTGTTCTTTTCTCCCCAATGAAGTCAATTTGTTAAACATATATAATTTATCTTTTGTATGCTTGTAAAACTTCTCATAAATTCATTCATAAGCTATAAAAATAATCACATTTCTAAATATGCAGCATGGTTTGCGTTTGGGAAACACAGATTTTTAGACAAGACACAGAGAGACAAATTTAAATGAACAGCTGGTGAGACAAACTAGAGAAAAAGACTCAGCCTCTACATAAGAAGGAGACTCTGAGGCTGGGGAGCAGCCCAGAGGCTTCAAGTGATGCTCATAGGCTCTTGTTGGATCCATGCTCCTAGAGATTATCTGGTTGGGGTTTTGTCAAGGCAAAACCTGGTCTATTCTTGAAATCTTAACTTCGCTGGTCCCATCCCACTGGCCTCACAGGCTCCTACCTCAGCCTGATATACTTTCCCCTCACCTTTCAAGATGCCTATAATATGAGCCTCTTACAGCCTCTCCTGATCCACAAACCCCAAGGTGAGGTGGTTGACTCTATGATACGGTGACCACTGAACAGCAGGACTTGGGAAAGATTTCATCTGTGAACAGGCATGTGAAATGTAAGCTGCTGGTTTCTTTGGAAAGTCAGTTGTGTTGGATGGTGTTTTGCTGGGGCAAACATGTGAAGGAGTGATTCCCTGAAGAAGGCATAAGTAAAAGGACCTTTTGCTAAAGCAACGTTTGGCTGAAGTGGACACAGGTGAAAGGATGCATAATAAAGGATTCTTCGCTAAAGACACACATGTATTGGTTCGCCTTACATGCATTGTTGAGCTCCATTTGTTGGGATTCCACAGAGAGAAGATTTCTGGTGGTGCGCTGGTAGCTTCTTGCCTCTTCTGTGGATTCAGAATGATTGACAGAGTGGGACTCTGTGAAATATGAATATTTACAAACTGTTTCCAGAAAAAGTCCCAGCACATGTGTACACTACATATGCATGAACATGTATGTGCACATATGTGAACATGCATGTGGCTGGTTTTAACATTTCTACAGGCATGTACATGTGTGCATGTATAAACACACGTGGTTATTAACAATGCTGGTCCCCAGTGCCTTTTCTTTCTATTTCTGTCATCTGTCTGCTCCTTGTGAAGCAGCTTCTGGATCTAAGTCTTGATCTGCCACTTGTGAGTCCACCTTGCCCAGTCCATCCCTTTAGCAAGATGATACATGTTCATGATCAAGTCCACTCTGATCTTCCTAGACTGAACAGTGAACTACTTCAATACACAGGCCATATAACAGATACAATGTGTGCAGTACATACAACACATACCACACACAAACACACCACCAGACAACACCATTTTCAGCAACACACATCACATATGCATATGCCACCAGACAACACACACACACACACACACACACACACACACACATACCTTATTCCTGTATAATACACAAGCTATACTACACTACACACAAATGGCACACATGTACTATACATCCTACATACACTCACATACGTTATACACACAAATCACAAACCATCATATACACAAACAGCTCACACAACACACACACACCTCATATCACACACACACATACACACATACACACTGACACATACACACACACACTGACACAAACACACATATAATATACAAACTATACTATGCTACATACAAATGGGACACATAGACTATCCATCCTACATACACTCACATACACTATACACACAAGCCACAAGCCATCATATATAGCGCGCACACACACACACACACACACACACACACACACACACATACACATACACACACACACACACACACACTTCTATATAAGCACCACACATAAAAACAGCACACACATACAAACCATGTATGGCACACTCTCTTAAGTTTGACTTCCAGAAGCCTGGGGTGTTACTGGTTCAGTGAGATGGTAGCCACCTGACACACTGGGCACAGTAACCACATTTGTGGACTTTCCCCATGCAGGTTCATTTACAGCCTAGACCCAGCCTCTGCATCACTGCTCCACTGGGGGCAGGGGCCTGCTCCCTGAAGTTTCTGAGTCTGTGCAGAGTCCAGCTCTTTTCAGTGGTCTGGGAGTTTTGGGTCAGGATTTGTGGAAAGAGGTGCTAAATGAAGTCTGTACAGATGGAGGGGTTGTGGATCCCCAGCCCTACCATCCCTGTGGCAAGGAGGATTGTTGGGAGATCCTGAACTCCCTCCTGAGATGAAGTTATAGAAAGGGGTGTGTGTAGGTTTGGAAGACATCTGGGGAGCTCCCACCCCAGTGCCTGTCACATGGATCCTCCTCTTTCTCCCAAGTCCAGGCAGAGATCAGTACCGCAGTCTTTGAACTCTAACTCATGGGGAAGTGATGGTGATTTGGTTTTCTCTCAACATGCTGAGGCAGAAGAATCACCAAGACTCGCAAACACTTAAGTGTCAACTTTGCCTGCTGCTCTTTCTCCTGGGTGGCAGTGGGCACATTAGTTACTTTTTTGTTTGTCACTGTAACAAAATCCTTGACAGAAACAACTTAAGGGAATAAGGCTTGCCAATTTGTAGAGAAGGAGGGCTTGCAGGGTTTCAGGGAGGAAAACTTACAGGGTGCAGGGAGGGAAGGCTTGCAGGGTGCAGGGTTGCAATAAGGAAGAGCTTGCAGTTTTGCAGAGAGAGACAGAGAGAGTCTGCAGGTTTGCAGGGAGGGAGAGTTTGCAGGGTTGCAGGGAGGGAGGGCTGGCAGGTTTCAGGGTTGCAAGGAGGGAGAGCTTGCAGGGTTGCAGAGAGAGGGGGCCTTGCAAGTTTGCAAGGAGGGAGGGCTTGCAGGGTTTTAGGGAGGGAGGGCTTGGAGGGTGCAGGGTTGCAAGGAGGGAGAATTTGCAGGGTTATAGGGAGGAAGGGCTTGCAAGTTTGCAGGGAGGGAGAGCTTGCAGGTTTGCAGAGAGGGAGGGCTTGCAGGTTTCCAGGAGTCACTACATTCACAGCAGGGAACATACAGCCAGGCACAGGTTCTATAGTGGTGGGCACATGTGGCAGAGCTCCTCACATCATGGCTGGAGCAAGAAGCAGAAAGGTGGTCTGGGACCAGGATGGTTATGACAAAGAATTCTAGCACCTATATCTGTTATCCAGGTCCCATATCCCAAACCTCCCAGAACAGCTCTCCTAGAGGGGGATCCAAGAACTCAAAGCAGGGTTCTTTGGGGAACATTGCAGGTTCATACTGCAACAGTGGAGGGCAATAAAGACCTCTGCCCTGTCCCTCACTTTTACAGGAGACCAGATTAGGAGTTCACCAGCCACCAACACTAACAGGGGCTTGCTTCAGAGAATAAGGGGGCTCACTCCCCGAAGTCTTCTACAAGGGTACTCAACTCCTGCAAGGCTTTAGCTAAAACTCAGTTTAAGTAACTCATAGAGTTGGTAAGAAATGAAGTGATGTCCTGGTTCAAATCTGTACCCTGTAAGTTAGAAAAAAATGAGGTCCTGAGAGAGGCAGCTTGTCTACCTAGGTCAATGGTGACAGGGGCCTGAGTGGTGGGGCCACATTTAGAATATTTCTCATTGACCTCTTGAGGCACCTAAGCAGCTCATGTCTAAGGCTCCAAACACATTCTCTTCTCCTTCCATCAATGTGTTCCATGGGGCTATTGTCCCTTCAGTACGCACAAGAGAGTTGCTTTCAGTGTTTCCTCTCTCCTTGCCTTTCATATGATCAAGCATCCAATTCCTTTTAAGTTCTCTCTGGAACACTGTTAACACTGTATACCTCACCAGCACCTTTCAAACAGATATCTTGGCTGTTGAAACTCTTGTAGCTAACGAAAGCCAGGTGTTCAGGAAGCTAACACAGGAGCTGTGGAGGAGGCAGAAGACACTTGTGTAGTTGTGCTCTTGGCAGGTAGCTGTAAGTGCTTCTCTCTCTCTCTCTCTCTCTCTCTCTCTCTCTCTCTCACACACACACACACACACACACACATGCAGACACACACACATATTCTCTCTCTCTCTCTCTCTCACACACACACACATACTCTCTCTCTCTCTCTCTCTCTCTCTCTCTCTTACGAGCACATGCACATACATGTCAACATTGAAGATCAATATCTTACTTCTTAGGGAAACAAGAAGCAAAGCACATTGCACAGCGCATGGGAATTATATCTCTTCACATCCTCCTCCCTCTCCTCCCACACTCCTCTCAGGGTCTATCCTGCACCCCTTCCCCTCTCTTTTTTCATTTCTCTTCTCTTCTCTCCTACATCTTTCTCTCTGTCACTTTTTATCCTTTCCAAATAAGATGTCCATCCTGCACTTAGCTCCACTCTCTTCCTTTCGTTCGTCATGAACATAGAGGGCTCCTTGTTTTGGTATATGGTTTTCCATCCTTTGCCAGTGATGTTTAAGCAAAAGATTAAAGATGGCACAGCTTAAACCACAGGGGTTTACATCACACAGCTCAGGAGCTTGGAAGTCTGAGATCAAGGAGCTGGCAGGTTGGTTTCTTCTGAGACCACAGGAAAATCTGTTCTAGGCTTCTCTCCAGGTTCTGGAGGCCCATGGCAATGTTTACCATGCTTCCCCTTCATCCATAACACCCAGACATCTCTCCTTATCTCCATATCTGTCTTCAGATCTCCCCCTTTCCTAAGGACACATCAGTCACATTGGATTAAAGGCTATTGACCTTGGGCGTGACCCTGCTTTATACACGTGAGACCACCCAATTTCCAAATAAGGGTGCACTCTCAGTTATGAGTGGTGATTGGTGAAGATGTTTTGTGGGAAGTAGTGGAAATAATTCAACCGTACGAAGTAGTAAAGTTGGGATGGGAATTGTAAAGTTTCTATCTACAGCTTCACATAGCTTACCCCAGTGTTCTGGTAAATAACCAACAGGCAAGACTGGAAAGTGTAAATTTCTGGAAGTGGCTTGAACAACCCTTCCAGAACACAGAGATAGCAACTGGCAGGGAGATTGACTTGACAGTCTCTTATTTTAACCAATATGCATACAGTTCAGCTTCAGCCTCAGCAGACTTTCAGAATAAGCACTGAACAGTTAATATAAAGGTTGACTGTATGAGGAAAGATAGCACACTGATGGGAAGATGTCACAAGTAAGGTATTGTAATGGCTATTCCTGGTGGCAATGTGGCTGTATTTGGAATGAATTACAATCCAGAATTGGAAGGCTCACCTGTGATCCAGATCTTGAAGCATAGTGGCTATGAATCCAAGGAGACTAAGGCAAGGAGATCTCTGAGTTCAAGGTCATCTGGGTCAAAGCAAGTCCCAGATCTGGGCGTGGTGGTACCCTCCTTTAATCTGGGCCACACCTTCTGCCGGAGACCTACATAAGGACATTGGAAGAAGGAAGACACTTGCTCGCTTGCTTGCCTTATAGGACTGATCAACTACTACATCATTGGACTTTCATTCACAGCTGCTGCTGACCATTTTTGGGGAGTTGGAATACAGACTGTAAGTCATCATAATAAATTCCCTTACTATATAGAGACTACCCACGAGTTCTGTGACTCTAGAGCACCCTGACTAATACAAGTATGAAAGCCTGTGTTCTGTTTTTTGATTTTTGTTTTGTTGTTTTATTTTTCTCAGCTTGATATAAGCCACAGTCATCTGTGAAGAAGGAGCACTGATGGAGAAACACCTCCACCAAATTGTCCTGGAAGCAACTTTATGGGTTTATTTTCTTGCTTAGTAATTTATGTGGGGGGTACCCAGTTCATTGTGGGCAGTGCCACCCCAGATGGTGGTCTTTAAGGCACAAAAAAGACATGTCAACCAAGATAGCAGGGACAAGCAATAAACAGCATACCTCTATGGCCTCTGTTTCAGTGCCTGCCTTTAGTTGCCTGCATTGAGTTCCTGCCCTGACTTATCTTCATGATGCCTGTTATCTGTGAGCTAAAATAAATCCTTTCTTTCTCATGCTTCTTTAGGCCATGGAGTTCATCAAAGCAACAGGAGCCTAACTAATATATTACCAATAGACCGTGTATAGTACTCACCTCCCTAAGATGAAGAGTTAAGATAAGGAAAAAGGGAGATGTGGGGTACAGGAAATTGTGAGTTCATGCTTATAGGTACTGCTGAGGTCCGTTTCCACCCTTTTGGCTAAGACAATGAATCTTTTATTCTCTTGTTTAATCCTGAGTGGTTGATTGTTCATAGGCAAAAAGTATGTGTCAATAGTTATATCTAGGAGTCTGGTGGGAAAAGAAAGGTGGGGGTGCCACCACAGGGCAGCACAAAGTGCTCTTGGAGCTTTATATTCGGTCCCTAGGGTAGCTGCCAGGTCAAGTTATACCAAGTGTGGGACTTAAAGCAGCTGGAGGTCAGAAGTCTAAAATAGAGACCTGGGTAAGGCCATGGGGAAATGACTGGCCTCTGCCTTTTCCTAGGGTATGTGTGGCCACTAGTCCTTGGGTTTCTTCAACTTGTAGATGTATCACTTCTGCCTCCATGTTCTTCACTACACAATCAACCTCCCTGTGTGTCTGTGGCAGTGTTTCCATCTTTTTATAAAGTGCCTATGTTTATTGAGTTAGGGCCCTTGCTGGTAAAATATGACCTCATCTTAATTTTGGTCCTCAAAGAGCCTATTTCCGCAGAATGTCACATCTCCAGGCACTGCAGTTAGGACTCCAGTGTATCTTTTGTGGGGACCTCATGGCAAAGAATCATCTTGCTGTTTCTGTCCCTCTGTCCCCTGCCTTTCTACCAGCTTCTAGGCAGCTATAATTGTCTCAGCTCTCAGAGGAGATGTAATGTCTAGAAGAGAGGTTAGATCCTTGACTTTTGAGTTTCAAAACAGGCTCTTGGAGCGCACGGTAAAGATAACAGGCTAAGAGCCGGAGGATTTGTAGCTGATAAGAACTAGATTTTGTCGAGAGACAAAAGGATTTGAGTGCTTCTGCAGAAGGCAGAGCACAGTGTGTGACATAAGGATTTGAGGATGGAGTGGAAACAGACTGTGACTCAGGGGTGGGTTTCCAAGAGCTCAAAAGAGAAAATAGGAATTCAAGAAGCAAGGCATTAAGGAGGGAACTAATGAAGCAGGCCTCAGACACCGAGGAGTGTCAACCACCCCCATTCTGGTCCCTACCAGAGTGCACACCCTATAGAGGCAAGAGTAAAGTAGAGAGAGGTTTGGAAATCCTGTGAGCTAGGGTAAGGACAAAGGAAACCTCCTCAGGTGGGGCGAGTGCAGAGCAGCCATGAAGAGGGGGAATGTTAAGCTGGAGATACCCAGAGGCCATCTCGGTCTTGAATCAAGGTGGACCAGGTTTCCTGATTAACGTAGCATAGTGGTCATATGGACCCTCTGGGCTCAGATGGGATGTTCCTTTATTTAACAAAGGACTCAAAGCAATTTGTTTATTTCAAAAACATGTAACATTTTAGAAATAAGAACCTGTTTTAATGCTTTTTAAAGTCAAATAAATACATAGGTAGATGATGATTGATAGGTAGATAGATGATAGGTAGGTAGATAGATAGATAAATGAGACATGCAGCTACTCAGAGTTAGTGATGACTTAGCGTATTCAACATGTTTCTTTCACAGTGGAGACAATAGATTTTTGGGGAAAGTTTAAGCTACAGATGCTGTCATTTATACTTTTGAGGTAGAAATTCTTAATAATTTGTTTCCTCCTTTGTCTCCTCCATCTTCTTCCTCCTCCTCCTCCTCCTCCTCCACTTCCTCCTCCTCCTCCTTAGGGTATGCCAGTATTCTTCACTTTATGTTCTGAACTATCCAAACGAAGCAGGAGACGTGATGTCAGATGGGAATAGATGTATATGATAAGCCACAGGAGCACGTGGTTCAGCATACACATGAGTCACTGCATTAGAAATTAAATTTGGTTTTCATGGGCATTCGCCCAACCCAAAGTCCTGTGGGAGTGTTTGCCTTATGCTTCTATGTCCAAATATAACAAAATGACCCTGTTCAGCCCAAATGTTGAAGCAGTGCTGGGGTGTCTGAGTAGGAGGTTTGTTGGGACATTCTCCATCGGCAGGTGCTACTGAATATGTGTGGGTTAAAATCATAACTGTTCACATTTATCAAGAGTTTATTGAGTGCCAGGTACTATTCTGAGCCCTTTAGGTGTATTAACTCATTCTGTGCTTACAAAGGGCCTCAAAGGAATTACAGCTTGTGATCTCATTTATCAACTTGGAGGGATAGATCTAAAATCACACTGGAGATGGGCCTCTGGATGTGCATGTGAAAAACTGGATGGGAAGCCCTGCCTGCTGTGGGTGGCACCATTCCCTGGGCTGGTATCCTAAACTCTATTAAGAGGGTAAAGGGGGTTCAGCACAAGCATTCATTTCTTTGTTTCTTGATTGTGGATGTAACACAGCCAGCTGCTTCTGACTCCTGTAGTCATGCATTCCCCTCCCTGATGAATGGGATCCTAAAACTGAGCTGAAAATAGACCCTTTCTCCTTTAAGTTGCAGAAATAGGAAAAGGATCAAGGACACAGTCATTTCCTGTGCTTTATGGATGAGAACATTGGAATGTGAGAGACACTTAGCCCAAGATCATGTGCTTATCCATACTTCAGACTGTCTGGATCCAGTCTGTAGATTTTCTGTTCTCAACATATACTGTGTTAAATTTCCCAAAGGGCTGGTACATACCTCCAAGTCAATACAAGAGACTTTGAGATGACTAGAGAGAAGCAAAGAGTCTCTGCTTGGGTGCTCCATTAAGTCTATGGACAGAAAGCCCCTCCTGCAGAATACAAGAGCACTTCAGGGTGCTTTCCACACAGAGTGGGGAGCAGTGAGGGATTCCTGAAGCCCCACCTCTCTCTGAGGAACTAAGTTGCTGGGGAAGGAAGAGGCATTTTCTTCAGTGGTGTATGTAGCCTCTGGTGAGTTGACCATGTTCCTGCCAATATCCCTTCACCTGTGAGCCTTCCCGCAGCCCTGACCCTAAGTTTATGAGGTCACACCAAAGTAGGAGGGAAACTAGCCGGGAAGTCAGTGGGGGCAAGAGAGGGTGATGGGATGAGTAGTGTCAAAAGACATCATACACATGCATGAGAATGTTCCAATGAAACTCACCATATGTAATATGTATGATGAGTGCATACTAATAAAATCAAATCATTGGAAAGCAATGATGACAAAAAGAGAAAGAAGACCATGTTCTTAAGCTTCTCATTTTGAGCCATAAACTAGCTTACTTCAGCTTTGTATGAGATGTCTTTTCCCACTTCTCCCTCATTTTGGAAATGCTGTGCTCCGACAACTCAGCTCTCCCCAACAAGCCCTTGCTTCAGGTGCCAGTGGGCTCTGCTTAGCAGGGAGCTGGGAGCACAGACTACTAACAAAGATAAACAGCACAAGAGGGCCTTAAGGGGAAGTCAGACTTGAGTTTCTGGAAATGCCTTAAAGGTTCTGCAGGTGCGGCAGCCTATAAATACTGTGATCTGTCTTTCAAAGCCCGTTTTCTGAGCGCCCAAGTGTGAATCCTCATTAGGTTGTAAGCCCCAAATGGATTTTTGTCATCAAAGACAGTGCTAAAAACAGATGCTTCCTGGCTGATTCCAGCCCTGCCGAAGAAATCAAATGACTGCCCTTCTTTGTGTTTCAAAGCTGTTTTCTGGCTTACTTTCCCTCAAACCCATCCACAGAGATAAAAGACCCTTTGCTGAGTGTCTGCTTTGACAGCACAGGACAGTTCCCCTTCTGTATGAGGGGAGATCTGAACCCAGGGCAATGTTTCCACCTGACTGTTGGGTTGTAGCGTCAAGTGACCTCTCTAGTGTTTCCCGTGGCATTGTGGGTAGCTGGAGCAGTCTTCCAAGTCCATTTTAAAAACACAGCTGAGATTGTGGTTTAAAGAGGAGATGACCCTATGTCTTCCTTGCACTTAGTGAAGATTTATTTGCATCATGCATTGAGAATCTCGGACATCTCTCTGAATAAATCGCACCTGGGGAGAAAGAAGAAATGAGGTATTGACCTTTGTGAGGCTACCTATACTTTCTTACTCATCTATTCCACTACTTATTTGCTCCTTGTCAATATCTATTGGACATGTGACACATTCTGGGTACTAGGTTGGTTGCAAGGGTAGAACACAATGAAGAATTTGCTTTATATAGAATTCTCCAGATATGCAGCGTGAGGTGTGCACTACTAATGTGCACCAGAGAGCTGGAGGCTGAGATCGGTTACAAAGGCTTCAGTAAAGGCACAGTGTCTGAAAAGTGTATGACTTTAGGTGGTTCCTGAAAAAGAGTCCTGGATTTTGCTCTACCTTGAGGCAAAGGGGATGGGCTTCTGTGTTTGTTCCTGTACATGTCAGTTATTGGCTATGATCTCTCCAGGGATCTGTTAGCTCTTAGGCATTTTAGGAATGTATATATAAGGACGTGTAATCTACCAGAGGAAGCTGTAGATGTGACGCCAGAGGAAAAGTATGCAGAAACTGGGAAAAGGAAGATGGGGCTTGAGGATCTAGGTACTGAAACATGAGGGATGATGGCCGAATGATGGCTAATGTTGGTTGTCAACTTGTGGAATCAACCAAAACCCATAGGGTTTTTCTCGATTGGGTCATTTGATGTAAGAAGATCTACCTTCAATCTGAGTCCCATCTTCTGGTGGCAACCCACATAAAGGACACGGAAGAAGGAAGCTTTTTGCCTGTTTGCCGGCAGGTTCATCTCTCCTGTTGCTGAGGCATCCATCCCTTCTCTGCTATTAGAATACACTTTCTCAGGATTCCAGGATAGACTGAGACCAGCAGCTCTCTAGAAATCCTACAGCACTAGACTGGGGCCTCCTAGACATCCCAGCTCATGACCTGAACAATTATTGGATTCATGGCCTTTCTGTTAGGAGATAAACACTGTTGGACTAACCAGACCACATCCTGGAAGACACTCTAATAAATCAAATCTGCTTTATGTTATACATTAACATATTATAGTATGTGTAATATGTTATATACTGTATATTATATAATATGCGAAATATTATATATAGTTATATAATATACTATAGTATATATTATATGTTATATGTATTATATGACCTAAAATATACAAAGTATTTAGAATAAGAAAGCAAACATTAGTGTTGGTCACTAGGAAATACTGAATGTGAACAGGTGTCTGGGGTTCAGAAAGAGGTTTCAGTAGACTAAACAAGACTGGAGAATTAATAATTGTTGACAGGGGCCATGGACTGAGGGAGTAACAGGGACATCACCGTTCTGGACAGACTGTGTGTCTTTTTACTATGCCAGCAAGAACTTCAATCTCTTCTACTGACGATCACATACAGGGCCAGCAAGAACTGATAAGGGTAATGTTTGAGTAGAGCCCTGACTAAAGAGCAGCCTTTATTTACAAGGCCCTGGGGAAGATGGCCACAGCACCAGTGTGTGAGATTTCATGCAATCCATAGTATAGACTCTAGAGCTTTTAGCTTGCAAATCAAAGCTGTTGTTATTTCTTTCTGTCCCCTCCCCAATAAAGAACAAACACGGAAGTTGGGTTTGGTGACTTGCACCTATAATCTGAGTATTCCAGAGGCTGAGGCAGAAGGATTGCTAAAAGTTTGAGGCCAGCCTGGGTCTACACTGTCTCCAGCAAACAAATAAACGTGATGACAAGCTGAGTTTACAAGTTTATTAAAAAGATTAAAATCTGCTGCTTTCTACACCAGGCTCATGGACATTTAGACTACCATTTTACATCCCACAATTCTCCTGCACCCCATCCTCATTTCACAACGAACCCTAAAAGCATTTGCCTGCTTGTACTGCTGCTTGTGAAGAGTGTAAGAAGGAGTACAAAAAAGAACCCCAAACCCACAGAAAAACAGAACAAATGAGGAGTAGTATTGCCCCTGTGACGACTTTCACATATCCGCTGTGGGAGATAGATACTGAGGAGATCCAAACCCCCGGGAGTCAGCAGAATTTGAAGATCTGGTCTAGCCACCTGTGCACAGGTGTCCACAGCCAGTGGTTGACTTTGCTTGGGGTCCCATGATGAGCCTCTGGAAGAGTTGGTGCTGGTGTCAAAGCCGGGTATCCAGAAGTATACCAGGTCCCTTTTACTGTGATGTAGTGGACCTTGTCAAAGCTCAAAGTCTCCATGCAACCGTTGTGTTCTGAAGAGTGGGCACGAGAGGCAGGCAAGCAGAGACAAAGCTTGAGAAAGGTCTCTGATGAGCATGGACAGTTAGAGACATAGCAGTGGTAAAGTTCCCTAATCTAATGCTCTGAGAAGCCTTTACGGAAGCACTGTTGTGATTCTCAGTTCACAGCATAGCTCTGTGTCTTCTCACTGAGAATATCAGCACCTTGACATTGAGTGTCAGCTCTTGTTACACATGTGAAGTGCCGTGCTCTAATCCAAGACACCTGGAAGAGCCTCACAGAGAACCAACTGGAGAGGTTAGTTCCAGCAGAAAGGGATGCTGTCCTAGCCCATGTCTAGTCAGTGCTGGCTTAACACACTGACATCTCAACATGGAGGATAGTTGGAGGGCTGTGGTGGTGAAAGGCATGCATGCCTGCTTGGTTGGATTGAGTTTGTTGGTGGCTGTATGAACTAGACCTTCTCAAGGTAAGGTAAGGCCAGACTTCCATCTGCCTGGCATTGAATCCTGGGTCGCAATGTAGAGCCATTGTTATTCCACCCAAGAAGTGTTACTTCAGAAGACTTGTTTAATTTTGTATTTAGGAGTGGGTCCTCTTACAGAGGTTAGCACTAGGGGACCCTCAGCATAATTCAATTCTGGAAGTACAAACCAGTTTCTTTACATACTGTGCTTAGAGACTCTGTCTTGATGCTGTGGTACCAAATGGATCCAGGCCGTGCTGTGCCCGTGACCCTCCTAAGCACTCCCCAGTCACTGATGCACACATCATTGTATGCCCCATACACAAGTTTTCCTCCACGAAAGGGCTGTCTCCTTGAGACAGAATCCTGTCCTCTCAAGGGACACAGAGCTCGGACTGATAAACACATCTTTCTTAGAGTTTGTTTGAAGTCTCCAGGATACAAAGGCTCGCAGGCTTTGCTTGGGGAGATGAAGCAAGCGCCCTGCCAGGTGTTCAAAGTTGCTTTCCCCAAGTTTTAGAGTTTGCTTTGACTGGAAGTTAGAGTTTGAAAAGAGAGAGGGAACAACCAAGGCAACAACAATAGCAACAAAACTGACCAACAATTTCTCCAAAGTCAAAACACTTAGGGATAGGTCCCTTGTAGGTCTGAGCCGCACCTTGTCTCTACAGGGTGCAGGGTGCAGGAGCCGGGGCTGCCAGTTTGCCAAGCAGTCTGCGTGATGCTCTGTGGACAGAGAGCTCATGTCATAGCTGAGCCTCTCCGGATTTAGGGTGCTTGCTACACTCCCTTCTAGAAAGTGAGGACAAAAGCAAGGAAGACAAATCTTTCTCCTAATGGAGCATATATGCTTAGGCAGGAGAACTGATAACATCTTAGGTAACAGATTGCAGTGAGTCAGAAGATACAACAAGCATGTGTAGACGGGGATACTGGGACACTGTGGAGTGACATGGGGCCACCAGGGGTCCAGTGGAGAAGGTAAGCTGGGACCAAATTTGGAAAGTAGGGGACGCTCCCTGACCTCCTGGATCTCGGAGACCAGTGAAGGTATGAACTCAGTCTTTGTCTACTATCTGGGCAGTGCTAAGTCTGAATGGGGCATCTGGCGCCCCTGCCAGGGCTTGGTCCCAGAGGGAGAAGTTGTTTTCATTATTTACAGGAAAACCCACCCTCACTAATCAAGGTCACACTTGACCCTGTCTTTCAAGGTCACCTTCTATGCAAACTTCATTGAACAACAAGTGTTACCCAAAGCCCCTACTGGGAAGACATTCCTGACTGTTGGGTGCCCATGGGACAGGGTACTGAGGTATGCCTTCTAGCACGTAATCCCAGCTCCTGCTTGATGAACCTGGGATGGTCCTATCAGCTGTGACCCACCCTGCTTTCGGTCAGTAGGGTCTTATATCTATAGCTATCATCTTGATCATCTCATGGCTTCTCCTTCAGCATTTTGACAAAAATAGTCTTTTGTATTCCTTCTTGATGTAAGCCCTTGTTAAATGCTGCAACTACTTGATTTATGAGAAAAATAGGGGAAATCTTTCCCTCCATTTCATTTGCCTCGTGCTTTGCTGGTCATTTTGATCCAATAATCGAGAAGAGGAGCTGTGTAGTCTCCGGAGCCCTGAGTATTAGTATGTTTATCTAAGAGCCACGATCACCTCTGGATCATATTCTTTAGAAAGTTAAACTAAGATTTTCCGGTTTTGGCCCACTGTTCAATTCCTTTAGACCTTTCTAAAACTAGAGTATGGCTAACTAGTGCCTGGCTTCTCCACCCCAGGATGCTGTCCTGGTTGTTTTAAAATGGAATCCAGTTGCTCATATATCATAGCACCAGGTCAGAAAGACCTTAAGTGAGAAGTCGTTTGCTTGTTTCAAGAGCCGTCTAGGCAATCTAAGAGGGTGGCCTCAGAGTTTGCCGGCCTTGCGTGGGACCAGCATCGTGCTATTTCACTGTTCAGCTCTTCCATCCTCTTTTCTTAGCCTCGTGTGGACATGACTATAAGAAAAGCATCAGGTAGACATGGGTGCTAAGCCCCAGGGTCTGGAGACTGCAGAGGTAGAGAACACCATGGGGTTCACAAGTACCTCTACTTGCTTATGTTATAGAGGGGCTATTTGGATGGATTAAAGAACACCCAGTCCTACGGAACCACGAATTCTTCCCTATTTACCCCCAAACTGTTAGGCAGCAGCTAAAGAAGTAATCTGAGTCAATCTAGGAGAAATTTTGTTGGTCTGAGAACTGGAGTAATCCCTGGGACGAACTCTTTAGAAAAGGAAAGGAAAACTTTCCAGGATGGAACTATACTTTTCTTCTCTCAGTCCTATGTGGGGACACAGATAATCCATTCACCTCCCCCGAACAAACCAGAATAGAGACAGGAAGGTACAGAGGAAAACTCACTGATACTGTTGTAGTGATGGTCTTTTAATTCACAGCTCTATACATCCCTTTGTAGACAAGTGTCAGACCCTACTTGAGGCGCGGGGGGGGGGGTGGGTTGATACAGTGCTTGCATGTGGAACTCACTTTAATGGGCATTTTTTAAGGCAGGAACCTTGCAAGCAATCCATTGCAGAGGCAAACACATCAAATCTTTTATTGTTTTGTACATCTTGGGAGAAAAAAAAAAACTTAAAAAGAATAAACTTCCAAGTGTGGGAGCTCTACAACTTTCAGACCCGTGAAGGCTACGGTTTTTCTGTCTCTAGAAAGTCGCAACTTGATCCTTCTGCGTCCATGAGGACGTCAAGAATAAATTGTGCTCTGAAACCATGGCAGGCAACACACACCTCACTGTCACATAACCCTAAGGTCAGAGCCGTTTCGAGGCTGTGACGGAGTCTTGTACTGGCCCTTCCTGTGCTCTGTGCACCTGAAGTTCAGGAGGCATAAAGTCTGACTGGACGATAGGAGGAGGGAAGGATGAAAAAGAGGCAGGAAGTGGGGAATGGAGTGCTGTGAGTGAGTTCTAGATAGTAATGACTACACCAGGGTTCTGGCTGGTGGCCTTCATGGGGACACTTAGGGAAGGTCTTAAGAGGTACTTGTGTGTGTCGTTAATCAGAAGCGGAGAGCTATGGACGTGGGCTCAGTTTTTTCCAGTCAGTGCCAAAACTAAAGTAACAGGCCTGGTTCTCCTTCCCTCTTAGGAAGGTGTCTGGAATGGGGTTTTTCTGCCTTAGAGGATGGCAGGTTATTTCTAAGGCACACTGTGGAAGAGCCAAGGGATGTAGAACATGGTACCTCTTGTTTGTTGGTAGGCTCTATGTTTGAGTGAGCCCCATGCCAGTGCATTTAGACACAGAGAAAGGAAAATAAAAACCTGGGATTTGGAGGAACACCCTGGTATACAGACTGGGTATATACAGACCCGGATTTTTCTCTGGGTGCCAAGGAGAGGATCGGAGGCACCACATCTGAAGATAGTCTGCTGTGAATCTGTCAGTCACAGTGGAGGCAGGGCAGGGCAGGGAAGGTGGGACACAGCATCCGTTCCTTTCTCAGACAAGTCAGGACTAAAGCAACTTCAGGGTTGTGCAAGCATCTCCTGCGGAGAGCCAGAGACTACTGGCTTTGCGTGACACACTGTCACTCAACTTGACATCACAGCATGAAAGCAACCACAGATAATGCACATGGAGCGTAGGGCCTTTGGACTTCTTCCAATAAAACTTTATTGACAAAGATCAGTGCGCTGGATTTGGAAATGGTCTGCTGACCCTAACGAGTTAGAGAGCAGGTCCTGCAGCTGACAAGGACCCGAGTCCTGTGAAGGGCTTAGAACACTGGACAGAGACCAGGCTGCCTTTGGTTTGGTTTCCGTCCATGGAGTTCATGTTGTATCTTCTTGTCTCTTCCCAGCGGCACCTGAGCTCTTCAGAACTTAGCATCTTTTTTCCTAGATTGGGCACCAGGTCCAGCCATTTTGTTCACAGACACCAGTATGAGCAGGAAGGAGGCCCGAGCAATGGATAGGAGGTTTCAGCAGACATGCAAATAAAGGCAGACCACCTTTTCTCTTTTATTTCGCTTAGACAAAATGCAAAGAGTGTCGCGTCAAATTAAAAAATAAACAGAAAAGAAAACTGAATGGGTTCCCACCCCCACCCCCTCACTGACAGCACTCATCCTAATTAACAACAGAAAAATCAAACCGAGGGCCAGGTCCCTAGTGGGAAGGAAAGGTGTGCAAGGTGACGGAAGCTGTCCCCTGCCCCCATGTCAACGTCCCTCCTCGATTCACAAGTAGGCTAGTTCCCCCCATTTCCTTTTTTGACTCTTGTGTGCTAGAACTTCTTCTGTTCAGAAGGTTTAATGAGTCCCCATGCACTTTGTAGAAAATCGGTAAAAATGCTATAGCCTGTGAAAATCATAAAACTGGACTTCTTTCCCCAAAACTCAGATGCCCAGGCAGATGGAGCCCACACTCAGACGGAAAAAAAGCAGAGTAGTCTTTGCGCTGTCTGTGGTTTCAGTATTTTCTTTCTTTTTTTTTTTTTTAATATATTTTGGCAATTTTCTTTAATTATAAATATTGGAATTCCGTAAAAAAAAGGTAGCTTTGATTGGATCGTTTAAATTGTATTTACAACCGCTGTCCAGCCGCGCCATGTGTTATACCAAGGTGTAGGATTTTGCGTAGGGATTGTTTCCTTTCAAGTGGCCCCGAGAGTCCAGCAGCGACTCCTGGGAGCTGCTCATTTTAGCTGCCTGTCCCAGCTCTGCACCCTCTCGCTGAGGTAAGGTGGCCACGGCCCCTTGTTGCCACGATTGCTGTCCTTCTCTCGTGGAAGAGGTGGAGGAGGAAGCCTCCATAGGGGTGGGCTCAAGGACCGTGGGGCGCTTCAGGGTCCGACTTTTCTGGGGTTCCAAGCACGCTTGTCCTAAGCTCAGGTCCCTGCTGGTGCCTGGTGCGCCCCGGTTTAACAAGAAGTCCATTCGCAGGTATGGAGGCAGGTGTATGAGGTCGCCTGGAGACAAACACAGACAGTTAGATGGTTTCCTCATTTGCCTAAGAGGGCAGATCACCTTGGAAACCTACGGTGGGGACTTTAGACCAAAAGTCCCCCCTGAGTTGCGACATTTCTTAAGAACCTCCTTCGAGTGCACTTCAGAGAGGCACGTGCAATCGCCTTCAGGCTTCATTCCCATTGGTCACAGAATACTAGTTCTGCGGTAGGAGAGCCTGAGACATGAAGCTAACAGGGTCTGGACACCCGCACCAGAAGATCAGTGTACACCAGAGGCAACATGTCTGCTGGATAGGAACTTTGAGACCAAACCCCACATGTGACTGAAAGTGTGGGGTCCAGGGGTTGGAGGGCAGAGCCAAAGATGTTGAAGAAAGGGACAACTGGCTCTACTCTTGACTATGTATGGAGCCATGTGACCTTGGGCCACTGTGCATGATGGATGGAGGTGAAAATGGTCCAGCCCCCAGCTTCTCACCAAGGCTTTTGTCTCCTTCTCCCCCTCTGGCTTGGCCATGCTGTGGTGGAGATCAGAACAGCTTAGACCACACCTTCCTTTCTTCATCAAGGGAACTGGCTTTAGGGAAAGGGGGTACCTGATGCTAGCCTTCACTGACACCCCCACTTGTGGAGGCTTCCTTTCCTCTGCTATCCTTCTACTGTAACAGGCAAGGCCAGCCTGGTGGCCTTTTCCTCACAGTCCCCTTCTGTTCCACGATGTCTTGTTACCTGGTTACCTTCTGAGGTAACCACTGAGGTCTATGTTTCTCTCTACCTCCTTCTGCTCTTCTAGATCTGTATCATGGTCCCTGCACCCTTCCCTCCTTCACCTTGGTCTCTCTTAATCCCCTGGAGAATTTCCCAGGAAACCCCTTGTGCCTCATCTGCCTTGCCATCCATTTCCCTTTGACTCTGAACTGTCCGACATGACATCTGCAGCCTTCAAGTTCAGGAGCCATTGTCCTGGAGGTCACCCCCAGCCTCCAGTTGTCGTTGCTTCAACCCTGGCAATGTTCGATGCTATTCGCACTCTTCTGCCTCAGCTCTGTGGTCTCTCTCCCAGCTACCTCTGTGACTCTGGCTGCCACTCTTAACTCTCCTCTACTGTATCTCCTTTGCCTCACAACACAGAGCTCTCCTCAGCCTCGTTTGGGAGTTCCAGGTGTGCCATCTGCTATCAATAAATCCTCTTGTCTGTGATCTCCTGAGTCCCAGGTACAAACTTGAGAAGCTTTGTGCACATAGACATCCCCCCCCCCCCGAGTATAAGATACCGCAGTCTGCAAATCCAGGTCAGGAAGACCAGTCCTCAGGGCCTCTCAGACCCTAAATATCCCCATGTTTTCCTGTGTGGCCAACATTGCCTAATGTTGTCAGCATTTTTTTCCAGACATTAAAATCTGTCTTTTTGTGACACTTTCCTTTCCTGGTTACTCTATTTTAATAGTATCTTTTGAATTTTTTTCCTCCATCTCCATGACCTTGGGTAGAGTCATTAGTCCATCCCACCAACCCCTGCAAACAGTGCACTAGGGTAAGCTTCTGAAGGTAGCCATGCTCTGTAGCTTGAGCTGGACTCACCATGGCATTTAGCCTCTGTTATCCTGGAAGACACATTGATCACTCTCTGGCCTATCTACGCATCTTACTTTTCTCCATTCAAGGCCCATCTAGACTAGGACTGTGGGCAGCAGGTTGAGAGGACCCTACGAGGGTCACCTGCCTGTCTTGAGGCCTCAGGAACTCAGTGTCTTGGCTCACACACTAGGTGAGCAGCTCAAGTCAGAGAGTATGATGGGTGTATGCGGTTCTCCAGCTGAGGAGAATGTGTTGATGGGAGAGGCAGGATGGCCTGCTCTTGGGGTGGGAGCAGCTATGGCATGTAAGAGAACAGTAGCACTGAGATATGAAGGATGCAGCACTGGGGCAGGGGAAGGGTGAAGTCCAGTGTGACTCCCTCTAGGTTTTAAGCTCAGAAGAGAGGGTGGATAGTAGATGTGTATTATACAATGCGCTGTGGTGTGTATGTGCTCATACACTGGAGGCTTGGGCCTCAGGTCTAGTGTGGGGTCTTAGGACCTTGGAAGAGATACAGGGATCTCAGCCTTGAACTGTCTTCCTGTGGTAAGAGGTGACCTTTTGGTCACATTTCCACTGTCCACCATGGGCCGGCATTGTGTTTTTTTGTGGGTTAGGCCTTCAACACTGAGTTAAAACAACTTATTCTCTTCATAAATTTAACCCACCTTTGGTATTTTGTTGCATTAACAGAATCGAACAAACACAAACCACTGATCACGAAATGCTTTACAGGGAAAAGATGGCAGGTTAGAGGGTGGGTTGACCAGACATGTTGAATCTGGAGGGATTGGGCTTCTCTTGTAACAACCCTAGCACAGTTCAGCTTCTCTTTCCTTTCTGACTAAAATGGCTGAAAAGTTCCTGCTTATTTTGCTTCAAAGCATTTCTGGGGCTCCTCATCTTCCGTAAATTCAAGGTCCCCATCCAGGTTGTCTATAGCAGGGGTAAACTGGGCACCCCAGGAAGTTCTCTGCTTTCCTGTCTGAACAGTCAGCAGGATGTTAGGGACCATAGTCTATGGTGTAAGGCTTCTAGGGAGAGGTAAACCCAAGGCAAACACTGAAAAGCACCTTAGAGGACCATTTCCTCTCCTCAAAACGAACCATTCTCTTTAAGATTGTCCCAGAATGTGAGAAAAAGTGACCCTGTTCTTCGGAAATTTGCCAAATGATTCCTTTGTGTGTCACAATGGCATGGTATTGGTCGTGTGAAGACTCCAATCCCTCATTGGTTCCCTCAGGCTGTCTTTGCCCTCCCTGTTAAGGACTGTGGAGAGACAGATGAGGAATTACACAGAATCATTGAGAACCACCATGTGTCAGTCACCTGAATGCCCTGGCCAAGCTCCCTGAGTTTGGCTCGTGGAATTCAACAGAGTTCAGTGTTCAGTGCTGACTTCACACATAAGACTGAGTCCTGTGGAAGTCTAGTCACAACACTCAGTAAACTGACCATGACCCTCTGGTGGAGTGAAATGACACAGTTTTACTCTCCTTCCAAACAGGGTTTGGGGTACTTGCTTCAGACAGAGGTGACCTCTGCAGACACTAAGTGAAAGGATAGAATTTGCTAAAATTTGTAAAAATACAAGAATTTAACTTAAAAAAGAAAAAGAAAGCTTATGGTCTTAGATTCTTTTCTTCATTATGGTAATGTATCTGTTCTTCAGCTTTCTCTGTCAAAGGACTAGTTATGTAGGAACAAATAGAAAACCATTAACAGACATGCCATTTAGAAGTGAGACAGATGGCTAGGAAATCGGTCCAGTGGAAAAAGTGTTTGTTACACTTGTCAGCATGAAGACTGGAGTTTTGATCTCTAGCATCCAGATCGGTGCTGGGTGGGTGCGACTGTTTGCCTGTAATTCCAGAGTCTTTTACAATGGAGACAGGCTCTCTGGAGCAAGCTGGCTGGCAGGACTAGGCCATACTGGCAAGCTCTGGGGTCGAGTTAGCCATCCTGCCTTAATGAATAGGGAGGAGAGTGAAAGCATAGCATGCACACATGCATGAACTGCGCAAACCTACGCATGCACAGAAGTAGGATGGAAGATTATTTCTCAATGTGAGGGATGCTTGCTTTATGAATCAACACATGCCACTGGACCAATTTTGATATGTGTAAAATCTTACCTATCTACTTCCCCAAAAGTGAATGTTTATTCCAGGAGTCCAGTGAGCAAATTGTACTGATTTGCTCTTTTATTCAATTGTGTGGTTATTTTTACCCCGGTGTCCCAGTGTTTAAGATCGGGTGTTTACTCGGGGTTGTTTGAAGGGCCAGGTTAAGATGATCTGTGACTGCTTCTGAGATTGGACTCCATCTTGTGTGCCTGGGATATTTCTAATGTGCTATGACATACTTGGGTCTTGGTCTTCACCCATTCACTCTACATCAGATTCCCAGGCAGTCACGGACCCTAACAAGCTTGTAGCGTCTCAGTCCCAAGCAGATTACAGGTTGCTCTTATTTTGGGATTGAGAAGATCGAGACAAATGTGTTTGCAGTGAGGACACAATGTCCCGTGCTGGCAAGATGGCTTAGCAGGTAAAAGCACTTGCCACCTGGCCTGGAGGTCTGCGTAGGATTCCTAGGACCCATGTGGCAGAGGGAGAGAAAGGATTTCCACAAGTTGTTGCCTGACTTCCACACATGCACACTTATGCACACACAATGATTATGTAAATAAATATTTTAAAAACTTGGTGCCTGACATTTCTGCCCGTAGCATCAGAGTTCTCTCTTTTGGTATAGTAACCTAAAAAGGTTATATATATATATATATATATATATATATATATATATATATATATATATATATGTTAAAAAAATATTAGAAGTGCAGATCTTTCATGATTAAACTGTAACGATCTTCAGAGCCAGGTCTCCTTGAAGGTCTGTAAAACAGCTCCGGACATCAAATATCGCTTCAGGAACAGGAATTAACATCTCATTGGCTCCCCCTGCCCCCTTAAATGTAGAGTGTGTTTTCTAATCAGTGGTCAGAGCGGCTCTTTCGGCTGTGTGAGTGCATCAAACGGACATACTTAATAATGCATGTGTTTATGGGGAAGGAAGCACCCGGGCAAGGAAACACTGAGCTGTGTTTATGGTCAGCATTTTATGTCGATTGAAATCTAAGCCCACACACTAGTTAAATACCGATTGGGAGATGGGAGAAGAATTCGGGATAGGGGGTGACTACTGGACTCTGACATACTTCCCTGTCCTGCCCCCTACCTGTCTGTATCATATGGGAGACACTCATTCTTGACTCCAGTGGACTGTTAAGTGTATCCTGGAGCTTGGGGGGGACATTGCGAACATGACTCGTGTAGATCTGGGCTAGGTTGTCCTGTCCCTAAGATAGGAATGCTGTATCCACTATGGAGGGCTGTGGCAAGGCAACCGTTAAGTAGTTCACATGCAAGTTTCACCACAGAGCAGGAGTTTAGAGGTGGAGCTCTATCGGAAGAATGAGAGAGCAGATTAGCAGCCCCTGTGGACATGGGTCCAGGGCTCTGAGTGTGGCTTCTCCAGAGAAGTGGCCTTTGCGGATGGGATGAAGTTAGTGACCTGAGAAATGAACGTCTGGATTTAATATGGGCTTTAAATCCGGTGATGTGTGTCTCTTAGAAGAGCCAGGCAGAGGAACGTGGGTGGCGCAGAGACAGGAGGGAGAGCCATGAGGGGATAGAAGCAGAGCCAGAGTGGTGCGGCCATAAGCCCAGGGGTAACCTGGACTCAGCAGAGCCGGGGTTGGCCGTGAATGTGCTCTTACCTAGAGCCCTCAGAGGAACATGTGTCAGCTGGTGTCTTGACTTTGAACTTCTGGTCTCTAGAACTGCGAGAGAATAAATCTGTTTTAAGCTCCCAAGTTTGTGTTGACTTGTCACAGCAAGCCTGGGAAACTGATACCATTCCTTATTGTCTGTGCCGGGCTTAGGGTCTCCCCGTCAGCAGGCACGCCCCCTTCTTTCCCATTGGTCATTTCTGCCTCCACCATCCAAGGGAAGAGAAAGGGTTAAGGAAGCTACAGAAAGTTCTTTCCAATGCTAGGAGCCCAGAGAGGCTCGGCTGAAGCTGCTGCTGGTGCCATCTGCCATCCCTCCTTCCTCCTTTGCCAAACCCGAGCCGCAGCCCCTTGTCTGTACTCTGCAGAAGCAGACCTTGTTGATCTGGCCCCAAAGACAACCCAGAGCTTGGCAGGGAGGGATTACTGGATCTGACTTCCTGCAGCTCCTCTCGCTCCACAGAGGAAACGGACCCCACTCTGGTCAGCCAGGATCCTCTCTGTTGCCCATACTTCAAAGCACCAGCGGTCAGCAGTGCGAGGGCCCTTTGCTCTGAACGCCATGTTCACCAGGGGTTGTATACCCGGAGGCTACCTTTGGCAGGTACACACACCCTGGGCAGCCCGTGCGTGGGATCTGGTGCTGCACAAACCTTAGAGTCAAAGCGCAGTCCTCACGCTGTCTGCAGAGAGACAGGCTGCAGTCTGCAGCGTGGCTTTGGGGTAAGTGGTGTTAGTCATTTACAGAGAGATCAGGAACGTGGGAAAACACCCACACGTACCTAGGTGAAGAGGAACATCGGACAGCATTCTGTTCTCTATCCTCCATCCCCTTTTCTCTGCTCACCCCACTGCCTGCCTGTTTAGCTTCCCCCTAGGTTTCCTTAACCCAGAGAATGCCTCCTTCCCAAGCCCAGCAGGAATGCAGGCTTGATAGAGTTCTCAGCTGGGCCTTTGAAACACAATCTGCTATCAACTCAGGCAACTTTGAAGCAGGCATCTGCACACCAATTGATCAAGACTCTCTGCTCCCTGCTCTTGGAGGCCACGCCTCTGTGTCAGCAAAGCACAGGACAGTAGGACGCTGAGGCAGAGGTACAGATGCTGAGCATATGGTGGCAGGTGAGGCTGGGCAGGGTGGGAGAAGGGTGTGGTGAGAGCGGGGACGGGAGGAGAGACAGCCAAAGGAGTGAAGGAACAGTGGAAGTCAGAGATCAGAGATGGATACACGCAGGAAGGTGGAAGCAGAGGGCAAGAAGAGGAATTGCAGCCATCGGGAGGTGAAAATGAAAGGTAGAGAATAGATGTGGAGAAGACAAGCCTCTTGTGACTCAGGGGACATGAGTGAGGTGAGTATGATAGACCTGTGCACTACACTCACTGAAGACTCAAAGATATTGTGCGACCCACTGGAATGATACACACTTGTTCTAAGCATTCTTTCTTAGCCTTTTCCCCTGGGTCTTGCTACAGATGATAAATGGCACCCACCACCTCCCTTCTGGGAGGAGCCCAGGCCTTGGATTTGACTCACGTCTCGAGGGAGGAGGGCAATTTAGCCATTAACTCAGTGCTATGTGTTATTTTCTGATACAATGTTTCATTTCTCATCCCCTGCCGCAGCCCTCTGGGGACCTTCAGTGACAGTAATGTTTCTGAAAGTCCAGATTAAGTAAACTGGCATCGATTTCTCCCTTCCCCTAACCAGTCAGCATACAGATGTAATTACTGCCTCCCTGACCCTTCCTAGACATGAATCCTCCTACTACAGCCTCTCATCCATCAGCACCTAAGGCTCAGAGCCCTGTCATCCTCCGCCAAGGAAGGGGCCAGCCAGGCCCTGTGTGTCCTGATGGTGTGCAGGCTGCTCTATGCAAATGTTGCCCCGTTTTAGCTAAAAACTTCTTGAGCTTTCTCAATGTATTCAGACTCATGCACAAAGACTGGTGTGTCATTTCTGGGAAGGGGAGGGCAAAATCCATTAGAATGCTTACAAAACCCTGGAGCGGGAATCGGTCTACCCACCTCGTCCCTGTCCCCTGACCTCATGACCAGTTGTCATATACCACACAGTCAGCAGTAGCTGATCTTGGCCAGTCGCTGAGGTTGACCTCACCCCTGGGGATATGTGACATTATTATTATGGGGGAGGGGAGCAGGGAGGTATGTTGCTAGCATCTATGGGTCAATCTATGGGTGTTCAGGATACCCCAGCACCACAGATAACCACTCTGCCTGAAGTATTGATGTCATTGCTGTTAGGAGTCCTCAGTGTGAATGGCAAAAGTTCACAAAACTGTAAGCAGGCCCTCCTCACCTTCCAATTCGATATGGGACATACTAAACTCAACTTGTGTAGGGCACTACCTTTTACGATGTGCCAGCCCATAAGAGCTTGACCTTCCTGGAAGACCACGGGAAGGTCAGTCACACAGTGGTCAGAGCCAAAAACCAGATGTTTATCCCAGTGATTCTGGTGAGGTGGTTGCAAGGTTTGCAAGTTCACGCTCATCTCTCCTCTGCTTCCAAACAGCTCTGGGACCCCCACTCCCTGAAGCTCACACAGTCAAGTGTAAGGGCATCGAAATGTCTTGAGGTTTTTCAGCCTGACAGAGTCTTAGGCACTAAGCTGTCTTACCTGTAATACTGGAAATTGTAGGGTTAGTGTGCCCTGTGGAAGAAACAAGTTCCTGCACTTTAAGGGCTGGGCACCAGGGATATACTGTACTCTGAAACTGACTTTCCTTCTTCCACTGCAATACCTTGTTATCCAGGAACGAGGAAGCTACATAAACGCTGTCCCAAATTCATGGAAAAGCTAAGTGTACCACAGTTCTCAGGGATACAACTGCCTCCTGGGAGACATAAAAGACACCTTTCATCCATTTCTAACAAGGTTTTGGTGTCTGTGCTCAGATGTGGCTGGATATTGATGCAGAACTTAGAAGTGGAGGGCACTTGGACCTTGATTTTAGCCATGACCATGGAGATGAGCCTTGCATCATTGCAGTTAAATGGAAGGCCACTGTGGGCTCTGCCCTCAGCTCATGCGGACGGGATCTCACACGTTCTTAGTTTAATATTAATGTCATACCATGGTAATAAAAACCTTGTAAACCAACCTCTCTGTAAACGAGTCTTCACTCCCAAACAGGAACGAGGAAAAACTCTAAATAAATAATGTGACATTAATATCAGAGGGCCCAGCGTTTGGGCTCAGTTACTGTTCTTGGCCTGTGGTTTGGAATCTTCATGCATTTTTAAGAGTACATCGATATTGTGATCTTCCTACTTGCTGATGGACTTTAAAAACTACACTGAGGTATGGGGTAGGGCTTTGAGTTGATCACAGTTCAATAGCCTTCAATAGTAAAATAGTTTATATCAAATTGGAATCAGAAACTCTTCTCTGGACTCAAGGCAGCTGAGAGTTCATGAACCAGGGTACTGGATTACCTACTGTGAACACTGGGAAGGGACATGAGGTTCTAAGACAGACCTAGCCCTCCCAAGACGCTCTCTGGGAAAGCACAAAATGGCAGTTGACTCAAGTGGAAGCCTGGGCTAGGGGGTTTTATTGCTCAGTGTTATGAAATGGGTTAACAATCCTAACCTCCAACCACAGCAAACAAGATGGCGGACCTCAGTCTACGCCACAGCAGGAGCTGAATTAAAGTAGAACTAACTCAGGATTTAAGGGGGCCAAAAGTTGGAGAGTGGAGAGCAGGGGTGAGGCTGGTGGAGAAGATGGGGTTTGATTCTTCTATCAGCTTCCACCTCGAGAGTGGTAGGGAGCCATAGCAAAGATTAGTGGTTACATTTCTTGAAATAATGTCTTGCTTTTTCCAGTCATGGATCTGAGATGCATTAAAATATGATATTAGCAGAAGCCACATGGAACCATGTTAAAAGACAATATTCTTGTCTCTACAGAATATCCTGTAGACTTTCATGATGCTGAATATGTGTGTGTGTGTGTGTGTGTGTGTGTGTGCATGCGTGTATGCATATGGTGTATGTGTGAGCAAGCGTGCGAGCATGCCTATCTTCATAGTTGGGTTTTGTCCAGTTTCTTATTTTTAAAAGATTTATCTGTGGTATATTTAGGACCCCCTTTCTGCAGCCTCTATTATGACGTATTATTCAGATAACCCAATGAGATCATGGGAGGTATTAGTTAAATATATTAATGCTTCCATGAGTTGGGGTAATACTCAATATCTTTCTATACTAAAGAGATTCAGTCAATAGTAGTGGTCCACACATATGCATTCTGACGGGGTTTACAGTGAGTTTTAAGTCACTGGATTGATCATGTTTGCTTGTCTTCTGTGGCAAAAGGACTCTGGAAGCTGCCTCTGGTTACTCACGGGAACACAGGTATCCTTTTTGTCTTTATATCGCTGGTCCATCAGGGCAAGGTTTTGAGACTCAACACCTCCTGAGAGACTGATACAGCTTTCAACTCTCCAACAACTAGAACCTAACCCCGGAAAATCATCCAGGAAAGCATCAAGCTGCCTACTGGGCCTCAGAAGCCAAAGAAACTGGGTGTTGTAGCCAAGAACACATATGTAGAGAGAGGGAATGACTAACAGCCCAAGCCATGGGAATGGCTCCGTGTACTTTGCAGAGCACTTAGCCATGTCAGAATCTCAGGGACAGAAGGCTCCTCTCTAAAGCAGGGACAGAGGGGGAGAGTAGAGAGGATGGCTGCTGAAAACCCAGCAATGCAGATGCTCAACTTTGGTCTCAAGAAAAGTGATTGGCTGGTTAGTTTTCTGTCAACCTGACACAAACTAGAGTAACCTGAGGGGAGGGATTGGAGGAAGCACTTTCATCAGAGAGGCCTGTGTCTGAGGTACTGTTTTGATTAATAGTTGGCGTGGAGGGCCCAGCCCATGGGCAGATAGATGGTCCTGGATAGTAAAAGCAGGTAAGCATGCTAAGCAGTGAAGGAGAGTAAGGGGGTCAGCAGCGTTCTCCGTGGTCCCTGCCTCTGCTCCTGATCAAATTCCTGGCCTGACTTCCCTCACTAGATTGGGATGTGTACACCAAGTAAACCATTTCTTCCCCAAGTATCTTCTGGTCACGGGTTTTTATCGCAATAGAAAGCAAATTAGGTCACATACTTGGAATTCTAAGAATAGAACCATTGAGAAGGAGTCTTTCGGTAATGAGTGCACTGAGGGACCGCCACTGAGAACAGACTAGAAAGAATCCTAGGGAAATCTATAAGAAGCCGAGCTGCAGCTCCCTATCAGGGAGATCTGGTTTCTAGGAAGGAGCAGGGATGAGCAGACTGCTCTACTATGAACTGCACAGTGGACAAAAGCGCGTTGCAGAGGCTCAGTCCGATGGCCTGGCTCTTCCGGGGCATTCAGATGCTGCCTATGTTTGATGGGTCAGATGGATCTCTTGACTCACTGTAGCCATCAAGTTCATTCCTACCTCCAACCTCTATTTTCTCTCCTCTGTCTGCTTTTGAACCATGGCCACACAGGGTCTTCTCTACCTTCCTTCTCCTATATAATTTACATCTCATTGCCTCTGAGAGACTCTTTGCCAAAACACCCACTGCTAGATCCTACTCCATCCCTAAGCTTCTTCCCTTTTGGCAAGCACTGAGCATGACCTAAAGCTTTGGTGTTGGTTCATGCAATTGCATCATTGTGGTTTCTTACAAGGCGGGGTCTTTCTGAGTTTGTGTCATACCATATTCTCATCTCCCAAGCCAGAGATGCCAATAAATTAGTCACAGGAACAGAAGGAAAACAATCTTATTCTGGTAACTATCTTAAGATGTGCCGGCCCTAAAAATTCAAATATCACTAAAATCTAGAGCCAAGCTGCGAAGGAAGAGTCAGGGATCTCCGAAGGAGGTGGTGCTTAGAGACACTGAAAACACACACACATACACACACACACACACACACACACACACACACACACACACACACACACACACACTCTCACACTGTTCTTCACCCCGTCTCATGGCTAAAATTCATACATTTAGGAGAGGGCAACAAAATGAGATGAAGGAATTCCAAATTACAATCCAACAACTACATCCAATATCTGGTTATTTGGCAGACACTCTAGATAGCAGCTATTGGATGGGCAACCCATTGACCAGCTGGAACCTTGAAGTCATCTTTGGGAGAGAGCTGGAATGGACAGATTTGAAGCCATGTTATAGAGTGTAGGTGCAGAGACCTTAGGGTCCTTGTTTTCCCTGAGGCTACTGGACCAGCTATGAAGGGTGCATGGGCTGTGAGTTGATCTGTCATTCCCTGCGGTGCCATTGCTCAGGTATATGGGCCAAACATTACAAACAAGTGAGAAGCCTTAGCTGAAGAGTGACAAAATACTCATAAAACTAAGAATATAAGAGTATAATCAAGGAGACAGGTCCTTGGAACACTCCAGCAATTTCTCATAGGAACATAGAGATTGAACATTTTTGGCCTTTTCAAAGATGTGAATAGCTAGCCCTAACAGAAGAAAGCAAGCAGATCCTGGTAATAAAATGTACATATCTTAAAAATTCAAACCGGGAATTATTATTAAAATGTAAAATGACTCACAGGGGTTATCCTCTATCTGGAAGTGATTTGTTTGGATTTGTCAAGGGCAAGAGGGGAAAATATATCATTTTTTCTCAAAAGCATGTTGGCGTAAACTCGAGTGTCTTTTTGTATTTGAGTATATCTGACTAATCATCACTTCTGGTAATTAAAATATTAGCCAATTGCTCAGTCTCATCATTAATACAACATCAGATATGAAGACCATAATGTCTATGCACTACACACAGGCATCGCACTATATGTCCATTCCAATGCTGTTAATTCATTTAAAACTATTTCTTGAATACTGGTTGGGTGCCTACTGGATATTTACAGACCCTGGGAGAGAAAGATAAAAATATCCAAGACCTGCCTCTTCCTTCCTTGGAGCTCTGACCTAGTCAAGCTCACATATATAACGTGATCCCCATTTGTAGGGAATTTGAAAGTTTGGAATCATAATCGTTGGTGCTGAAGACAGGCAAAGTAAAAAGATAAGGCAATAAAATGAAGAGCTAGTAGAGAAGAAAAAGCTATTCAGGCAAAGGTAAGGCTGTGCCCAGAAGCAGAAAATGGCATTTCTCATCCAGAGCAGGGCACAGGGGAAAGATGGGTTAGTTAAGTACTGGTCAAAGAGCTGCTGGCTTCTATGAGGTGAGCACTATAAGGTACGACAGGCAGCCTTCTACTTGATGTGAATGCAGCCATCTTGACTCATTCCCCTCACAGCTGCCCCTCAGTGACCTGTATCATCTTCATGGCATGATATTAAGATAGAGAAGACCATTGGAGTGGGAGATGTGATTTTACAGTAAAACAACTGTGTCAGACTCTTGGTCATTTGCTTGGATTTATGCATGTACTTGGTGCATTTATGGCTGACTGATGTCATTTCTGCCTGACCTTATGGCCCTCATTTTTCTGACCCAAATCATAGAGGTTAATCTGGTGCCACTGTCACCCATGACCATAATTCTGTCAGGAAATCCTCTGTGCTGTACTTGACCTCCCTGTTCTACACTTTCAGACCTGTTCTTGGGATGGACCTGGGGATGGAATCTCTCTATAAAGCATATTAAAGATCCAATAATAATCCAGTCCTGTGGCTTAGACAAAAACAAAGTTTGTGGACATCAGAACTCACATTGACTTAAGAAATTATTCATATCCAAAGTTATAAAATCACTTCACTTTAAATAATGCATTAAGATGATAGCCACTTTGTGGAAATATCTGGGAGGCCCAAAGGGACCCAGGTAACAATGCTACGAACAAAGTATAGACTTTAAATAAATAAACTCTTAACCCAACCATACAGATGGCATACCATCAGAAAGAAAGGTCAGGCCTTTCATGACTTAAAGGCTTGCAGAAGTAGGGCAGTCATCCTATCTGGAAGCACTTTCTATGTCCTAAATCACACCCGAAGGGGAAGTGGTGGCATAGTCTCTTATACAAGAAGAGCAGAGAGTAGTTAAACAGGCTGTGTCGATGGTGTGGATTTTTTTAGGACTTTAATGGCCACTAAGAAAGGAAGAAGCCCCAAGCAGTATGTGTGGAGCCCTCTACACTCTGGGGATTCTCATAACTAACTGGGGATCTGCTGGTGCCCCCAGAACACTCTCTCTCTTCCCTGCTTCTCTGTGTTTGGCAATACGCTCATGCACAAATCCAGAGCAACGATACAGCGTCACAGTTGCCAGAGGGTGCCCAGTGGCTCATCTCTCCTCCTGTTGTTCTTGTCACCTCTAGGATGAGCAAGGTCCAAGGGCCATTGTCACCTGTTCATTTGCCTTTTAAATAAAAGCTAAGGACAGCAAAACACAGGAATGAAGACACCAGGGGGCAACAGCCTGCCCTCTCCCCTGCAGAGGCAGACAGAGTGAAAATGAAGATTCTATTGCGTCGGCCACAACCTTTGAGTCTATTTGGGAGGTTGCTTGCTGGGTAGGGAATTAGCATTTTACATGTTTTGTGCATGTATTGGGGCTTCATTTCAGTTTTGCCCTATGCCATAAGACTCAGTACAGTGATCATAACTTAAAGGGATATATGTCCAGTGCTGGGGCTCAGAGAGAAAAAAGGTTATCAGGCTGAATGTGCGTCTTTGGCTGGTCTATGATGGTCTATGATGGAAAGGGTATGAGCAGCCCTTCCAGATGGAAAAAAAACAGAAAACAAAGAAACAAACAATCTGTTTCCTTAGGTTAGCTGCCCACTGGCCCAGTGGATTCAGTCTGAAGCTTTGCTTCAGTTGTACTGGGCAAGCTTTGTCAGCACTACAGCCGACACGTAATAACTGAGTTTCTACAGAAAACTTTTCATTTCTCTGAACTCAAGGCCCACCCAGGGTCCTCTCTGCTTCTGTGGTTGGGTGGGTGGGAGTTCCTGGTCCTTTTCTTTTAGCTCAAACCATGACGTCCTTGGACATGTCGCACTTTGAAAGACCAGACCTTTGGCTCACGTGCTTTGTCTATCCTCTCATCAAGCATAACGTTTTAGCTCTCACAAGCTAAACCCACACGAGGTCAAGCTGAAGGTCATGCTAGCCCTAGGACCTACATCTTCCAGTTTCTGTCATCTTCAGTGAGAACCTCTGGTAAAGGAGGTCCCTAGTACTGACTCCTGCTAAGACTCCTCTCATTTCAAAAGACCCCAGTAAAACAGTCTTTAAAGCACGGCTCTTGACCATTGACTCTTCTCATCAAGAAGAGAGATGTCTTTCTTTCAACCCTGAGCTCCCTGGGCTCTGCCTGGACACCACACCACGGTGTAAAGGATGTTGTCAGTGCTAGGGTTGGGGACGGCTGAGTGTGAAGCCAAGGACCCCTCTGCTGGGAGCTTGGTCCTCAGAGTGCTAGTGCTGGGAGCTGGTGGGATCATAAAAAGTGTTAGGTCACGGGACACTGCCCTCGAGGAGTGGTTCTTCATTAGTAATCTTAAGAACTATCTATTTTAAGAGTCTTTTCATATACAGCAACTTCTCCTCTCACTGTGTGACCTTTTTGTACGTGTATACCCCTCCCCCCACATGCCATTTACTACGAGGGCCTTGCTTCATGGTCATTGATGTCAACACCACGCCATCAGACCTGCAGAACAACCAGCGGAATCATCCTCCTTTCCTAACAAAGTACCCAACCTGGGGAGATTTACTACAGTGATGGTAAACTGACTCAGTTTCCCACCAACCTTGAGGACATGGCTGTTGCGGCTGTCTGTCATCTAGAATGTTCTACTTAGAACTAACCCATCATGTTAGGAGGATGCTCAGGCCGCCTGGGGGAAGGGTGACTTGGGGAATATGGCTGGCAGAGACTTGGCAGTTGAGTTAGCCATTTTTTTTAAAGAAGTGGATCCCAGGGCTATTGCTTGCTTTCCTCACTAGACTCTGACCGAACCTCGGATTCACAATAAAATAAACTAACATTGCTGTTTTCAGCAAATGATCATTGCAGTGATTTGCTCCACGGCAATCAGTCAGCAAGTGGAGCCCCCACCCAGTGTGGGGACTGAGGGTTGTTCACGGTCCTCACCTGGCCGATGGGCCTTTGGAACCGCCATGTTCACCACACGCCCTCCATCCTGAGGTTTGGGGGGAGACGCAGTGAATCTGCAGATCCCCGATTCTGAAGGGGTACTGGAGGTCAGACTGTCCGTGTACTCGTTTGTCCCTGCCGTCAGCTGCTCGGAGGACGTGTCGGATATGAAGCACTCTGTGATGGTGAACTTGGCGTGCCTCAGCTGCTCCTCCATCTTGGCGTGCTCGTAGGCCCTGGCCAGTTCTTCGTAGGTAGAGGAGGCACTTTCTGTGGAGACCATGCTGCTCCTTGCTCTGTCTATCTCACACCGGGGAGAGAGAAAAGAGAGGCAGCATGAGTTGAGAGCCTATGTTTGGACCAAGAGGATGAATGACCTTTCCTGGCTTGTGGCTGTATCTAGGGGAGGCTTAGTCAGAGCTTCCGCTTTGTCTGCTCTGAGGCCAGATTCATCAACAAAGTTCAGGGACTTCGCATCAAACCATTTGCTTCAGTCAGATGTCTCAGCCCTGGGTATTTTTATAAATAAGCAAAGCCTTCCTCTCAAACAATTTGGCTTTTGGCAGGGACACTTGGGAGGCAGTGTCAACGCTGCGGCACCCTTTCCTGCTCCAACCCACAAACACATCTGCACTGCAGAGGCTCTGTAATTGGCATAAACACCCAAGCTTTGAAGTTCAGTTCCTTGGGCATCAACTCAGAAAGGAAGATGTGGTGATCCTTAGAAGACGACAGGCTGAAGGGATGGCCCAGTCAGTAAAGTGTCTGTCATGCAAGCATGAGGACCTGAGTTTGATCTCCCGTACCCATACTAACAACTGGTGTAGGAGAGGCAGGAGAATCCCTGGGGCTTGCTTTGAATCAGTTTAGCTGAGTTCTAGGTTCTGGAAGAGGCCCTATCTCAAAAAATAAGATGTGGGTGATTGAAGAAGACACTCAATGTCAACTTCTGGCCTCTGCGTGTACATGTGCAGTGTATGTTCAAGAGCATGCACATGTGTGCATACACACACACACACACATACACACACACTCTCTCCACACACACATACAGACACACCACATACACATATGCACATGCCCCCATCCCTCACATCCACACCCCCCACACCATACATACACCCCCACACCCCCACACACTACACACATACACACACTATACACATACACACACACCACACACATACACACCACACACGAACATTCCACATCCCCCACACCATACACACATACACACACATTCCACATCTCCCCACACCACACACATATACCACACATACACATACACAACCCCTGTCCCCACCCCCGCACTGAAATTGACTTTCTCACGAGGCAGAACAGTCCCTGATACCCAGGATTCATCCTTTGCTGTTATCAATCTTGATGGGAACTAGAAAATAGGTCAAAAACCAGTGCAAACAGGCCTTACCACAAGGCCGTGTCACCTCAGTCAAAGGCATCTCTGTGTTTTAAACCTACAGAAAAGTTTTGAAGTCACCTCTGAGAACCTTCTAAGAGAAATAACAGACATAAAAGTAAGTCCCCACAGTGACGTACCATCTTTAGAGCCCTGGTTTTGAAGTGTATTGTGAAGAGGGAAAAAATGAGTATTAAAATTCTCTATAGCTATTAGATTCAGATATAACTTTTCAGAGTTTGGGGGAGGTCATGTTCGGAAGTGAAGTCTTGTTGGTTGACACCATCAACCTGATGACTTGTTTATGGTATAATCAACCTGGTTCATTGCCAGAAGGATCAGCCTGTGCTCCCTGTGGGGGTGCTGTGACCTCGTCCTGGAGGGATGTGAAGCTCGAGTTCTTAGTCCTGGAGGTGGGAGTGGGTCAGACGCCCTCAGAGCACAATCAGCAATTACTGCGTTGTGTGGGTGAGATGTCAAAGTGCCTTTCTGTGGGGTAGGAACTACAAGGGAGAGAGAGCGGTATGGGTGGGAGATTCAAGATACCTGCAAGAGAGATGGATGCACTTGGCTCAACCCTGCAGAACTCAGTAGGGCCCTGTATATGGGGACGGCTAAACATTTGGCCTAGGAACTGGCAGGGGAAACAGTTGTCATTTGAAAGTGACCTTTACTAGAGAAGTTAGGTGGGAGGAAAGGGAGGCTTCACCGGCTTCCCTCCTCGAAGAGCCTGGGGAGCCCTGCTATGACCAGGAAGGGAGCGTGCACTGCCCACCTGTGTCTTGTGATGGGCTGACGCTGTAGCTGTCACTCTCCTTGTCCACGGAGCCTGTAGCCCTGGGGGTAGGCAGTCTCCAGTCTGTGGTGAGGGTGTGTGCTGAGATGGTGGGGTGGGGTCTGTTGAGGGTCCACTGGCTGGCGTACCGGTTTCTTGCTGTGGGTCCAGCCTTTGCATTCCTCCTGGTGGTGGGATCTGCAAAGAACAAGGGGTGATGTGTGTCTGTCTTCAAGGGTCAGACACAGTAGATGTTGCCCTCCCTCCCTGCCTCCCTGCTCAGAGGAGCCCCTGGGAAGCCTTCCTTGGATTTTCCCCCACTGAGAGCCTTCTTCCCTTTTTTTCCTGACCTATTTACTAAGTTTGCCAGATAGTTAAGTATTTAACAAAATCTCATAAGCTGAAGAACACCCCCTTTGGGTTTGGAAACTTTAGATCAGAACCTTGTTTGTGGCCATTAACAATGGCCGAAACCTTCATTTAAACTTTCTAAGAGAAGGGAACTTGGCCACACTTGGCCAAATGTCTTTGAATATGATTTCCTTTCAGAGGTTCATTTACCCTTCTGTGCTGGTGTAGCTTGAACTACACCCTGCTCCCCACTCCACCTCAAGTTATGCCCTCATCCTGACTTCAGGGTCATAGAACATGATCTCATCTGGAAGAACAGCCATCGCATACATAACTAGTCAAGAGGAGGTCACAGGGGGAATAGGGTGGGTCCCTATGCTGTGTGGCTGGTGGACTTATAAAGAGATAGATACAGGAGGAGGTTGCCCCCTGCAGGGAGAACCAAGAATTGTGTCTGAGTCTAGGATGACCAATGACTGCTGGAAGCCTTGCTTCAAGTTAACTTATCAGTTCAGTCACAACTTTCCATCCGGTCATTTAAGCTGAAGACCCTGGATGCAAAAGACCACGTTTCTTTTTTCTGTCCCAACATCCTCTTGGCGTGTGATGGTATGTCCCTTGCTGAGCATTGTGGGAACTTTGATGAAGACTTGAACTATTTAATATGAACAAACAGTTAAATGAAGTCTGGGTAGCATGTGTCAACTGTCTGTACAAAATGTCAAGGTCTACGTGTATATGGGCTGCTTCCAGGGACTTGTGTCTTCTTTAAATCTGGAACTAAGGGTAGCGGGTGAATGGAGAGTAGCATGGTCTTAGCTCAACCCTGGTGAACTAAGAACAGGGACATACTAGTAGCAATGTGTGTTGGGCCCTGGAGCAAGCCAGAATAATACCTTTCCTGAAATTCCATGGACCAGGGGAGGTGTTCTGTTCCCTGGAGTGCTTTTCTGGGACTCCAACTGAAAGTAGTCCAGGGTCCTGGAAGGAACTTTTCCATGTCTGAATTCTCTGCTTCTTAGAATGGCACAGTCTGGCCACTTTGTGATCAGCACTGGTACAACTATTCCAAAGGAACAAACTGAGACCCAACTTTGGACATGGCTACCTAGGCTCAATTACATGCCTCTATGAACTCGGATGGCTCTCCAGGGTAGGTGCAAGGGTCTGTCTTTAGAGCTGTCTATACAGCTGGTCCATAATGGTGGTTGGGATTGGTATTTAGCCTGAGTCACTTCACGGATCAACAATGGCAGCTTAGGCATGACATTGCTCTTCTGCCTGTCTGTTCAGGCACCATCTCTTACTTGGCCAGATGTGGACTGATCCTGCTGTAGTTGGGTGTGCACAGGACCATGGTTTGTCCATAATCCCCACTGGAGCATGAAATGCTGATCAGGGCATCAGGGAAAAGCCTTTCTTGCAAGTGGAAGATTTTCCCCTTTGCAGGTTTCTAGTTATTGGCTTTTGAACCAATCCATCATTCTAGGATTTAGGAGAGGAACATTAAGAAGATGGCCAAATCAATACATTTTAAGACTCTCTGGGTCATCAAAAAACCCACTCCTGCTGCATTTGGCTACATTGATTTTTTTTTCAGGCGCATTTCAACTCTTGCAGAATTCCATAGAAGGCAGCTTTATTAGAAGATAGTTTCTGGCTTTGATGAGAATGCAAATGAGCTATACCAAAGTGTCAGAGCCCTGTACACAACAAGGTGTGAATGATAATTGTGATTTTTCCCAAGGAAGAGGAACATTCCAGAGAGGTCCTCCACAAGATAGAAAAACAGTGTCACGGGTAGGAGTCTAAATGTCTTCCAGCACTATTGACTTGATAAGTGGGGCTTAAATAGTACAGCTTGTTATTTAAATGCTAATGAGTCTTTTCTAGAAAATTACCCAGCCCCTTATGTAAGTTTTGAGGAATCTCATTTTTCTACTCTTTGGGTTTCAAATTGCAACCATACTTGTAGAGGATTCAGAGTGCTCTCTCAGCCTGGATGCCTGGGCTAGGGCAGACTCGAAGTCCCTGGTTCTCTTCTCAAGTCTCCAAGTTCTCACCTGGGGTTTCCTGCCTTAGAAAGCTCTTTGTTCTGTGTGGAGGAGATCAGGTCTTGCTTCCCCACCGAGACCTCCCTGCTTGGAAAATTTCTATTCAAAGCTACAATTCTTTTCAAGTTAATTCTGTTCATTATCCCTTTCCCCCCCTGGATGAGGACAGAGCTGGCAGTAGCCTGATAAATGATGAAAATATAGGTCATGGTATCAGTTTTCTGAGCCGCAGGCCACAGTTCTGCTCTGTGCTATGCAGGTGTCCTAGGGTTAGAACTGTGTCAGGATGTGGGGAGACAAGTGCACCTGACACACTTTTCTTCTTCTTTTCTTTAAATAACAAGGTTTTCAGCAACCATTATTTTGTATCTGGATTGAACTGGGTATGGTCGCTTCCAACAGCGGTGTAAATACTTGGATTCTGCTCCGAGGTGACTTTGCTCACCCAGGGATTTTTCTGCCCCTGCATGGAAGGTTCTTTGCCAACCTCCCAAGCCTCTAATATGAATACAACTCAGCGATTAAACAGCTTTTCAAGCAGCCAGCGAGTTAGAGGACAGGGGTAGAAATAACTCCTGACCTTTCAACTCCCGGTCTAAATCTGCTCTAAGTTTCTGCTCATTGAATCAAATTATTTTAATTATCCCGGATTCAGGATCAGAGAGGATTCTGTGGGTAATATGTTGGTTATGAAGCAAGTCACGTGTGGTGTGTGCTCACTGGATTAGTGTTCCTTTAATCACCTGCTATCTGTTTTCAGGTCTCCTAGATGAGGCCTCAGTTATGCATGGAGAATTTAGCAGTCTTCTCATTCAAAAGAGCCGATCATTTCCCTATTTAAGTAGCAGACGCTTATCCAGGGCTTATGGTGCATTGAACCATGGGATCACCTTGCCCACAGGAGCTATTTTTTTCCTGTACTCTCTCATACCATCCTGAGTGACAGAGTATATATTCAGAGTTGTAGTAATAAAGATTCAATGGTTTTCATTATTTGGATATGACCCACTCACATCTTCCTATGTTTTTCTTTTTGATCACTTCTACATGAATTATAAAAGTTAGTACAGCGTAAATGCTAGGAAATCAGTTGTTATTTGTATCATTAGGGTATGCTGTTTGTGGACATTGAATCTATAGACACAAGTGCAGTAGATATGAGAACTCACTATATGTATATGATACGTGTGTGTGTGTATACATATTCACCTGTGTGTTATATAAGCCTTCTTTAATTTCCACATGCCCTTTATGTAGTATCGTCTATACTCAGAGGTTACACACATTGGCTAAGTGTAGGGCTTTCAAATCATGTTGCCTGGTTTTCAAGGCTAGTTTTGTTACTCAAAGGCTATGTAACTCTGGCTTTGTAATCTCATTTGGGTAGGCCTGGTCCCTCCTTTCTGAGACTGGTGACATCACCGCCACCTCTAGCTCCGGGTGATCGGAATGTGTGAGCACCCAGGGTATAAAAATCTATGATGTCTGAGCAGTAGACCCTCAGCCTGCTGGGAAACGTCCTGGGTGCATTGGGAGGATTCCAATGGGTTAATCGAGAAGGCTAAAATCTTGGCTTAGGCAGTTTGACAGAAGAATGCCCCTTAATGGTTCATAAAACAGGCTTCTCAGATGGGTAAAGAGGTCAGGGATGGACAGGCGAAGGGCCAGGCTGAGAGCCACATGACCAGGTCACTGGATGTGGCAATGTAGAGGGTGGTGAAGCTGCTCTAGTCAGAAGTGATGCAGGGCTGGGCAGGAGATGGGCATGGTAAGGACTTGGGGTTTTCTGGCTGAAGCTCAGCTACCTTCCCTGGGTTTCTCTGTACTGGAAGGTTGCAGCTTGTGGGCTGGGGACTTCAGCATCTGGGAAGTACATCTCTGAGCCATGTCCACATCTGGCAGGGAGCCAGGACCTGTGGGCAGACCTTAGCTCTGGTAACTCTCACAGCCGTAAAGATCCAGTGCACCAGCCCTTCTAGATAATTAAGGGGCAAGGGAAAGACATGGGAGGGAGGCTGTTCTTAGAGCCCCACAGTCAATAATTTCTGGGTTTATGGATTTTTAGCAGCCAGTGCAGCTGTCTGGGACTTCAGAGGTGTTTGTCCTGTTATCAAGTTGAGGAAGCCGGGCAAATCATTCCCCTCTCGGGACCGTGACTCCCTTGTCTATGTGTGAGGATTGAATTACATGTGAACTTGACAATCTGTATCACTAGGCAGTGAGAGGACCAGATGCCAGCAGCAAAACTTGGTAACTATTTGACCCTCAATATCCAGTGGTTATCCAACCAAGGACTTGGCCAACCATTGACCACAAGTAACTAGAAAACAAAATGTGTCCAGCTAGACGTCCTGTTATCATTCTCTGTGATGAGATAGCAGCTATCCCTGTATGGCATGCAGTGTACATACAGTGTACACATGGTGAGCAAATGCTGTGCATGCAGTGTGCACAGTGTATGCATACGGTGTACATACAGTGCACACACAGAGTGCATGCAGTGTTACACTGCACATACAGTGTACATACAGTGTGTGAGGCATTAGGAATCTGCGTGTTATTTAGTGTATATGTGAGGATGAGTACATCTTATACAGAAACACTGGACCACTGTGTTCATTACCATTTGCGATCTTAGCACAGCACAAGCTAGAGTCACCTCGGAAGAGGGAACCTCAATTGAGAAAGTGCCTCTACCAGACTGACTTATAGATAAGTTTGTGGGGCATTTTCTTGACTGATGGTTGGTGCAGCCCACTGTGGTTAGTGCTGCCCCTGGGCAGGTGGTTCTGGGTTGTCTATGAAGGCTAAGTAAGTTGCAGAGACCAACCCAGTAAGCAGCACCCCTCCATGACCTCTGTATCAGCTGCTGGGTCCAGGTTCCTATTGTGTTTGAGTTCCTACCCTGACTTCCCTCCGGGATGGACTATAACCTGGGGTGTGCAAGCCGGAATAAGTATTTTCCTCCCCAGGTTGATGTGGATCATGATGTACATTACAGCAATAGAAAATGAACTAAGAGAGCCATTTTATACAAGGCGCTCGAGCAGCCATGACTTCTAGAAGTCCAGGAGCCCATGGATAGTAAGGAGAGAGGATATTTATTGGATGCATGATAAATGTTCTATACACAGGTAAGCAATCTCATGGATGAATGGGTAGATGAATGAATGGGTAATTGTCAGGTAACTATAATATCTGACCGATAAAGAAAAATCAATCATAGGTCATTACACTTTTACAGACTTCACCAGTTTTCCCAGGAGCGGATCCTGTGGGCAACTTTACATCAGAGGGGGGAAAGAATGTGCTTTCCCTGGGAGGTTAGGGCACACAGACCTGATAGACAGAAATCTCCAGGGATAGGTGAGAAAGAGGGGCAATGGATTGAGTTCCTAGGTCCCACCTCGGTAAGTTAAATATCTGTTTACTCTTATCCCTCTCACTCTGACCTCAGCACTCTGTTGATGATCTGCACTTGAACTTCATGGGGTGCCTAAGGTGTGAGCTGGGAGCAGGGTGTGAACAGAGCCCCGGGTTCAAGTGTGTAACATCAGTGCCATCCATGCAGGAGGAAGGAAGTAAATCAGGCAGAAGACATGGCCAAGGTATGTGTCCTCACATGCTGAAAGCTGTGAACGGCACGTTGTTGCTATCCCTCATCCATACGAGAAGAATTTGGAGCAACTCAATTCTCTGGCAAACTCGTAAAATACTTGGGAACACAAACTCTGCAGTGCTATTGTGTTTGTATACAGACAGCAGCTTGCTGATGCTCTAATAACAAATAAAGGCTCCTGCAGTAGCAACATGATTCTAACACCGAGGACAGAGGAATGACGCCTTTTGTAGTCGAGACCGTGGGAAATATAGCGGGATCATAGGAACCTTGGCATCCATTGGGACTGGATCCCAGAACCTCCTTGGGTACCAGAGCCTGCAGATGCTCAAGACTCTTTGACAAAATGACACTGTGTTTGCATAGAACTTGTGTGTGTGTCCTCCCACACACTTCAAACCACAAATTCCTAAGAGTACCTAATTTAATGCAAATGCTACAGAACTGTTAGGCTGCATGTCTGAGGGAACTGTGATCAGGGAGCCTCAGCCCTGCTTGGTACAGGTGGAACGAGGAGTTCTGATGTGTGTGCAGCTGCGCCCGCAGAGGCAGAACCCTTGGCTATGGAGCTGGCTTCACAAATGAGACTCTACAAACACAGCAAGCTCTAATGAGCTGGGCTTGGGCCATAGGACTGTGGGACTGTGTTAACACAGATGTGACAGCTGGTTAGAGGTGGTGGCAAACTCCAGGGAGCAAGAGCCAGCAAGCAAAGGTCTGGGTTCCAGAACATTCCTGAAGGTCAAGCCTCTGAAGGTGCTGTGGTGCCAGTCACTCGGTGTCTTCATTAAAAACAAACACCACACAACACGCACATACAAAACCTGCACATTACCATGTTTAGGTTTGAGAACGTAGCTAATGGGATAATTAAAAGATTCCAGACATCTTCAATAGAAGATGGTTTGATGGGATTCGCCATAAAGAGAAGAAGCATGCTCTCAAGTTGTAGTGTTTCTGGGTGACAGTCGGGCTGGATCCTGGGACCGTGTTGTAGGACTATCAGAATGGAACCCACACGCATGGCCTGGCTTAGGCACTGGTTTCTGTCTCTTGCTCTCTTAACAGCTTTCGTGGCAGCTCGCCAGCACCCCAGGGCTGTGTCTACCACAGTGTTCTGGAAAGTCTTGGGGTTTTTCCCTCCCTGCTCTCTCCTGTCAGACAGCTCCGGCTCTCCCTCTGATGACCTTGGTTCCCCTCTGACCTTGGTTTATACCACCTCCTCCTCCACGGAGGAGTCCCCCCAAAAACCAGGTCCAGGGGGCTCTTCTCTCTGTCCCTGTACCAGATCTGCCTGACTCTGCATTTCTTCACTCTGTCTTTTCTTTATCTACCATCTCCCAAGAAAGGAACCATACTCCTTGTGTAATATCTGCCTTCCCACCTCTTTCCTCGTTTTGTTTGCAGTGCATTCCCAACAGTGAGTATGAGCCATATATGCAAAGTGAAATCCAAATAAACATTTATAAATGCTGGATGAATGAATTGTTCTATTTCCCCAGTGATGCTTAACAGCTTGCTAGCCATGAGACATGTAGCACACTCCTCCCAGGGTTCTGGCCTGCTTGCTGGAGTACCTGGTTTACAAGGTCTGCACGTGTTACAAATTCATCTCTGATATTTTAAATGCCGTCAAAGCCACTTCCTGTTATCCCAGGGCATATTGTTCATGTTGCTAGAAGTTTCCAGTACATTCCTGTCATTGCCTCTGCTCCCGCATTAACTGTTTGTGACAGCCATTGTGCATGCCCTTGCTCTCAAAGGCTATCCAAAGGAAAGAATGATTTTGTGTTGCCTTTTACCTGGGAGATGGAACCAATGTGCCGTGTTCAAGGCAGGCAAAGATGTGTCTCCCAGATGTGTCAACTTTCCTTTGACTTAAGAGAAAAATACGTAACCTAGAAACCTGAAGAAGCTGAAGCCAGATCTCAGCCCACAGTGGTGAAGTGAGTGACTGAAGAGTGGTCAAGGCCTTGAGGCATTTTAGTGACAAGGCGCTTAGCTTGTAGACACAAGCCCAGAGAGCTAGTGATTCCTACCGCTTGTGTATTCAGAACATACTGACACCCTCAGAAGGAAGATGAGCTTAGCACAGGGGACAAACTAAACATGGCTTCAACATGGTGAACACCACAGCCTCAGGTGATCCTCAGCCCTGTTCAATGCCGTCCTGAGTGTTACAACCTGGTTTACTAACAGATCAGTCACGCCATGAAGCTCATTGCATGGCATAGGCTAGAATTTGTAAGCTACAGCGTCCAGCAATGCATCATGGGTTTCCTCAGGATACTATATGGTTCTAGAAGTGTGTGTTTTTGCAGAGAGAGTGACTGGGGACTTCCAAGCCAGACAGCAAAGCTTCCAAAATGATGACTGGGACATCAATTTCTCACCCTTTGGGGGGATTTACGAATAGTTTCAATTATAAAGAAACAAGACTACCTAATTAATAAGCTAGATGTACATTAGAAAACTTCTTTGCAGTAATTAATTTCCATCTATTATCAATGCAAATCTGAGTAACTAAGCAGAAAAAAATCTCTAGATAAGCCAGAGCCATTGTTTCTTCTCCGTGTGTTTAGGAGAAAAATGTTAGCTTTGAGGTCAGACATTTCTACAGTAGCTTTCTGTGTGCACTTCATGTGTGCAACCTTGGACTTGATCTTCCTTCCAATGTATGAAACAAGGACTATGGCATCTACTTTATGAGTTGGGGACCTTGAAAGGTTGCTATGGATAACCAACTCGAGATTCTTTCCCTTCCCCCAAATGGGACACTGCCCAACACATTAAAGTTAATCATTCTTCTCTTTTCCTTGCTGTATAAAGTTCAAAGGATTAGATTCACCTGAGATTTCTAGCAGTTTCTACAGTAAACCAAGATGAAGGTGTGTTGGTTTTGAATTGACACATACCTGACAAGTAATAAAGGACATCTCGTTATCCCAATTAAGAGTTCATCACATCTACTGCTTAGGCGTGAGATTGAGAAGCCCCACTGTTATTTGTGAGGGGCACGGATTGTCGGCATGGATAACAGCCACACATTCCAAGTGCTGCTGGATACTCACTCGTTCCTGGCCGAGCATCGGAGACATCCACTAGGGGCCCGGTGGCCTGAGACACCGATTGGTAATGCACCGTGTGAGTCACCGTCAGTGACTTCTGTTTGGCTGCCTCCCCAAAGTCAGCATCCGTTAACAGGACTGTGGAGCGGTCATCTGCAAGAGGGAGCACACAGGAGAGCCAAGTGTGTTTAACAAGGGTGCGAACAAATGGCAGTCTAAAGACACGCACGCACGCACGCACGCACGCACGCACGCACGCACGCACGCACGCACGCACGCACAGCAGCCACTGCAGAGAATGTCAGCTTTCTCTCTGTTTTGGGCTCGGCTTCTTGTGAAAACAACGCTGGTGGTGTAGCTGACCACTTGGTATACTTTTGGGGTTTGTGTGTTTGTCCAATGCTTGCCCGATATACTATACATCGTCAATGTTCCCAAATAGAGTTGCCCTGTGGGACAGGCCTTTTCAGCTGATGGAACACTCTGTGGAACTAAACCGTGCAGTCCCTGCCCTGGGGTTGGCTGTCACACAGGCCTCAGTCAGTGTTTGAAGGAGGAAGCGGGGAGAAGGGCTGTCCTGAAGAACCTGATGGCTCCTCTCCTTTTCTCCTGATACTTCTGAGCTTTAATCTTTAGTACACACTTTGACTGACCTCGAGGATGTCTCTCCTGTAAGTCCCTCAGGGCACAGGCTCCGGAAGGCTGGAGAGGCAAGAGCTGGGGCCTCGGGGTCCCAAGTGTGTGTGTGTGTGTTTGGGGGGGGGGAGCTGTGTGAGATGCTTGTGCCCTGTCTGTCTGTGGACCATCATTATCCCCCCCTTTTAAGATACAAAGAGAGACTTTGGTAGGGAAGTATGGAGCTCCTGCACATTTCCAGAGACTGTGAGTCAGGCTGATGTCCTGATTATCAGTCAGCCAGGACCTGCTACAGCATGTCTGAAGGGATGGGGGGTGGGGTGGGGGTACTGATGCTATGCTCATAAACAAGCAAGGCTTCTGTGCCCAAAAATGGCTCTGAACAGAGAGAACCTTACAAAACCCAGTTGCTCAGGCTCTGGCAGGGGAGGAAAGGCCTCTTGAAGTTAGCATCAGATTTCTTGGCAGAGAAGTGGAGGGGAGGCTGCCAAGCTGTCTGTGAGCGTCCCAGCGGGTGGCACGGCACAGGTTGGTATTGAGATGAGTGCCAGAGCTGGGCTTTGGAGGCTTGGCTCTGGAGCTGTCATTCAAACCTTCATAGAAAGTGGGATCCGCACACAGATGGAGTCTCGCAATTACGGCTGATACCGGAGGACCCCTATCTTCCTTGGTGTGTGCTCCATAACACGGCTGTGTTGTGGATTCTGGGAGGTGGCTGTGTTTTTAAGATGAGATTCACATCTGGGTTATAAAGCCGTCCTGGGAAATGTCAAGTGCCTCCTCGCTGATTGGGAGGTTAGCCATGCCTTCTGGGCAGAAATGAGCGGTGGTCTAATGTTAGATTCTTACAACCAAAGCCCAGAGTGTTTCGTAGTAATTAGAAAACGCCATCAACCCACTATTTCGGAGTTATAGGAGACAAATGATGGTTGCTGACAGATGATGCCGGGGAGATTGTGATGGATCTCTGGCTGCAGGTCACAATGACATACAGAGACGATTGGCAGGCCGTCTGGTATTCAGCCAGCAACCAAGAGCCCATGGAAGCCATGTGCACTGACAGGCTCCATCTTGCTGTAACAGGCATTTGAAGGATTATGAGGAGGAACACTTACAAACATCCTCTGTACCCATTATGTAACCCGTGACCTGCCAAGCTCCCTAGCCTCCCCGCATTCTCAAATCCACACACAGGGTATTGTTGGCCTAGCAAAGTGCACGGCCAAAGGTGATTTTGGTTTTAATGTCCTGTCTCCAGAGGTCAGTAAGAGAGGCATTATGTAAGTCCCAGCAGCAAAGACAAAGACACCCAGAAGCAAAGAAAGCATGGTCTTTGGTTTGCACTGAGGAAAACCAACACACCCTACTGCACTTGAGAGAAAGTGGGGATTCCTGTTTCACACGAACCTAAGAATGAATGAGAGTCATGTGAGTGAGGGCCAGACTGGACTTGGCCACAGTTTTGCTAATCAAGGCTATGCTTGGACTGAGTGCTGATGTAGAAAGGGCAGACTGGGCTTGGCATTTCAGAGTCATCAGCCTGATCTCTTACAGCCTTCCTGGTAGGAGGTGTTCAGGGGCCATATTGGGAAGCAGGCAGTGTACCTAGGCCATGGAGAAAGGGTAGCCCCGGAGTAAGTGGCAGATGCTGGAGATGGTGGAGGGACACCTTCCAAAGGAGGTGGTCCCAGTGATTGTTTACTAAGATTCTGGTCTTGATTTTCATGGTCCTTGAAGCCTCACAGAACTTAAGAGGGTCCTGTTAGCAGGTGGCGATGGCCTGTCACTAGAGGTAGATGGTATGGTGGTTGGCCAGTTATGAAAACCTTTCCACATCTCATAGAAGAGCAATCTCTTTCTTGTGAGCTGATAGGTGGTTAAGCAGATAGCATGGAACATGCTAAAAGAGACCATGGGATTTAGAGAGCTCTTGACAAACGTTAGGGGCTGCCATGGTTGTAACCAATCATGGGAAGATGGCAGGTCAAGATGCCGGGTTTGTGGTGCATAAGCCTCAGTGCCTGTCATTTTGCATGGCTTCTCTTAAGACTGAGAAACTTGGGGGTTGTGGAATGGGGATCTGGCTGTTTCTCTCAGCCCAGGATGTTATGGGATGCCAGGAATAGGGAGACAGCCTGCACGGAGGCATTTATTTGTTTAAGTCTTAATCAAATCTTGAAGGTTTATTTAATGAAGGCTGACCTTGTCAGGGTTGGCATCAAAGGAGAGCAGAGAGGATTTTTAAGGCGAAGCTGCACAAGGCGGGCCTGAGGAGCTCACTGTGCTGTAAAGTTTTCATTGTTGGAGGGACAGCGGTCTCTCCAGGAGAGGCCAAAGCGAGCAGAGTCAGGGAACACTCGTGTATTTACTGGCACTTGCTATGCCCCTCAGCTTCTCTACTCATGGGACATCCAAACATGGTGGTCCCTCACCCCACAGCAGCCACTCCCTGGAATGTGACTAACAGGGCACCTTACCTATGGTCTCCATTGTATCTCTCTCTTCAATCAAAAGCTGAGCCCTGGGTATATCAATGTGCATCCTCAGAGTCTGTTGCTGTTTGCTCAGGGTATCTGAAGTCCGTGTGTTCTTGCTGAGAATAAGAGACAGCATGTGTTAGCCAACCCAGTTCAACATGACATTACGCTGGCACATCGCTCTGTATCAACCTGGTTTGTTGTTTAATTATGAAAACAACTTGAAGCGATGAGAGGGCAATGTATATGACAGAAAATGCCTTTCGTTCGATTAAGAGATATGTATTAAGATTGTTTCAGTAGACAAAGGGGATTCAGAACATACACACTTTCAATAGGTGGGATCAATAATGATCAATCTTGAGAAAATTCCCATTTCTTGGGTCAGGGTGAAAATAACGATTTAAAAGGGGGCAGACAATGACATATATAGTTATACATTATGTATCTATATCTATCATCTGTCTATCATCTATATAGTTATACATTATATATCTATATTTATCATCTGTCTATCATCTATCTATTTATCTATCATCTATCTATCTATCTATCTATCTATCTATCTATCTATCTATCTACAGAGGAAGCCTGTGAATAGCTCGGCACTGGACAGTGGCTCCACTAACAGAACTGTATTTATACCTACTACACTTTTGTTTTTCTCTAGTGACAAGTCGCATGCATTGTTAGCCTCTCTAACATCACACTGGTTCTCTTAGCTGAGCACTATTTTGAAATAGAGAGAAAAAAAAACTCAATTACTAAAATAATTTTATCTCAAAATTTGTGTACCAGAAAATTACTCTGAGAGTGATTTCTCAAGTAATGGAGGTAGGTGGTGGAACTGCCTGGCGTAATCACGGCTGGTTATAGCCGGCAGCTCCAAGTTAAACCTTCATGCTGAACAGCCGACAGGGGCCTTAATTAGCAATCCACTTAGGGGCGGTTCAGTCTTTCATACAGATATGCTGGATGTTAAAATGTTTTCCGAAGCACTCCCTAGCCAGTGAAAGGCATTGGGATATTTCTTCAGTGAAGCCGTTGACAGTAGGTCTAAGTCCAGGGGTAGAATCTTCAACATCTCTACAGGGCGATTTCTAGAATCAGGTTCATCTGTTGCTTGCATCTACTTCCTCCTTCCTTCCCTGGCTTTTAATGTCTGCCTGTCCATATCTGTCTATCTCTCATGCCTGTGCCTGTGTGTGTGGAGTTAACATTGGGTGTCGTCCGCAAAACCTCCTCATCTTGCCTTTTTGAGATGGAGTCCGGTTGGAGCCAGTGTTAGCAGTTTATGCTAGGCTAGTTACTCAGCGAGTATCCAGCGATTCTGACACAGGCACACCTGACTTTTTATACGGGTGCTTGGGATTTGAACTTGGGTCCCAGGGCTTGTATGGCAGGCTCTTTACCCACTGATCCCGCTCCCCAGCCTCATTTGTTTGTTACATTCAAGGGAGAGCAAGGTCTGCCCAGTGCACCTAGAGTGCTTTACTCTCCAGTGAAGGAATTCCTAGACCTCTGTCTCCTTAGTTCTTCCTCCCTCACTCCTAAACCAAGTGGCTGATGGAACCTAAATCATCCAACATCGTGAGCATCTGAGAAAGCCCTGTATGCTGCCCATTGAAGCCCAGGTTACAGCCCGATATTTTACAACACCCTTCTCTTCACATGAACGTAAGCAAGGCACCCCACAAACAAGGCTACACTCAGAAGGTTCACTGCTCCTCTGGGTGCTTCACCTTCAACCACATTTCTTGCTCTAGGGACTCGTAACTGGGTCATAGACCCCAATCATGTCAATTATATTCAGCCTACATTCAACCCCTTGGGCCTGGTTTCTTTACATGGTTTCTATACACTTTCAAATTATTCCACTTCCTATTGCACTTGTGGTACAAGGAAGACAGGAGAAAAGTGCAGAGATTCACACAGTTGCAGAACACGAAGAGCGTTTGAGATCCCTGGGGGACTGTGTGCTGCTCGCACCATATGCTCCTACAGAAGCGCATAGGCAGCCTCTACCCTGTGAATACCCAAAAGACCTGTTTAGAAGCCATGGAGGACTCGAGCATGTCCTTGTACCGAAAATAGAAACCTGAGAGCGGTTCCTTCTCCTCAAGGATAGTTGTGAGGAAGCAGCTGGTCTGACACACTATGAGCACCCAGAACAGGTTACACTCAAGTGACAATGAAGGACCCCTGTCTCAGGGACATGGGAAACAAGCTAAGCAACCGCTGCGAGGTCTGCTGCTGGTGTGGGAACATGACACCGTATGACAAGGACAGTGAGGAAGTGAGGGCTGGAGGGAGAACCCCACATCTCCAGAGAAGATGCTGCCAGACCCCACAGTGGAAAGGCAAGCAAATGGCTCGGTGAACCTTGAGCCCCAGGTCCTTGCCAGTGAGGCCGCCATGTATACTTCCTGTCCCCTTTGAGAGAGCATATCCCCTGGCCCTGCTACAATGTCCTTGTGATGCCAGCCTAGCAGCCATCTTTTCAGTAGGCCAGGTTGGTCGTGCGGGGGAATCCCTCCTGTCCTAGCCCCATTCTCTACTTAATTTGGTTTTCTTGGCACCATCTCCAGCATACGTTTAATCAAGTCAATTAAACATATGTAATTGGCTTATCTTATTCATTATCTGTCTCTCCCACTGGAATCGCGTCTCCACAGGGATAGACTCATCTGCTCTGGTCCTGACAACGCCCCCAGAACAGCAGGTGGCCAAAGGAGGTACTAAGTATTAAGTGTGTCATGTTATCCTGTGTGACAGGACACAGACTTAGAAACCTTAGTCCCAAAGACTTCCCGGTTTAAAGGTGTTTCATGATATTAATACTTATGGCCATGTTTGGTTTTTCTATTGTTTAACATGTAAAGGATGATCCTCAAAACCGATCACCATTGGGCATTGTAGCCATAGGAAAACTTTAAACAATGTAATTAGAAGAAACCTATTTGTAACCTAGGGGCTTCTAAGTGTTTTGTGTGTGTGTGTGTGTGTGTGTGTGTGTGTGTGTGTGTGTGTGTGTGTGTGTGTGTAAGCAAAATGCTGATATAAGATTACATAGCATAGGTGAATGGGTTAGCTATCTAAATATGACCTCCGACCGCCATTTGACGTGTTGCTGTTTGGTTAAAACAGCAGCAGCAGCAGGGAAAGTGGAGGGAGCTTTATAAGGCCCTGCCTTCCACTGTCATCCAGCAAGTTTGATATCACTATGATTCTTCAACGTCTTCACATTTCCTTAAATCCATATGGGTCTGTCTGTCTGTCTGTCTGTGTATGTGTAAGTGTATATCTGAGTGTGTGTATAAATGTGTGTGTCTGTATATGATTGCATTGCATGAGTGTGTATATAAATATGTATGTCTGTTTTTGTGTATGACTGCATGTGTATGAGTATATGTAAGCAGGCGTGAATGTGTCTATGTATAAGTGTACATCTGTGTCTATGAGTGTGTATATATATGTAAGTATGTGTGCCTAAGTGTGTCTGAGTATATGAGTGTGGGTTCGTATCTATGAGTGTGTATTAGTGCATATGCATGAGTGTGTGTAAGTTTGTGTATTAATGTGAATAAGTGTTTGCGCATCTGTGACTGTGTATGAGTGTGAGTGTGTATGTACAAGTTTGTTTATGAGTGTCTGTGGAGGGAGAGAGGAAGGAGGGGGATAGAGAGAGGGAAAGAATGAGAGAGGGAAAGAATGAGAGAGAGAGAGAGAGAGAGAGAGAGAGAGAGAGAGAGAGAGAGAGAGAGAGAGAGAACACGTGGAGATGTACTTGTTCCAAATATGACCAAATGTCTCTGAGGTATAAAATAACTACACACAAGATCATATCTGGTTGTGACATCTGGATGGGCACTTTGAGATTTCATGTTCATGTCTCTGTACATACAAAGTCTAAGCTAATTTAATGCTGTTTGAGTTTTCTCTTCTCTAGCAGTGGCTCTCATATTAACACTGGACCTTGGGGATGACATAAGTTGCTAGCTCCTCAGGGAGTTGGGACACTGGTAAAAAAAACATGCTCTTCTTTTGTTTTTCTCTATGTGTGCATGTGTGTGTGTGTGTGTGTGTGTGCACGTGTGCATGTGTGTGTGTTACATACATGCATGTGTCTGTGTATGTACACGCAGAGGTTAGAGGTTGATGACGGGGTATCTTTTACTTCACACCTTACTTTTTTGAGACAGTGTCTCTCATTGAGCCTGAAATTACCACAGCAGTGAGGCTAGCTGGCCAGCAAGGCCCTGGTATCTGACGGCCTCCATCTCTTAGCACTGGAGTTACAGACACCTATGGCTTTTGTGTGGGTGCTGAAAGTCCAAACCTGGGCCCTGGGGCTTCTATGGTAAGCTTGCTTGCTATCCACTAAGCGAGAGTTTTTGTTTGTTTGTTTGTTTTATTTTTTTTTCTCTTCTTACTGAAACAAATGAAAAAAAATCTTACTTTCAGCAGGGTAACTTCACTGTCTCTCCTTCCCAGCAAATTCCACCTATTAGAAGTACTTGGAAGTAATTTTCCCAATCACCGTTGTTCTTTGGAGGAAATCCAAAATCAGCAATAGGAAATGGTAGTAGTTGGTAGTTTTAATGTTTTCCTGCCCAACATGGTCCTTCAATGCTGCTACCTGCCTATCTGTCTTACCAATGCTTTCTAAGATCTTGCTATGGGGCATGGGGGAAGGCTATGTAAGCATGTATTCTGGGTCTCAGGAGAAGCACAACTCCTTACCCAGCAGAAAACACAGACCATGGTTTCCCATCCTTAGAGCCTGGGTGTGAGTTATGTATGGGGGACCTAGAGGACATTGGGACAGATACTAAGGGAAAGGAGGGACTGAAAAATCTACCCAGCAAAGGGAAATTATCCCACAATTGCCCTCCAGCTTTCCAGGAGGCTGGAGAGACCTGACTAGGGGCCTGATTAGCAACATGGCCCTGGAAAGGGGCGGCTGAGATAAGCATCGTCCATGTCTGTGTAAAGAGGCATCTGAAGAGCTCCAGGCAGCCCCCACCATGCACGCCATTGCTTATTTATATGGCAGGGCTTTTGGCAAGAGCAGCCAGAAAGTCCAACTGTATGGGAGATTACCTCATTTTAAATGTCAATTAATTCATAGTTTTCAAGCCTGCATTAGAAAATTTGTTCTGCTGAGTCAGTTAGTCATTATAAGTCAAGTGGCTTTTGCTTCTTCACCTTCTACATGCTTTATCATATCCGACAAGTCTGGAGGAGTCGGGATACAACATATGGGGCTGCAAAGAATGCCTCTTAGTTGCTTAGTGAACAAATGTGGATTTCCAGATGAGCCCGGCCTTGGGGGATTTTATGCAGATTTGTGTAATCTCCTACATAAGTCTGATGTTTTCTGATTAGAACTCCATCCTGAGGTAGATGTTCCGAGGGAACTTGGATTTGTTTGCCTTTCATCCAAGACTCTCGCAGCCATCTGTCCACTGGACAAATTCATTGATGTGTGAAAAGAACTTCAAATTCAACATGACCCACCATAACAGTTCTCAACCTCGACCACCAAAAAAATAAGAGAGTCGAAATGTCTGTGTTCTGCCTTTATTTTCCTATTGGCAAATGACATCAATGTCCTTCTAATTATGTCACCCAATGTTTCAGAATGATCCTGGATTCCTGCCACACTAATGCTTTATCTAGGATACACACAGGTTTAAAACACAGCATTTCCAACAGTGCCACCGAGAGACAATTTTGGTGCACCAGTGGCACTGTCCCTCTTCCTCTGTTGCTAAAGACAGTGGTAATTTAGAACGTGGACTCCTTGTGAATAACTCTGATGGTTTACACATGCAGATGACAAAGACACAAAGCAGAAACATCTACTACTCATCCTCTTCTCCCAAGCAAGGCAACCTAAAATGTCGACCCCACGTCCCCTTACAAGGGGTCCGGATGGCTTTCTTATTTTCTAGATGCCTGTCTTGTGGTTTCATCTTTTATTTGGCCGTTACATTATTAAAGTGCTTTAGGTGAGGATATTGGGGAAGAGGTAACATGTCATGCGATTAACCCACATGGGAACTTGTTCAATATCATACTGATCTCATTTTTGCAGAGTTCAGAGAGCACAGGGAAACACATTTGAGGTTAAGGGACTGAGAGGTAGGCAGTAAGAATGCAGTTTATGGACATGAAAAGGACAGAATATCCCTTTCATGTCATTGCCTAACCTAAGTGTGCTCTCCAAAGACAACATTTACCTTCGTGGTCTTCCTTGAAGTGGGCTAATTCTTTGAGAAGTCTTGGAGGCTGCCTACCTGAACAATAGCAAAACTCAAGTTCCCTGTGGACCCCTGACCCTGCTTCAGTGGTCCCTGCCTCAGGGGTCCCTGCCTTAGTGGTCCCTGCCTCAGGGGTCCCTGCCTCAGGGGTCCCAGCTTTAGAAGCATCACCCTCCTGGTTGAATCGAGCCAACAACACAGTCGTGCCTGGCGTATATAAAAAGTCATTTGGTATCTGTGTAGCCAACTACACATTCCATGGATGTTTTGGAATATGAATGAAGATTACATGTTGAAATGAGACCATGTTACAAACCTCAGACCATCCTTATTCTTAAGTAATCAAAGCAAATTAGAACTGACTTTAGACACATAACGCGCAGAGAACAGTGTCATGCTCTTACCTCATGAGCATCTCAGCTAAACTCTTTGCATCTGGGGAGAGAAAACTAATATTAATATAAGATCAATAACCATAATTAATATTTACTTAGACGAAATCAGCTCATTTATGTAGTTATTACCAACCCTCCAGTTAGATGGCAAGCCATTCCAAGTGCAATTGTCTACCAGGGTTGCACTAATGACCAAGGGCTTTATGGTTCCTTATTTCTTCTACATGGGACTCTTTTATGGGTTTTATTTATAACAGAAAGATGCATTAGTATCCCGCAGCCATAAAATTGCAGACATCCATTAAAGTTTTTATTACAAACTGTTTGTTTGTCACTTCTAGAAAACCCGGCTTTATTTCCAACAGTCAGAAAATTTAACATTTGGGGAAAAGTCATTTATGGAGAACAAACCCACTCTTTTCATTACCCGAGAATGACAAGTGGCTGAGGCCCACTCTGGCTCACTTTAAAGTGGCTTTTGTATAGAGCTCTGTGCCCCCAGGTTGGTCACTGAGTTTTACAAGCTTGGATGTTTTATTTTAAACTCAGAAATAAAGCTTTATTGTGCACCCCCTGTTCCCCTGCCAGCCAGGACACTGTTTATGGAGACCTGGTTATCAACCCTGACACAAGCAAACATCTCAAAAGACTGTAGGACAGATTGACTTATTTGGTAACACTATTTAGAAATGCTCGTTTCCCTTAAAATATGATTTATGCTTTTTACACATTCAATCCTGGCAAAAGTAAAGTTTCCTTTCCTGGAGCACAGGAACCTTTTTTTTCCTTTTGATTTCTTTCTTTGCTCTAAGACTTCGTGTTAGGGATCCTGCTCAAGGAACAGAACTTTCTGGAAATGGATTTGTTTGATGGTGAGTGGTTCCACACTGAAGGAACGCACATGCAGAGACATTTCCACCTCCTTCTCTGGGTCTGTGATTTGTCTGTTATGTCTCATGTGTGGAGACAGAGAGACAACCTCAGATCAATTTCCCAGTACCTGGGACCCCAGTGACAAGAAAGTCTGCTCTACAAGCCACCAGGTCATACCCATTCCAATTGGCAGCCTCAACGCTGTGCACAGATGGGTTCAGTCTAGAAGACAAAACTGGTCCCCTCTATTCCACCCACATGGAAAAACACAGGAAGCAAAATAGCACTGAATCTCTCAGCTCGTGTCTTTATATTTGTCTTCAAAGATGAAGTAAATAGCATGAGTCTCTTCTCTTCCTGAATGATTTCACACGTACAAAGTAAATATATCTATGGAATGCCAGAAGCTGGGATTAATTAGCTCCATGCAACGCTGAACAGTGGCTAGTACAATATGCTAAGAAAGAGGACTGAACTTGATGGAGTAAACACTTGTCTTCAACTTACACTGGGCTTGCAAGACTGAGATACCCAACCCCCTACCCTTAGCCATACACTGTGTCTTTGTTCCAGGTCAGCCTCAGCACTCCTTGGGGACTTTTCACAATGGTGTGTAGGTGTCACATGCTCCACAAAGGACAATAGAATTCCCAAAAGCCCCTCTTAACTGCATAGGTCTTAGCTGGCCTCTTTCTCAGGCACAGATCACTTCAAGATTGAGTTCTGAAGCCACGTCAGTCAACCCTGCCTATACCCATTTTCGAGGACACGTATCTTCCTTTTGTTTGAGCTACCATGTCCTGCTTCCAACTCAGCTGAAATTTTGAGGAAAGCTGTACTAGTTAGAATTCCTCTTTTTCTACAAGTTCCCTGGAACTAAGCTGGAGTTTGGATGGCCTGGGTAGGCCGGTGTGACCCCGGAGAATGATCTAAGAACCCGTACCATATCATGTTTCTTAGGGTGCGGCTAAGTCCCTTTTGTATCCCCATGCAGCATTTAGAGATGAGGAGAGTGGGCTGTGAATATGCCTAGTGGTGAGAGGAGAGGCCTGCCCAGTGTTCCTGGCATGAACAATTTCTCTGCTGTCCTAGTGGTCCTTTATAACTGGATCAGAATAAGAGTCAGACCCTGAGGGGTACCAAGGAGTAAACATTTGGCCTCAGCCCAGTAAGGGAAATTATCTGAGGATAGCCATGTATCATTATGGACCAATCTCAAGAGATAGACTGACCTGTTCAGAAGAGACCTGGGACTTGTGGGGTTAGACTTGGTGGGCCATGTGCTCCACAGAGAATTCCCAGGCACTGGACTAATGATGTGTTCAGGAAAGGACAGCTCTGTTTTACTCGGTTAGAGTTCACTTGCATGGTGATTGATGAAGGTGGTCCCAACATTATGGAGGTGACTATTGTGGTCTGAAAGCTGTTACCTGGCTAAGATGAGGGGAACATTGGCAAACATGGTGCTAGAGGGTGAGGGGGCTGTACCCCGGCATTCATCATGCCTCTTACTCAGAAGGTTTAGATGTTGGGTACAATGTTCTGCCACCAGCCTCCTACAGGGGTCTGAGTGAGAACCTGTGAGCATTGGATTAAGGGATCCAGTGGTTTGGGGTCACAGATGACGTTGACATGTGATGTTGCCTTTGGAGATAGACAGCAATAAAATCAGGGCCCTGCCAGTTGTGGTAGGGAGAGAACTGCATGGAGCTCAGAGAAAGGCTAGAATTGGGGTGCACAGGATGAGACCGTAGTCTGCTAGTATGTAGAGAGCTGGGGGACCTGTTTAGAGGTAGGCGAAGAGTCAAATTAGGGAGGGGAATGGGCAGAGATGAGGCTTGGAACATTGTTCATGTTCACATGGGGAGTGGGTAACAAGCCAGAGGCACATCTCAGACATGCTTTCACTTAGGGGAAGGAGTGAATCTGGAGCAAGTTAGTACATTTTAATAATTTTGGAATATAGGATCTTAACAGTGACAGAGTCTTTCAAATTAGCTTCCTTAATGAAATTTAGGATCCTTTCCCTCGGGCCTCAGGAAGCTATTACAATGTGTGCTACCTTTAGGGGGTCCAGAGCTGGGGCTGTAGGCCACCACAGTGACTGTCTGCTGCTGCTTTACACACCAAATGCCCCTTAAATTCTAGGACACCCAGAATGAGCAGCTCTCCTCCCTGACACACATACTCTCTTAGAGCTTCATGTTCTGTTTTCAGCTCAGATACCAACACTAGGTGACCCCTGCTCCAGAGTCTAGGCTTTTCATATCCTAAGGCACTGGAAGAAGACTTGGCTTTCCCTGGGCCACACTTATGATGGATACTCTCAAAGGGATCCTTTTTAGAGGAGTTCTTCAGCACAGAGTCACTCAGTGGGAGCATCCATGGCATTTTCCCTGCTGTGACTTCAACACATTCTCCATTCTCTCTCTCTCTCTCTCTCTCTCTCTCTCTCTCTCTCTCTCTCTCTCTCTCTCTTTCTCTCTGTGTGTGTGTGTGTGTGTGTGTCTGTCTCTGTCTGTCTCTGTCTCTCTCTCTGTCTGTCTGTCTCTCTCTGTGTCTGTCTCTGTCTCTCTCTGTCTCTGTCTCTCTCTGTCTCTCTCTGTCTCTCTCTGTCTCTATCGCTCTACGTCTCTGTCTCTCTCTGTCTCTTTCTCTTTCTCTCTCTGTGTGACTATCTCTCTCTGTCTCTGTCTCTGTCTGTCTGTCTCTCTCTGTCTGTCTGTCTCTGTCTGTCTGTCTGTCTCTCTCTCTGTCTTAAACTTGCAACTTCTCCGTGGCCCTCCTGGTCCTCAGCTGTGGGTTCTCTCTGCTCCTTCCTGGAACCAGCAGCCATTGAAACTATGGCTCTTCTTCTGCCTACAGCTGAACATCCAGCGCCCACCCGTTTAAATACCGATATTCTTTTTCCTCTTCCTCTTTACCTCTTGGGTATAGCCCAGTCTTTAGTAGGGAAGTGGCTCAGAGACTTCTTTAGGGCACTATTTTGAGACAGGGTCTTGCTATATGACCCAGGTTTGGGTCGGACTCCTGATCTTGCCTGGGCCTTTCTAGTGCTGGGATCCCGGGTGGGCACCCTCCCAGCTTGCTTTCTAAAGATACGGCTTTCCTCTCTGGTACTACAATTCCTGGTGTACTTTCTACCTATCCATAGTGACAGGACCTTCTGGAGCCATCCATAAGCTATCCCGATGGTATCGCCACTCCCATGTCTGGGTTGAGTGTTCCCTTCTTGAGTTTAAACCCTCTAAAATCCTCAAGTACTTCTCAGAGGGCCTAATTCCTAGTTAATTACTACTTAGGACTCTCTTTTATGAAAGTCTTGAGATTCCACAGTGTCCTTTATTCAACCAGCCAGAGTACAGACACGGGCAGGTTTTAAATTTTTTCTTTTTAAATTCTCTTCCCACACACTCATGAGAGTATCATATCCATTCCAGGAGTTGCAAATGCATTTTTACAACTTCTTTAGAAGACTTTGCAGCTCTACTGGTTAAATTTTATCTTCTTGGCTGTAGCCTTTCAAAGTCTCATGATCTCTGGATTCTTCTTTCTGACACCTGCCTTCATTCTCACCTGTGAGAACCACTGTACCACGGTTTGCTTAGCCCTCCACGGAGGCTCTCCCAACCTGCTTACCCCTTATCAATCAGCCCCATCAAAATGAAGACCAGATCTCTGGTTTCTTAAGCTTAAGTTAACTTACTTCAAATTAAAAGGCTCTGAATTAATTAGTTTATAAATGGGTAGACACTGCCCATCATCTACCAGTTTTCATTTGCATTTGGTTGCTCTAAGACTATCCATAAAAATTTGGGGGCCATGTGTGGGAAGAGTTTGCTTTGAAGCTTAAAATGGTCCCAGAACTGGAACCCTGTTACCCTATTCCTGATCTTTTCACTGGTAGGAGTGGGAAGTGTGCAGTGAAATATCATAGATTAATTGGTGTCTATATTTTACTCATTGTCTTTTGGGACATGTTTTATGCCAACTCTAGAAAACCAACTCCCTCCCCACAACCTTGGCTACTGCAAAGGTTTCAGGGGAAAAAAATAGCAAAGCTAATCAGGGCCCTGGTAATTGTTAAACATTTTGAGCTTTCCCTGTCTCTGTCTCTCATCTCATTTGATTTCCCTCTTTCCTTCCCTTTTAATTCCCTTCCCTCCCTGCACTTCCTCCTTTTTATAATCCCTGGTCCTGCTGTTCTGGTTCACATAGCTCTCCTCCTGCTGCACACCAGAGCGGAGCAGATGTTGGGTGGCTTTCCTTCCACCTGCCATCTGTTCTGTGGGAACATCACCCAGAGCTCAGCTCTTCCTGCTCAAACACAGCCAGGCAGGCCTGGGCAGAGTTTTCCACGTTTTCACATACTTCAGACCGACCTAAGACACAGACTGGGTGACATATCTCCTGAAGTCCCTGGCCACTTCTATATGCCCCTCTTGTCTCCTCTCCTATTCTGTTGGGTAGGAAGTGATGGAGAAAGTCTGGTCCAGCAACAGAGTATTTTCCAGCTAATGAATGATACGAGGAAACACTAGAAAATGGCAACAGAGATGGTGGCGACCTGGTGTCACAGGTCATCTGCTTGGGAGGAACACTTTCACGTGTGGTGGGGTGGAGAACTTATGAGGGTCTGGCAGTAGGCGCGGAGCCATGTGGCTGAGCATATGATACTGGCTGGCTTCCAAGTAGTCAGTGGCAAAAAGTACTCTGGGGAAGGTATGGAAGATATTCAGGGTACAAGCTCTTTATTAGTGTGTCAATAAAATTAGGGACCATGTGACAGAGTGATGAGATTAAAAAATGAACTAACCAAGGGTTTGTGAAGGTGAGAATGATATTTATATGCCTTTGATAGCATGCTTACTTCTTCTGACTCCGTGAGTCATTGCTAGTCATTAAAAACATACTTGAGCTTACCAAGACAGCCTGTCTCTTACTTGCATGTGCCAAGCTTCTTAGGAGGATGGGGTTGGAACAGTGACCTGGGCTCTCTACTCCCTTGCTCCCAATGATACTTTACAGCTTTTTCTTTTTTTCTTTTTTTTTTTTTTAAAAAAAAAAAATCCTTTCTGGCCTTTTAGTTTTCAAGTCTACAATGTGGACATTACAATGGAAAGTTTATACCTCATCAAGTTCCCCAGGTGTTGAGAGGCTCAAACAAGAGCATGGGAGAGCATTCTAGAGGTACACAGTTCTGACAGGTCTAGGAGAGCTGCACCAGGTGTTTCAGGAGCATCACAGCTTGGTCTTGTTCAGCGTCTACATACTCTCTGAGGACCACTGCTCTCATCCTGGCTCTGTGCATGTGTGAAAGAGTACACCAGCAGGCTTGTATAGTGTCATGGAGTGCTCCACCTGGACCCTTGCCTGCAACCCAGCGAGGCTTTCTTACAAGGCTAAGCAGCTTCGTATTTCAAACATATAAACAGTTCAGAGAGAAACAGAGACAGAGAGAAACAGAGAGACAGAGAGACAGAGCTACAGATAGACACAGATAGACACAGAGAGAGAAAGAGAGAGAGAGAGAGAGAGAGAGAGAGAGAGAGAGAGAGAGAGAGAGAGAGAGAAAGAGAGCGAGAGAGCGAGCTGTCATTCACAGCCTCAGGTCTGTGATTGCTTGTCTGAAGCTCTTGAGGAAAATGGCCTGTGCTTCGACTAACCTCTGCTATGAAGTCACTTGTACACCCTGAGAGCAAAAGGGAAACCATCTATGGGCAGAAGATCTCATTTTGCTGCTCCCCTCACCAAAAGCTTCTACTTGTAGGCTCCCTACCATCAGCCCCACTTCTCTGTGGGACAGGAAAGGATATCATAAGGCAGCTATTTTTTTTTTGCAATGGCTGTAAACCTGCATTTAGGTTTTTTACAAAATCTCAGCCAGAACTTCTAATCACCTGCATGCCTGCCTGGAAGATTTTAAAGCTGAGGAGAAATAAATGTCCTCATAGACAGTCATGCGTGCTTGTGATCCAAGAGAACTGGAAGAGAAAACAAGGGCAGGGCAGAGGCACCCTGGCAAGCCAGGCAAGGCTCCAGAGACAGCCTGGCGTTCACGGTGCCTGCCCTGGACTGCCCATTCCTGTATCCAGTTCACCAGCTGCCCTTGCTCCATCTCCATTTCATCTCAGTGCCCACTTGCTCTGTCCACTCTCACACAGAAACTCCACTCTACCCGGTTCTGCTCTGACAACTGTGGGGAAGGGGAGAGAAAGAAATGGAAAGGGTAGGAGGCAGGGTAGAGGGGTAGAGTGTAGGAAGAGAAGCTGAAAAAGGAGAGAGGGGGAAGGACTGGAGAGAAACAAAAGAGAAAACAAGTTTTCATAGTAAAGAATCCTGATGCTGTGTGCGTGCGTGTGCGCGCGTATATGCATGTGCATGTGTGTGTGCACATAAAGCACGCCCTTAGTGCTAGCTCACGTTATATAGGTATAGGTGTGTGCATGTGTGCATGTGTGCATAGGCTGGAAGAAGCTCTTAGACTTTGCTTTATGGTCACTATTCATCTGACTTTTTCTCTTGAGGTCAGGTCTTTCATGGTCTGGAGCTTGACCAGAAGGGTGGCTGTTCATTCACTGAGCCCCAGAATCCGCCTATCCCCACCTCCTCAGTGCTGGGATTATTGTGGTATTTTTTTTTTTAAATCTAGTATCTGGGGATCAAACTGGGGTCCCCATGCTTCTGACATGGGTGCTGAACTGAACATCCCTCAGTCCTGATGCTGTATTTTTAACCACCATTTGCTGGCTTGGCACTGAGCCTCCTGAGGTTAACCATCTCTGCGTTCTTCCTCTTTCCTGGGGGTTCTGTACTCCAGTGGAGGTTTATTTATTTTCCCTCTCTTCTCAAGCTGAAGTGCCAGCATGCTCCGAGGTTCGCATTCCTGGCTGAGCTTAGTAGAGTTCAGGTTGCTTTTTGGTTTTTAGAAATGGGGAGAACTTTTGGTTGTTTACAGAGGAGAAACAAGTCAGGAGAGTTAGGAAAATTGAAAGGATCCCCTACAGTCCACCCACCCATGGAGTCTTCACCTTGTAAACGATGAGCTCAGATTCTCTTGGGAATGGCCACCTGGCATTGGTCAGCTTGGAAATGTTTGTTCATTTCGAATCATGTTTGAAATAATGACTACCTTTTGTTTTAAGGGGAGAAGGGTGTTTTGTTAGGGAAACAGGGTCAGATTGCTGCAATGCCAAAGCATCACTCTGCTTATCTGATTTGAGAATAGTTCTTGGCGTGGCACTGCCAGCTGACCCTTGTTGAACGGCACCCATACAGGATTTCAGTCCCTCAGGAAAACCCCTCCTGATGGACACAGCTTTTACTGATATCGGAGTAGAGTACTAGATTTGAGGATCGAATTTTTATGAGGTTGGGGATGCTGGGGTTCTGGGTCCAGCCAGTGATTCACTCTCTAACCTTGTAGTTCAAAGTGTCTAGAAGTTGGGGGGAAACCAGGGCATCATTAAAAGCAAGATGCAGCTTCTGAAGTCCTGAATAAGGATATGGATTTTTTTAAAAAAAATCTAGTACTTGAAAACAATTTAGAAGGTCGCTCTGCTCTAAATTTAGTAAGTCCTCAGGAAGGGAGAATATAGGCTGGTTGCGCTGCTCGAGTTCCACTTTCTTTCATCTTATTTTTGCATAAAAGCAGATTACCTTGTATTCCCCTGACTGGGTTGTTCCTCCAGACAGCATGGTGTGGCATCCGTGTAAACATTTTAGTTATGCCCAACTTTGAACAATACCACTAAATAAGAGGGAGGGTCTGAACTTGGCCTCCTATAACCTTAAGCACATCTACCGGATACTGTATTTTTTGTCCTAATTTGAATTTGCTTACCCAATTTTTGATCCTGCCAAGAGGAGGTTCAAGCAGCACTGTGTGTTCCTGGAAATGCTGGCCTTATTTTGGACAGTTGTCCCCACCTAATCTATAAACCTATGGGAACTGGTTTGAATGTAGGCACAGGACCTGGGTCTTATGTGAGGCAGCTTTTAATTGAACGGCATTGTTAATGAAGTCTGGGGGTTAATAGACACTTGTGACTTCAAACCCTGGCTGCAGACCTCCTGGGATGGAAATATTCTATGCCATTAATAAACATTGCAAGGGTGTAGGTGGCTTGTAGGTCTCTCTGGGGACTGGTCTGGCATTCCATGATTCTCTGTATGTGCCCAGCACTTCTCAGGGTTAGAGAGATGAGTATGTCCTCTACTCTAACCCTTGACTTAGCACTTCCAGAGGACCAGTATCTTGGGAATCTCAAGAATCTTGTCAAAATCATATGAGCAGAAATAATGAGTAATAAGAAAATGCTGCTATTCTTTTATTCTTGACCACGGTAGACAACAAACAGAGGTTTGCTAAATTAAATCCGTCTCAGGAAGTGGTGGGGGTCTCATCTTCTGTCAGTCTCTTCGCTCTGGAACCCTTTATCAAACAAACACCCAAAAAATAGGTGTTGGTGCCCTTGTGTTAGAGCAAGCCACTTCTCTAGAATTCTCTCCTCCTTATCATCTCATGAGACTACATCCTGTCTCTCTTGTCACTTATCTTTAGAAACCTTCCCATTGGTTTTTCCTTTCCTCCTACACAAAGGAAGCAAAATCACCTCAGGGAGTGAGATCTTCAGTTGTGGTGGATCGCTCCCCTTAGAAACAAACTATAAAATAGCAGTCTAGACATAGAGATGCTAGCAATAAAATGTTAATCCCAGAATCTTCTCTGAACATAGCCCTTGCAAAGTGACAATGGAAGGCCAAGGGGCTGGTAACGAGGAAAACTTGAAACATTGTATCCTTGTAACGAGGAAAACTTGAAACATTGTATCCTTCTATCATTCTGCCCTGTTAGCAAGAGCTTTTGTTGGAGATGTTCCATATTAAGGTTATAAGTTCAGCGATGAAAATAAGCCAGTAGTTGAGAGAGATAAAGTGTGGGGAGGGGTTTGCTACAGCTCCGAGAAGCCCTGCCCTGTTGGTTCAACCATCAGCCGCCACACTCGTGTGTCTGCACACGTCATCAGTAAGACACCCTTTCACAGTTGGTATGAAGCATCTCAGGCAACTCATAGCCTTCTGTGTGGAACGAGTTTGACATGACTGCCTACATGGAAGGGGGACTGACACTTGATACCTCAGGGACTTTCATGTCCCTGATTTCCATTTGGGTTTACAGCAAAAGGGGATTATCAAGATGACCATTTGATACTTTAGTGACAAACACTCTCGGTGCAGTGCAACTCGATCCTCTTTTTATTGAGTTTCTCCACACATGGCATATTAACTTTATTTTTACTCTAGGCTCTGAGGCAGCCTCTCATTCTTCTCCCATTGGGGACTTATCTGTCCCTCCTTCACACTGCGCTAAGATTTGTCTGAAGCCCTGTTTTAGGCTGGGTGCTGAGGGGTGTGCATCTCAGTAGTACCTGGGATCCAGGGAGCATGTTCCCTCTATCCTTGTGAAGAATCTAGCAAAGTGCCCGGGTTACTTACAAAATTGTGTACAATTGGCTAAGGCAATTTAGGAAGAATATTTTGATGATACTTCATCTGAATTTCTGGGCTCTAGAATGTTTACTGGAAAGACAAATCATGGGCTGAAAGAGAACTTCAGAACTTCTAATTTGTTGTGAGAGGAAATTGAGAATACCAGGAGATTTCTGGAGAGAGATGATGGACCAGACAGCGTCAGATCTAGTTGTGCTCGTGGGATCATGGTTAGTTAGGTTACGCATTTAGAAATGAGATCAAGGTTTCCTAAGTATGGAAGCAAGGCTTGGGGGTATATTGGCGTGCTAGGAAAGCTGCTTCAAGGCTTACTCCTTGAAAAAAAAATATATATATATAAAACACTGCTCCACCATACTGTCTTGATATTGAAACACAAATACCCCCCTTGGGTGCCCTTAGACAAACTGTGGCTCAGTTGAAGACCTGATAAATAGAAGGTACAGAATGTTTCCTTCCCAGAGTTCCTTATTTGAAATTCCTTGCACTAAAGGGAAGGGCCGTTGGTCAGAAACTGTGAAACCTCATCAACAGGACCATGCAGAGTCAGACACTGGAGAAATGGAAGCCATTCACCCTGGGTCTCACTCAGTCTGGGCCCCTCATCTACTGTGTTCTACTGCCTCGCCATGCTCTACCTCTACCATAATCTCCTATCTCTGCTTCCAGGCAACATCATTCTCAATTGCAGGGGAAAATCTCAAAGCGTGCTCTCTCTCTCTCTCTCTCTCTCTCTCTCTCTCTCTCTCTCTCTCTCTCTCTCTCTTTTGCTAAAGCTGTAATTGGTGGCTTTACTGGAACCACTGAAAATCAAACAGAGCAGGCTTGAAAAACCCATGAGAAATTAATTTTCTTTGCCAATTTCGAGGATTTAGGGGACTTGTTAGGGGGCTGCTTGTGCTCTGTTTCTGACTCTGTGTGATTGAATGCTTTACTGTTCCCCGCCCCCCAGGGCTTCAGAAGTCCTGCAGAGCCCACATCAGGCTCCAAATCATAGTGGACAGAGCTGGCTCCTAGGGGACATGTCCTTCCGTGGTTACCGTCCTCTAGCTAACATTTTTTCATGGGGCACAGAGTGGACACAGGCTCCTACCTCTCAGCCTCTTCAGCCTCTGCTCCCGCCGTCTCCTTCGCACCACCAGCAGAAGCACAAAGAGCAGCAGAACCCCGACCAGGATGCAGGAGATGGTCACCAGGATCTTGAGCCCTTCGTTGGTTGTCAGCCCTTCTTCGCTTTGGACAACTGACTTAATGAGTGGAGGGATTGTACCTGAAAGCAGGGCCACGATGTTAGATGGCTATTAATGGCGGCAGCATGGTGGAGTTTTTAGGGATGATGGGTTACAGAGAGACCGCGCGGTGTGATCCAGGGGTGTCTGTGTGATGAGAAATGAGAGGACCAGCTCCCTGACTCTCTGGGTTGACTTGCTCACTCTCCCTTCCCCCAAACTTCCAACTCACCCTGGCACAGCTTTGTAAAGGACTGCGGGTTTTTTGTTTGTTGGTTGGTTGGTTGGTTGGTTTTTTTTTTTTTTTTTTTTTTTTTTTTTTTGGCAGTGCACTCTAGGGCGCTACCCTCTGACAGTATGGTGCCTGCACTCAGGGCTCACAAAAGCCACCTTAATTCACCTGAACTCCAAAGCCCACTTGGCTGTTAACCACGGTGCTTTTGAAAACTGCATATGAAGGGAAGAACAATAGGTTTGTCAACTGGACAGAAGACTCCCTTCCGGGAGGATGTAAGGTGCCTCAGCCTAAAGAAGCACAGACCCTTTTTATTTCCTTTTGATTATTCCCTTGGTTTCAACCCCAATTTCACAGCTGCTTTTAAAATTCCCAGTTTAGGGTAGAAGAGCAAAGGGCAACTTTTCAAGGGGGAGGGTCTATCTAGGTCACTAAACAGCGGAGTTCCTGACAGGGCCTCGTTTACCCTGCTCTACAAAACTTAGATTATTTGGAGCGGTAAGAAGCAAAATAGAAGTCGACTGAACTCTGAGCTGTTAAGATGCTTTCCACCCTGAGGCTGAACACGAGGGTGCAGACATCTGTGATTTGTGGGGCACGCATCTTACCATCAGCCATTACATAAGATGTTCCGTTCATTCCCACTGTCTTTTCTATGCAAACCAGAAAGCCAGGGCTTTAGGAAAAATTATATATATATATATATATATATATATATATATATATGCCATTTTCCCAAGAGAAAAAGCAAAAGGATTTTATTTAGTCGCTGGAGCCGTGAAAATGCAACCCCTGGCCCTCTCTGACGTCTGCTGGAGCCGAGCAGAGTCTTCTTTTAATATCACAGCACCTCTGGCAGCAAACCCAAGCCTACAAATATCCAGACTCCAAGAAAGAGTCACAGAATGGGTGACTGAGGCTGGTCTGTGAACAGGGTGCCACGAGGACACACAGAAAGTTTTGGTGAAGGAAATAGGGGCGACTCAGATAAAGAGGTAGGAGAGATGGGAATCTAAGTGATGTGAATATCAGGGTGATTTTGTTTCAACATTTGTTTTTCTTATTGTGAGAACCAGTGAGTAACAAAGAGATACTAAAGGTATATAGCCATGCTATCTGTTAGATACATCTCCCTTTTCCAAGATAATATATAAAAGTACATACTCTTAGATCTTCGTGCCATGAAATTATTTCAGATTTTAGGGAAGAGACTGCCTCTCGCACACATACCTTTCTAATTTGGTTCTGAGTGAATGAGAAAACATTGTAAATGTCTCAGAAGCTGAACATTTAAAGTCTGAAAACTTATTTGGGACATGAACAGGTGTCAACGTGCCACCCATGTGTGCAAGCTCTCTGGCATCCACCTGTACAAGCCAGAGTGTGGGTGTCCAAAGTGACATGTGTACTCACTGGGCATGTGCTTCTAGGGGGCTTGGGTGAAGCATTTAAATGCACTTTGTAGAAGCCATGGTCTTGGAACTTCATTTTGCAAGAACAGACAATTAAGCACCATTGCGGGAAAACCTTAGGCGCTCTGCTTGTGCGTGCTCCTTAGGACAAAGACTTCTCTAGATAAAGTCATACACACAAAACAGAGAGAGGCCGTGTAAGAGGGGCCTGGGTTCTTGAAGGGGAGAGGCAGCTGTCCAAGGAGCCAGGGCTGTACAACAGCCCATTGGGTAGAGCCCGATACCACAAGGACTTCTCTTAGAAGTCCTTCCAGAAGCTTAGGACTTGGCTGCAGAGGCAAGAGGAATCTGATTCTATCTGAGATAGACTTTAGAAGCAATGACTGTGGGCAAGAGATGGAAGCCAGAAGGATCAGCACAGTATGCAGAGAGAAAGCACAACTCAGAGTCTACTTGGGAGCATAGTCCCTTCGGAGCAGTGGGGAATGGACAGAAGACTGAGAGGGGAACTTGTCCACAGCTCCAAACAGCCTGATGAGTCACCGTTGGTGATCAGAACTCAGAGTCTACGGTTGTCTTTAGGGCTACAGGAACCAGCATGGACATGCTGCAAAGCAAGATCCATCGACTGATTGTAAGAGATGCTGCCTCAGCTTCACTGAGCTGGGTGTTGTTCAGGCATCCAGAACTTAAGATGAGTTGGTTAGGGCAGCAAAGGTCAAGGAAGAGACTCTGCAGCTTTTAGGATGTACGGAAGTGTGAGCACAGGCCCATAGTGACCCATCCACCATTCTATTCCCCTCCATGCCCCTGCTTCGTCTAACCTAACTTCCTTTGCCATGGAAAACTGTTGTGCACATGCATTTTAAGGGTGTAATGAGAGCAAAAAGAAAGTTGTGTGGATTGGGATGGATGGGGAAGGGGTGGGAGACAACAAAAGCAGTGTTAGCTCACAGTCATCCGCAAAGCAACTGAACCATGAGGCAGAGTCCTTCAGCCCTGAGAGAGGCCACTCCTGTGCTAAGGCTCTCCAAGGAGTTCCCCTTAGTCCCTTCGCTCTAGACGTCTAACACAGTGACAATCATCTCTGTACAATGGACTAGGAAGCCCACAGAGCGGGGGACCGAATGGCCCAACCCTAATGGGTTATGGGGCACTTCTCACTCTGTGGTAATGACAAGTGTCTCACAGGAGAGTGAATAGCATACATGCGTACAATTCCCGAGCCGCAGAGAGAAAAGCCATAAAGCCTTGAGCTTACTGCCATCGTAGTTCAGCGTGGCGAAGTTAGCTTGCTTCTCTGCGCAGCCGGCGCTGTTGCACACTCGCATCTGCAGCTCGTACCATGTGGCTTCTTGCAGGTCATACAGAATGTAAGACTTGGAAAGGGAGGTCCGCTGAGCTGTGGTCCAGACCGTGGTCCCGAAGGGTCTGTACTCAAGAGTGAATGAGGTGATTGGACAGCCGCCGTCGTTCCAGCCAATCAGATTCAGCCTCACTCGGGTGGTATTGATGCTGGCGAAGAGCTCCTGCTCCTTGGAGAACTGGGGTTCTGTGGGAGACAACAGTGTCATTCATGGGTACAATACCATAACTGGTTCAGGTGTCTTTCCCCAGCTACTGTTGCTGTCTAGCTTTGCTCCGGCCAATCTGGATTACTAGACGCTCATAGCATGAACAAAGCCTTGGGAACCAATGATACAAGATATGTTTTTACACAGTGTAGAGTTCTCTGAAGAACAGCTCTGCTTTTTTTTTTTTTTTTTTTTTTTTTTTTTTTTTTCGAGCTGGGGACCAAACCCAGGGCCTTGCGCTTCCTAGGCAAGCGCTCTAACCACTGAGCTAAATTCCCATCCCCCAGCTCTGCTTTCTTATGTGGAGTCCTTCAGTGGTTCACACACTGCAGTGTGTGGAGCTCAATAATTTCCCTTCCCATGTAGATATAGAATGGGAATTGGGAAGTATCGGTAGCTCTCCTCTACGATCCAAACCCTTAGTTCAGTGGCCTCTGACATAGTGGGTGTTATTCTGCACAGACAAAACTCTCATCCCCAGAATCCTTATCTTGTTAACCAAAACTCAGGTGCTAGACTCAAATATCATCTCTGCCTCCTGCTATCTGGTTCTCCTTCCCTGGAGAGCTCATCAGATCTCTCTTCTCCTTGCTACAAAGACAGAGGGAGTGCCCTATCTTCATAGACAGTGTCTTCTCGTCTTCCTGCCGCTCCCAGCTGCACCTTCCAACTCTGGGAGCCATTTCCTTGGGCTTCATCTCCCAATTTCTATTTTATTTCAGATAAAATTTCAATTCATTAGGAAGTGTTAACCTATTAGCCTACTCGTTTCCAGCCTGAAAACCCATGAGGACAGGTGCCCCATTTCATGGCTGCCCAGCCTAGGCACTCTTATTGACACTCTTCCAAGGGCTTTCTTCTCTGAACTGTAAGTCAAAGAATGAGATGGGGAACTGGAAGGTTCTGTGGTCAGTCTCAGTTCAGGAACAGGAGCGCTCAGACACACAAAATCACTCATACATTCACTTAGTCTTTCATGGTCCCACCCCTTCACATGAGAAGACAAGAGGGAAGGAAATGGCAGAAGTCCTCACCTTTCCCCAGAGTTTTGGCTTCTATGATTTCACTTATGCGTCCTGGTCCCACTCCATTTTGGGCAGTAAGGGTGAATTTATACCATGTCCCACACTTTAGGTTTTCCAAGCGGTAGGAACGCTCGCTGGGGCTGATAGGAAAGCTCCCCCACTGCTCACTGTTGTCCTCGGAATATTGCAGGATGTAGCCTGTAACGACCAGAAGATGTTCTGGTGAGCTTTCTCTGAGGAGGTGACAGGATGAGCTCTGTAATTCTGGGTGTCTTTAGAAAAGAATAACTCTAATTCTTCCTGATTCTGGAAGTTTCTCTCAGGTTGGGGTAAGGGGTGGAGTAAAGTGGTCAGTGAGTCACTTCAGCCACACAAGACTTTATTACTATGGTTACGTTGTTGCAAGTGCGTGGAATGAAAGCCATACCTCTTCCCATGTTGGACTTGATGAGTAACAAGCTGTCAAGTATCTGCCTCTCACAGGATCTGTGTGAATCTGAGTGTATACACTGAAAGGGGCTACCTTGACAACGAGGACAGGAGTAAGTCTAGGAGCCTTTGTCATTACCTCCTTTCTACATGCAACGTGGGGGAGGGGGTCATTTGCAATCACAAGGATCCAAGTCCTGCAGCCATCCCAACACCTCTACAGCAACATGGCTTCTCCTCAGGGTGAATGGTTTGCTTGACCCTTCATTTCTCATCTCTCCTTATAGTCATTCTCTTTTTGGTGTCTACTACTGCTGACCACTGAACATATCAGGCACTGCCTCGAGCACTTTGCTTAAGTCACGTCACACAGACGGTGCTCTATTCCACAGTATGGATGACAACAGGGCTTTAGAAGGATGGGCATCAAGGAAGATTCAAACCACCTCAGTGTACAGTTACCCACTCCTTGCCCTGGTGTCCTTGAAACGGACTCTTACGATTCTCATCACTGATGCCTGCAGTCATGTTTCTGGGGTCAGATGTGTCCCCTCTGCTCTGCTCTTGTTTCCTAGATGGTCATCATGTGACTTGTGCATGGCGTCAGGGACCCTGGAGACTAATACTGTCTACTTCTCCCCAGGGAATTCCTCTTTTAACACACACAGAACACCACTACTCATCTGCTGTGAGGCAGAGGCTCCATGTCCCAAGCCAGTGCCAATCAGATTCCCCAGGTCCCTCCCTGGGGACTGTATCACTGGCTGCTGCTTCTGCCCATGCTGTTATCAGTATCCTCCACACTCTTGCTCTCTCTGGCTCTCTGAAGCCACAGAACCCATACTTCCTGGACCTCTTGTGGCCGCTTTTGTGTTACTGTGTGCCCCCAGGATTAGCCAGTGTCTGAGAAGATCTGCTCTCAGACGCCAGCCTCCACTCCAGCTCACTTGGGGACTATGCTTTGCTCTTCCTACTGCTGAGGCCACCTCAGTAGCTAAGTGATCTGACCCCTGGTTTCTGTTCCCCGGTGCTGCTGGATCTTGTGACATCAACATCCGTCAGTATAGTGCCTGATTTATGATGCCCTCCAATGCTTTGTGCACCACGAATATTTCAGGGACTTGGAAACTCTTCATCAGCCTAATTAGCTTCACTTCCAAGACCTTCTATGCTGGTGCATAGAAATGAGACTAACAAAAATCAAACTATTTGGACTCTAGTTCCCTTGAGACCCATTTATTCTCACTAAGATTTTTTTTTCTCTCTTCCTCATGTGAGGCCATTTGAAGCAGGAGTCCAGTTGCCCTCCATACTTCACTCACTTGTCATAAACTTTGGTACCCTGTGATGCTCTCTCCTCTCCCCAGCTGTCCAACATCCCCTCTGATTGCTATAATAATTGTGACCATCACAGTTTTGTGCTGTGTAGTATCTGCAGCTGGGTCCGGGTGGCTTCTTGGCAGCAGTGATTTTGTTCGTCTGCTAATGAGTCCCTGTGCCGTGCACATGGCAGCCATTTCAAAGCTGTCCCACGCTCCTCAAACCCACAGACACAGCCTCACCCCTAATCATCAGCTATTTTTATAAAATAACCTCACCTTTTTTCTTTCTGATGAAAAAAAAAGGAAGAGTCTTCCTCCAGCCAGCACCAACAACTAGATCTAGAAGACAGCCAAGCTCTGGCTTGTTGCAGTGTGATTTCTGGGGAGTGTGACTGTTCTCAGAGTGGCTGCACTGCTGAGAATAAAGCTAATGGAGATGGGACGCCATGCTCCCAGAAGCTAGGAGCTGGCTGGGTGCTCCATGGCTCTACCCAACAATGTCTGAGTTTCTTCAGCTGTCTCCCCATCTTTCTCCTCTCCTTTTGGCCTTGGAGTCCAAGCCCTTTCCTCTCACCTGCTCCATGGCCTCTGTAGTGTCTTGGCACTTGACCTTGGCCACCTCTGCCATCTTTCTCTGCACAAAGGGCCTTTCCTTGTTCTATGGATCACTAAGATGGTGCCCCTGCCCCACCCATGACAGGATGACCAAGCTAGCTCTTTGCTTCAGCATCAGTCTCCCTCAGACCCTGCTACAGTGCTCTACATCCAAAGTCTTCTTGCAGAAGGGTCATTTCCACTTTGAACACCCTGTGCCTTGAGTTATGTGTGAGGACAGTAACTGGTGAGTTGAAGGGCTGCTATGGCGCTGACAGAGTCTGGGAGAGAATAACACCTGGCAGTTATAAGGCACGGTGTGACGTGCTTATTACAACTTAACGACTTTCTTACATGATTCTGGGCAATTGAAAAGGAGGAATGGACCATAGGTTGCTAAAGTTGGAAACCAGCAAGACAAGTGTGACTTCTAGTGAAGAAAACTAGGTGGTGTGGAGCGGCTTAAGTGTAGACCGAAAATTTCTAGAGAGGTAGGAACTCAGTTCTCCTCACCTCGCCTCTCCTTTCTTCTCCCTCTCCATTCCCCTCCTTCTCCCCTCCTCTCCTTCCCCTCCCTCTTAGCATTTACCCTTTTCCTTTGTTTGTTCACAGCTCACTTCTGTCTGAATGACCTGAGTTTCAAAGAACATCATACAAACAGACTCATGCTCCATGTGCATGGGTAGATAATAGGGAAATGAATTTTCTTGGGGGAGAATAAGTTATCATACAACAGTTACTTGGTGAAGATGTCCCTTTTTGGTCAGTGGACAGTTCCACAGATGTGACTGTGAGTGACCCTTCTCATTTACCTCTGATGGAGCTGCCCCCATTGTCTCCAGGAAGCCAGGAAAGGGTGATGGAGGAGGACGTCGTCTTGGATACGGTGAGCCGAGGCTGATCTGGTGGAACTAGAGAGGAAATGGTTTGTAGAAAACAAGAATTAGTTTCTCATGTCTTCAATCCTCAGTAACAGTCATTTACTAAATCATTTGTAACAGCCAATGATTAAATATACGTGGTTTAAAGTTGCCAAAATAGGCAATTCATTTCTGTCAAAGTGTCTGTATCATTGATGTCCCAGGCTAGGAAGACAGAGCATAGTGAATCTATGATTTAAGGAAAAGTCAATCACTACCTTGATTTACATCTAATTCATTTCTTTACTTTCCCTTGGATTCCTGAGTTGTTCATTGCAAATTTAAATTTTTAAACTTACTAAGGACACAGGCACTAATTTACTCTGAACTCTAGCCAGGAAATTAAGTGGAATTCCCACTTAGCTGTTTTGACTTTCCCCAAGGAAAAGAAAAGGTGCAGTTAGTAGGAAGAATAATTACTACAAGGCGTGATACATAGACACACACACAAGTACACACACACTCACACACACAAGAAGCACACACACATGTACATATCCATATGTGCACATAAATAAACATACACAACCACACATACATACATATATGCAGACAAATGCACACACTGGCACACACAGAGCTACATACATGTACAACCACAGGTGTAAACACATGTGCATGACATAGACAAAGGCTCTGAAAACCAAGGCTGTGACAGTGTTTGTGGCAATGCGTACCCAACCTTACACAGGGACTGAGGGACACACATTGCTAAATAAATCCACAATCGGCTCATTTCTGATTCAGAGAGCACAGCATAAAAAACACCCCCTCTTCCTGTGAGTGAAGCCTGAGATGTTAACCCAAAGGCCTGAAACACTGACCCATCTGCTTAGAAAAATAATTTAATGGTAGCTTTAACAATTCCTTGGAACTCTCCTGACTTCAATTAACTCAAAACCCCAAATTGATTTCACAGTATTTTTGGAATATAATTTGGTGTTGCCCCTCCCTCTTGCATCTCACCCAGAAGAGTATTGATGGTATTTTCATTTGCTGTGATCTATTAACATGGCAACACCGGAATCCAAAGAAGCACACATTTGAATTTTTCTCTAATAAAATATCCCTCCGGCAACCTAATCTGAACCCAGTCAGTACCCATGTAGGTTTTGTACACTAATTTAATATTCTTTGAAGAGTGTTGTGTGTGGCAATAAATTCCTAAGTACCTAGCATCAGATATGAAGGATAACAATGCGCTTAGAGCTTTAATCAGCTTTAATCTATGTCCAGCCGGACCCTAAGCCTCTTGTCATGCCATTTAACTTTGTAGCTGATACAAGGTATTTCATTGTTTATTGATTTGATTAGAAGACATAAATGATAACACTCAGAGAGTTACTTTCTGACAATGGGTACTGGTTACGCACATGTGTGTAAACTATGTCTGAGTAGACCAAGGATAACTTTTTCAGAGGTGCTCATGTACAGAGATAACAGACTAGACATCCTATGTGTAAGAAAAAATTAATGTGTCCTTTGATTGGTTCAGTTTATATTTTCCAAAATGATGACAGCAGCTTTTTTATTTTTTTTGAGCTTGATTTTTCTGTCTGCATGTAAGGTACACGTACTTAAAGATCATTTAAGAGGCTCCCAGATTTGTACCTTGTACTTGCAAATTTAATATGATCTCATCTGATCCCCAGTTGTTATTGGCAACACAGCTGTAGTAGCCGGAGTCCTCGGCCTTCACCGTGCGAATGACGAAACTCCCATTGCTGAAGATGCTTCTGCGGCCGTCAATCGTCACCAGGCTGGGCGTCCCGTTACTGCCTCACAGGAAGAAAAATGCACAGATTAGAGAAATTACAACCACATTAGCTGAGGTCAGCAAGAAGCATCAAGCCTTTGTCTGGAGCAAACGGTAAATTGCAACCTTAATTATTTTTGCATTATGAAATAACTGTGCTGTGATTATGTGACCAGACTACTGACTGGCAGAGATTAAAAGAAAAATTATCATGCGAGAGTAGATCTGTGTCAATGGCTAGGTATCTAGTTCCATTAGTGGCCAAAACCCAGTGACGATTGTCAAATCTAACATGTCTCTCTCTTCCCTCCCCCACTCTGGCTCCCGAGATTTCCTCCCCGTGGCAACCGTGAGAAACTCTCTTGATGGCAGAGGGGCCAGATTGACAAAATCATGCACATCAAACTAGATTTTGTGATCGCTTGTAGACTTGAAATCAATTTAAAAACCATGACTCTTAATGAGCTTGACATGTACTGGACAAGATGGCATCTCGAGGGAGCACGGAGCTGACCCTCCTGCGAAGAGGCGGCTGTCGTCACGACCTCTGGAGTCCCTTCTAGGTAAGGCAGAGTGCCAGCCTGACCCAGGGAGCTTATGAATTTGCTTTGGATTAACCAACTTAAAATGCAATGAGAAAATTGCTCACTGGGTCCAACCCATTATTTCAATCATTTATGCTTGTGAGTGCTTTTGTTTGGAAATAGGCACCGTTATTTTAAATCTCCATGCCTATTAGTGGATGTTCAGCCTCTATTTATATCTTAATTTCTTCCCCTGCATAGAGATAAAGCATGATAAAGCACGTGGACAGGGTTCACATGCCCTCTCTCCCTTCTCTCTTGGATTTATTATTATAGTAATCACTACCGAACACGAAGAACCAGATTTTCCACAGGGCAAGTCCTAATGCGTTTCATTTCTTTATCTCGAGACAGGGTCTTGCTATGTAGCCCAGGAGGCTGGCCTCAAAACTGGCAGTGTTTCCGCTCTAGCCTCTCCCATGCTGGATCTACTTGGAACTGTGTTCTCTTACTTGACTTTAGTTCCGTGTGTGTGTGGGGGAGGTGTACAAGGGGGCAAAAGGCTTTGGATCCCTGTGGAGCTGGAGTTACAGGCAGTTATGAGGCACTGGACAGTACTTCAGGTCCCTTGCAAGGTCAGCACTGAGCCATCTTTGCAACCCCTGAATTCCATTGCTTAAATGAGTTCCTGGGGCTCGTGCCTTGGGTTAGATTGTCCATTATCTCAAAAGTAGAGAGGACTAGGAAAGCTCCTGATAACTTGGGTTCCTAGTCTCCATTCGCCTGTACTGTAGAGCAAACACCCACAGTTGATGTTTTGATGGGCTGGCTCCTTTCCTTACAAGTGTTTCCCTGAATGTCAGTGTCTGGATTGATAGGAGACTGGTACATATGGTTGATCAAAACCACATGCTTTGAGGCAATTTCTCGTGATACAGTTGGAATGCTCAAAGGTAGGTATGGGCTGCCCTTTCTGCCTTGTTTCAGCAGAGCACTAGGGTTTCTTCAGTTCCATTATCATTCATGAAGTAGGTGTTGGAAAGTAGCTTGATTGGTAGAGTGTTTGCCTGGCCCACGTGGAGTGCCGGGCTTGATGGCATACGCCTGTTACCTCAACAACAGGAAAATGGAGGTAGGGGGACAGAAATTTAAGGTCATCCTTAATTATACCATGAGTTCTGGGCTAGCATGGTCTACAAGAAACACAAGGCTGCTTGACATGTTGGGTAAGGGTTCGCTAAGAGGCACACATTGGGTTGCTGGTTACCTATCTTTCATCCATTTTACGGCAGGTGATGGGTCTCCAACAGCTTTACATGGCAAGACAATGTCCTTCATCCACGGAGTAGTCACTGTCCCGCTGAACGTGAGGATCCGTGCGGGAGCTACAACGTCAAAGAGAAGACTGTTTACACAGAGCCAAGGTGACCTCCCCAACAGAGCGGCCCCCAGAGCCAGTTAACACTGCAGCTGTCAGTGCCGTTCTCTGGTATCTGCCTTATAAGAGATTTGCCTTGTAAGGACAAGCTCATGTCTGAAAGTCCCTACGGCAGTCTCTTTTTCTTCTACTAACCAAAATACAAGCAATATATTAAACACCCGGCATTCCACAGGCCAGGCAACTCCAAGCTGTGTTTCCTCTATGAACGTGATTTTTTTTCCCAAAGCACTTTATGAAGCAATTTGTCTTGGCCCCCAAACTGCATGCTAAAATATACTTTTAATATCTGAGAGAATAGACCGCATAAAACATAAAGCCCAACAGCCAGAAGAAGTTAGTCTGGAAAAAGCTATTTACCAGCTGTGTGATACTTTGCCTGATTCTCCATACAGTTTCATCTTTATATACATTAAGGAAAGGGGACAGTTCAGTGTGGCCATTTGGCTCAGGACAGTGATTCAGCCAACACAACAGTGATTATCAGGACTGGTAGATACCAGACCATAGTTCTTCCAAGAAAAACAACTCCCATCTGTGCCATCTACTAGGCACCACTTCCTGATACACAAACCCCCCAAGGCAGAGGCTGCCCCTCTTCATTTGAACCAGCAGGCTTGGGGAAGCATTGAAGGCTGGGGATGCAGAAAGGAGGGGCAGGTTCTCCTTGTAGGAGCTTAGCCTGGCTGGATCCGCGTGCAGAAAGCACAGGAGGGAGCCCTTATCTGACTCTGGAACCACACAAAGAGGACTACAGCTTCTGGGACCCCTGCATGGTTCAGAGCTTGGGAGTTTATGCTGGCAAAAGGAGAAGTCAGGTAAGCCCTGCTGTTACGATGCCTTGCTGCCAAAATTTAGGAAGATCTGATTCCCACGGTCAACCCATTCTGAGCTAAGTATCTCAGGTGTAGTGCTTAATATATAACAGGCATTTGAATAATTACGTATTTATTTAGTGGTGCATGGGATCAAGTGCAGGGTCTCCAGTATCCTAGGCCTCACCACTGAGCAGCATGCTGGTGCTCCTGTGACATATGAAATAACCACAATACGATCTCTCCCGATAGGTCCCATCCTGTGGAAGGAGCCTGTTTTCAGCTGAGCCCGTCTGACTGTGTAGGATCATTGCTACTTTGCTCTGGCTGTCAGAGACAGGAGGTGCCTGCAGGAATCCTGCCCATCCTATGTGTTTGGTCATAGTTCCTCATTTATCCCGCAGGGCAGACTTTATAGACCATGTTTTCTCCAGATTCCACTGTTCTCTTAGTATGAGGAGGTACATGGATATCATGGTTAAGGAGTGCGGTACACAAGAACCCCTCCAGTTGTGTGGCTATCATGGCTAAAGAGTACAGTACCCAAGAACTCTGATTTACCTTTTTAAACTGATGTTTTACCTTCCTGTACTTGAAACTATAACATTTTCTCCTTTCCTCACCATTTTAAGCTGCCCAGTTTCCAAGAGTCAGGAGGCATTGCCTGGTAGAACTGGAATTGTGATTGACAGAAACAAGTTCATTGCGAGTCCTGATCGAGTTGGACTTTGGAAACAGTTATTAAACAGCAATCACCAGTAAGAACACCGTGGCTGTGCCTACTTCTGAAGGGCCTATCTACTGTCACAGTGGGGCGACAGATTTATGCACAGGGATCCATCGTTGCTTGCTGACGCTGAGTCTCACTGCTACTTAAGGGTTTTTGTGCCGTTCCACAAATGAACCATGTGGTGATTTGTATGAGAAATGTTGCTCACAGATTTATGATTTGAAAATTTGGTCTCCAGTTGGAAGTGCTGTTTGGGGGAATTTATCAGACCCTTGGGAGGTGGGTGGGTTTTGAGGGTTCATAGCCTCACCCCACTTTCAGTTCAGCCCTGTTTCATGTTTGTGGTTTGATCTGGGATCTCTCAGTTTTCTGCTCTGGATGCATACTGCAATGAATCTCCACTCTTATAGTCAGTCTGTCTGTTCTCTCTCTCTCTCTCTCTCTCTCTCTCTCTCTCTCTCTCTCTCTCTCTGGAATTGTAAGCCAAAATAAACTCTTCTTCCATAAACTGCTTGGTCATTGTGTTTTTTCATAGCAATGAAAACTAGCTACTTCAAGAACTAATGATTTTCTTACGTTTGTATCATTTTTAAATCCCCTACCCTGTGAGTTAGGTATGCTTCTTTAATAAGTATGAACCTAATTTGGATTGAAGAAGAGCTTCCTTGGGAAAATGGCAGGTCATGAGTTTCACTAATTCTTCCAAACATGTTTAGTGGTGTAGCCATCAGCCCTTAGTACTGCATTCACCGATAGGGAAGCCTGCTTCACGTTTGGTAAGAAGAGCTTGGCCTGACCAGCTGACACATGAAGCCCACAAGCTTCCTTTCGGATAAAGCAGAGGTCTAATGACCACTGAGCTGTGGGTGGCCGTAGGCACGTTCACTGAGGCTCACGTGACCTGTGTACCTTTAGCCAGAGGCTCCACGGTGATGATCTCACTGCTGTTGCCTCTTCCGGCGGAAGTCACTGCCACCACCCAGACGCTATACTGTCGATTCCGACTCAGGTTAGGAATTCTGTAGGAAAATGAGTCAGGGGAGGCTTCAAATTCGCTGATGACCTGTGAGGAGAGAAATGATCCATCATTCATGGAAGCAAGTGGCTCTGTGGCTTCTTTTTTTTTTTTTTTTTTTTTTTTTTTTTTTTTTTGAGCTGGTGACCAACAGGGCCTTGCACTTGCTAGGCAAGCGCTCTACCACTGAGCTAAATCCCCAACCCCGGCACTATGGCTTCTTAAAAGAATGTTTATTGCCGATCAAACCAGATGAAGCCCGTGTCACCAGGGACGGGAAGGGCTGGATATTCAGTGTGAACTGTAATTGGTATATTTAGGTGGTCACAGCCTATGTGACCCTCTGACACCTTTGATGACCACCTACCCCAGGAGCAATAAGACCCTTTATTGTTGGTCATCAAAGAACACAGAATACAAGGAGACAGTGCTTTAAAGCTTTGCTCGTTGGTTAATGGATGACGGTGATGTCTCAGAGACGGCAGCCAGCAAGGCAGACTGCACCTGCAGGGGGCTTTAATTTTGAAAGGGGCTTCAGGCTATGGCACATGGGGGGGGGCAGGAGGAAGCCAGCAGCCTCACAAAACTGAAAGGACAGAATTGAGGACCGGAAGTGAAAAAGTTGGATACTGAAGGAGAATCCTGAGATCTGAGGCGGTTCTATGTGGGTAGTGTTCAGGGAGCAGATCTGCGCCCACATGGGAGGGGAAACTCCCCAGGGCAGGAGAAGAGCCACCTGAAAGGCTTTGGGGTCAGAACTCAGCACTCACAAGGACTGAGAACAGTGCCTGCTCCCAATACTAGACATTAAGGCCATGAGCACTGGGTTAGGACATGGGCTGTAACCTAGGAATCGAACAATATGTAGCTTAATATTCAACAGTAGTCTAGTCTAGCCTAGGCCACAAGATCAGGAATTAGAAGTGATTACTAGGTAACCAGCATATCTCAGAGAGAAAGTAATGAATATTTATAGAACTTAGGCTAGCTACCACTCAAACAGTGCCCTCAATGACATCCAATAGAAACTAGCTATACAAATAAGCATCGTTACACAGATGAGTGGATAAATAAAATGAGTTATGCTCTGTCTGTGCAGTGTTACTCAGTCATAGGGAAGTATGGAGGACGGCTAAAGGCTACACCATAACTGGGTCTTGAAAGTGAAAGAAGCCTACTATAGGTTATCACTTAACCGTCTCTTCAAATGCTCAGGATAGACAATGCATAGCCAGCTAGCAGACATGTTGTCAGGGGGCAAAGAGAGCAAACAGGTGACGGTTTTTCCTTTTAAGATGACACAATCATTCTCAAGTTAGAGAAAGGTAAGGGGTCACGGGATGTAGTCAAACCCACAGAACCGCCTACTTTGAAAGCATTGGATCTATGCTGTGTGAAGGACCTCTTGATAAAGCTGTTACAAAAATACTTGTAGGAATTTCAGAATAAGGAAGTCATGATATATATTTATCAAAAGTGATCCATAATCGATGAGGATTGGTTTTCTGCAAAGTCAGTAAAGTGGTTTTATAATTATCTTACAGCAAATGCTACAGTTTCATAGATAAAAGAGCTTAGATTGAAACGTAAAGGGCATAAAAGTGCTTGTTATACTCAAAAGAAATAGTCCCCTTCCACACACATATGGGCAGCACTATCTAGACCTGGGCAGGTCATAAAAGAAAAGACATGAAGTTGGGAGAGGATGTGGGGGAATCTGGGGAGAACTTCAGGGGAAAATGGAGGGCAAATACATTTATTGAAATTATCAAAAGATAAATAAAAATAGTAAAGCCCACAGAAGACTAGATTGTTAGCAGATTGACTGTTTTAGGGAAATCTGAAGTGCGTATTATAGCATCATAATAGGTTAATCATGGACAGCAAAGACAAGACTGTAGTATAACAGTGCACACCAGCTACAGGGGACTGTCAGTCAAGGCACGGGGTCTGTGTGCTAGTAAAGGAAGGGGAGGGGCTATAGGGAGAGAGTGTGAAGAAACATTGAAAATGTTGCAACCTTGAAATCCAGAGACTCAAGGATCTCAATGAACTTCAGCCAGAAAAATAAACGAATAGAAAGAATAGAAAGGCAGATAGATCATAGTCAACCACTCAGGACGGCAACAGAAGTAGCAATCCTAAAGACACCCAGGACCTTTGTCGACTAACAAAGGGGCTGACCACAGATGCCATTTCAAAGCCAATCCAAGCCAGATGAAAGTAGGACAAAAATCTTTAACCAGAGGGAAAAACAGCCAAACTATACATTCAACATTTCCCAAAGTTAAAAGCAAAACCTTTTCAGATATTTAAAAGACTGGATGACTCTCCTGCACAGAGAAGGGAAAGTGGCCCCATTTGCACAGAGCTGGAGCCCTCATATGCCTGGCACAAGTTAGCCTGTACAAGCACTTGTCTGCTCTACACTGCCTGCCTCCATCCTACCCCAAACCTCATGTCCTGTCTCCCAGGTCAAGGTTGATTTTCAGATCGATTCTTGGGAAATTTATGACCGAACTCAGAGGCCCAGTGCAACTGTTTGCCACGTGTAATGTCCCGAGGTGAAGTTGTTGCCAAGTTAACTTTTCACCATGTTCAAAGGAGCCAAATGAGATGCTTATTTGGAAAATACGTTTTCCATTATTTAAATTTCATTTAAGGGTCATTGATAGTTAAAAACAACAGCTTGGCATGGGGATGTAACCCACAACAATGACTCAGCAGTGGAGAGCGGCAAAGGAAAGCCGTGTGAGTAGCACTGGACGTTTCTTTACTATAGCTAAAGATGGCCAATGTCACTTGAACGCAAACTACGATAGAGCTGAGTGAGTCTACTCATAAACCACCGGCATTTCAGCTGGAGGAGGGAAACAAAGCCAGTGAACCCATGCAAAAATTAATCTGGAATCACAAAACACCATTTAAGCCATTCAAAGGAGGCAAGAACAGAGCAAGAAGGATAGGGAGCCTGACCAGACATTTAAAACCAAGTAGTACCAATTCCACGTCTAACCTAATCACAGCGATAATCACATTAAGCAAATGAGGTTGGGTCCCTGAGTTAAACATAAAGTCATTCCACCTGAGAAGAAAACAACAGCCAATGAGAGAGTAAACAAAATAAAGTATCCTATAGTAACACCACCGAAGTTAACATTACACAAAATAGATTCAGGGATAAAACATTTTAGGAATGACGGGATAAAGAAGCCAATTTGACACTGGCAAGAAGGTCAGCACACCAAGAGGCTAGAACAGTCTTGAACTTTCGTGCACTTAACACCAAGGCTATGACTACATAAAACCAAATTGAAGGAAGACCAGAGTAGGAACACCAGCGTTGTAGACCAAGACAGCTCACTGTTGTTCTGAGAAGCCACAAGAAGCAGGTGGGACTGGGGCTGGGGCTGGGGCAGACAGAGGTCATGGCAGTCCCACTTAAGATCCTCACTTCCAAACTCTGTTCTGCTTCTCCACACTCCATGCAGTCCGTTAAGAACAACCAATTCCATCCTAGTAAGAGCACCAGTGGAAGGGGGAAGCCCTGGGTCCTGCTAAGACTGAACCCCAGTGAACTAGACCGTCGGGGGGAGGGCGGCAATGGGGGAGGGTGGGGAGGGGAACACCCATAAGGAAGGGGGGAGGAAAGGGATGTTGCCCGAAACCGGAAAGGGAATAACACTCTAAATGTATATAAGAAATATTCAAGTTAATTAAAAAAAAAAAAAAAAAAAAAAAAAAAGAACAACCAATTCCTGCTCAAGGTTGCAACCACCCTAAGGGGCTGGGTCAGCTGTGAAGGGGGGAAACTAGCACCACTTTTAAACCAGTTTAACAGCATCTTTATTGTCTACCCAATCCCATAATGCCCCAGTGAAAAGTACCAGAGACTTGTTCACAGTCAGATGCTTAGCTTACAGGTAAATTGTTCTGGACAGACAACCGGAAATGATTAGGCCCCTGTGAGGATTGCTCCGTGGCTGTAGTGCACTCCTTAGTGCAGACTTGGGCAGATATATTGGCATTTTACTGTCCCCATTCCTCTCAAAGCATTCATACCTAGACTTCCAGAAGTTTAGAGGGAATTTGTCTCTTTCCTTTGTAAACCACAATCTGGAGGAGGAAATCCAATCCTGAGACCGTATGGGAGTGCACTGTGTGGAATCCCTAAGGTTTGCTGTTGCCAACCTAGCGTGTCAAGCCTTGGGGATGGGGGTATCATAACAAAGCCTTTATTTACTGAACATTCAGCATCAACGAAGCATTATACACACAAAGATTTTCTGTAGTGAACACAGCTTTTAGTTATAACTCAGTCCACATTCTGTCTACGAGGGCTAATTAGTCTTCACTTCCAAAATACACATTTTACTTATGTTTTGCCCACAGCAGGGAACATGGCTAAATCAGAAATAAAAAAAATTCATTTCTTATGCAGCTCTACTTGCTTTACCATTTACAGAAGATTAACCAAGAACCAAGGGCGGAGGGGGAGAAAAACAAGTTTCTATGCATAAGAAAGCCCCTCTGATTGGCATGACTTTTCTCTAGAAATCAACTGGGAAACAAGAGCTTAGCTGTTCAGTATTTCCTAATGGTCCTCGGGGAAGTTGTTCACATAGTATCTTCACGCTTTGACCACCATATGTTTTCTTGATTTCTACAATAATTAGACACACTTTTGGGGGAGGGGGTAGGAGGCAAGCCACTCGAACCATTTATACAAATGAGGACTCAGTTAATTTACTTTGGATCTGAATATCAGTCACTGAATATGTGACTGATATGTCTTAAAATTTGAGCAATAGCCAGAAAGAAAAAGAATGTCTCCAAAGATGTGGCCTACTGAGAGGTGACCAAGGCCGCTTGCTGGCTCTGGTGAACTCTATTCACCCATCTCTGGGCTCTGGAAGACAGGGTCAGTATCAGGCATGTCCCGCTGAGAGGTGACTGAGTGTATCCCTATCTATAGGGAGGAAGCTTCGAGTTCCAAGGAAATCCTGTGAACTTGGAATCCAGAGGATGCAGAGTTTAGAGAGCTACACTGGAAATGTGAAGGGTAGCTGTGAGATCAGGGGCTGGCCCTGCTTGCCACAGGGGAGGGAAGTGTTTCCGGGCCTCTACCACTTCCACGGTGAGGTTAGGTTCTGATACCCATTCATGGGCCCTAGAGGGTCATGGACATCTGGGAGAGGCCTGTAGGGGGACACCTCCAACCGAGGGGTACCTCAGAAATGATGTCATGTTAGTTTCTAACTAGCTACGGGTGGTGGATATAACCAGGGTGAGTCCTTTAGAAGAGGAGGCAATGGTTAAGAAAGAAAGGAAGGAAAATAGAAAAATAATCAGAAGCCAATTCAGTGAACAGCTTGGCCAGAACTGTTAGTCCAAAGAGGTATGCTGCATCTTGATTCTGCAGGAAACATGTTCCATGATATTTTAATATGTGTAATAATAGCCTGAATTTGCACTTCAATCATTTTCTTTCTGTCAGATATCATATTTGCAACAGTCCAGTATCACCCAAGGCAGCTTGCAGACTGTCACATACATTTCTGTCCCTTCTGAATACTGGAGGATGTCCAATGGGAAAAGATGGATTTTATGTCTAGATTTTCCCCAATGCCTCAGTGGTAGTTACATCGAAGACTTTGAAATGTAGAAGAGGCTGGAGACAGAAAGGAAATCAGGGCTTCCCTATGAAGCATGACAGGATTGAACGGTAGAGCAGAGTTGGGGGAATTACTCTGTAGCATTTCAGGGGTTAATAGATCCCGATGTCAAAAGAAGTGTGTGGAGGAGTGGTGGAGGTACTTTACATATAGAACTGAAGAGATTGTTCAGTGGTTAGGGGCACTGATTGGCTCTTCTAGAGAACTCAATGCCTAGCCCTCACATTGGAGCTCACAGACGCCTGTAGCTCTAGTCCCAGGGGATCAGATGTCCTCTACTGGCCCCCACAGACACCGGGAGCACACATGGTGCAAATGTGTACATGCAGATAAACCACCAGTGTGCGTAAAACACAACAATCATTTAAGGATCCAGGTTGATACATACATGAACTCGGAACAGTTGTGGATATTTTGGAAGACCAGCGCACGGTCAAGCCAGTTAAGAATTCCAGCATGGATGGGGGAGGGGATTATGAGCCCCATTCTTGACTGAGAAGCTATCAGTAGGTGATAGCTGCTGGGGGAGGAAGAGCGACTACTGGTGGATTTCCAATGTCCCAGTGGAGGGTCCCATACTCATGCACATGTGTGCAACACTAATTGGGCTCAGTGGGTTTAAATGATATAAAGAAATAGGGGGGAAAGGATACAAAGTTGTGAGGGAGATGTGTTGGAAGGGAGGAGTGAGGCTGGGGATGATACTTTGTATATATCATGAACACCTTAAAGAATGAAAGATGTTTAAGGATCTAAACAGTTTTTTTCCTTAGATTTTTATTTATTGAGCTTTTAATCCTGAGTTAGGAAGAGTCTAGATTTTCTTACATGCCTGAAGAGTGACTTAATTTTGAACAGGCTGCTGCTGTGATTGGGTACCATGACTGGATGAACTGTAAGTGCTGGGTCCAGGTACATGGCCACTGCAGAACTCATTGGTTCTTAGTGAGAAAGGGGACTACTGCTGTGCCCAGCAAGAGGCTACGGGGAGTCGGGCTGCTATGGCTCTGCATCTGTCATTTTGTTAGCCGTCTCAGGAAAAGGCTGCTCCCTTTTCACCTAAAGAGCTTGAACGTCTCGACTTTACCAGAGTCTAGAATTAAACTATGCTTGTCACCAAGTCACTTCTTGGATGCTGTGAAGCAGTTACTTATGTCCTGGCCCATCAGAGATGGAGAAAGAACAAAAGGCTGGTGTTCTCTCTGAGGTTTCCCACTGTAGATTCTCCTCATTCAAATAGTATGCTTATATTTAGCACCGTGGAGCATGTCAAGAATTATGGGACATAGGAGGGCAGCTGTATAAGTCTTCTGGGTCCCAGAAGGCTGTGGGATTAGTATATGAAGAAGCCAGTTGGCAGCGAGGAAGACTGGGAACCTTCACTAGGGCAGACAGGGAACAGTGTGAGTGGGGAAACCAGGGCTGTGCAAATGTGTGAGAAAGCACACTATAAAAATAGCCGGTAAAGGTAAGCTGAGGCCGGTTACCGCCCACCTTTCTGCCGGCTCTGGACCCCTCCCCTACTTCGGAAATGCACTCTTCTTTTTTTTGTAAAGATTTATTTACTTATTTATTTATTTAATATATATGAGTATATGAGACTGTAGCTGTCTTCAGAAACACCAGAAGTAGGGATCAGATCCCATTACAGACGGTCCTGAGACACCATGTAGTTATTGGGAATTGAACTCAGGACCTCTGGAAGAGCAGTCTGTTCTTAACCTCTGAGCCATCTCTCCAGCCACTTCTCTCTCTCTCTCTCTCTGTGTTTGTTACTTTCTTATTCTCTTTTTTTTTTTCTCTCTCTCTCTCTCTCTCTCTCTCTCTCTCTCTCTCTCTGTCTCTCTCTCTCCTCTCCCTCTCCCTCTCCCTCCCTCCCTTCTCTCTCTCTCTCCTCTTCCTCTCCTCTCTCCTCTATCTCTCTCTGTTTCTTTTTCTTTTTTTCTTTCTTTTCTCTTTCCTCTTTCTTTTCTCTCTCTTTCCTTTCTTTCTTCTTTCTTCTTTCTTTCTTTCTTTCTAAAAGGAAAACTGCATCTCCTTCCACACTCCACATGTCTCTATTCTATTCCTTTAGCTGGGACACAGAGTCTGAAGTCCTGGTGGGCTATGTGGTGTAAGGAATGGATGGAGACCGCCCATTTTCAGTATGAGGTGTGTTCAGAGTTTGTCTGAGTTACAGATGAGTGGGAGATCCTTAGCCGCAGGCTGCACCTGCTTGCCTCAGAAGCAGTCACTTTGTAGGTGACTGAGGCCATAAGGGGTGCATCTCTAGCCCCAAATAATTCATGAGGTAAGATTCAGTGTCCTAAACCAATGGGATGACAAAGTGGGAAGGGGCAAGTCTCAGCCTACAGGAGGAGAGGACTTTAGAAATCCTAATGAAGGGCCAAGTGAGACTCCACGGGTGGAACCCGATTTTCCCTTTGCTAGTGGCTATTGATTACAGACAGCTTCTCCCTTAGGGGTGGGAGCCTGTGTCCACTTCTTCCTCTCAGCGTTGGGGCCCTGTCTGGCTTGATTCTGTGTGGACTTTTGCTTGCTTATTTGATTTCTATTTGGGGAGCATGTTGCATGTGTTCTGTGTTTTCTTTATTGTGTGTGTGTGTGTGTGTGTGTGTGTGTGTGTGTGTGTGTGAGAGAGAGAGAGAGAGAGAGAGAGAGAGAGAGAGAGAGAGAGAGAGAGGGAGGGGGGGGGGGGGGGGGGGAGAGAGAGAGAGAGAGAGAGATAGAGAGAGAGAGAGAGAGAGAGAGAGAGAGAGAGAGAGAGAGAGAGAGAACAAAGTGGATGGGTAGGGAGGTTGATAGGATCTGGGAAGAATTGGGGGGAGGAAAAAACATGATCAAAATATAGAGCATTAAATTTGTTTTTCAGAAAGAAAAGTTAAAAAGCAAAATAAAAATAATCATTGTCTTACACCTAATCAGCCAGTAGACCATTTCTGCCTTTTCTCTGTGTCAGAGTCCCTTTCTGCAGAATAATGTATTAAAAACTGCTTGAAATTTTTGTCTTATCTCTAGTCGGCCTCACCTGCTTCTGCTTTCCACAGGTAACTACTGGCAGCCCCCCAGCTTTGCAAGGGAACCAGTGCCAAAGTTCTGTGTGTTGGCTAGGACAGCCAACTTGTAACACTTGGTTTGGGCTCATGATCATTTAGTGAGTTTATTCTAGCTCCTCGTAGATTCTAGGTTAAGACTGTGATGCAGCACACAGAGGGTTAATTGAGAATGAGGCGTGACAGGGTTCTGAGAAATTCCTACAGGAATCCAGAAATAAGGCCATCCAGAGTTCCCCTTTTAAAACTCTCCCTGTCATAACCGAGGACGCGACTCAATGTTCAGCAAGATGTCTGGGGGTGGAGGGATGGCAGTTCTGTGTGCTTGTTTTAAATATATATATTTATAGCAGAGTTTTATAGGACTTTTGACATGTTTTACCTCCCCAATCCTGTCCAGGCTAGAAAACACAGCCATTGGGATAAATCCATAAGTTGCATGACATCCAAGCAACTGCTAATATTTCAACCATTGCAGCTTTCTGTATTTGGGCCTCCTGGGTGGAGTCCTGGATCTCTGTGGAACTGGGCTGTCTGTTCCCTGAAAGATGGTAGAGCTGCCAGAAGGATGTTGCCCTGCACTGTGTCAGTGTCAGTCTTAGGGATGGCCTCTGTTGCCTGCCTTCATTCACAGTTAATTCTGGATGTTGCTACACCTCTTCCCTTTTGTGTGTAGGATATGTTTTTTAAAACAGGTAATTAACATAAGGTTAGCTGCATTGAAGAGCATTAGAGTTTTTTGATAGTTCCTGTAGTCATGGATTTTATGGGACAGTTGCTGAACTCATTCCCAAATCTCCTCTACTCTTTAGCTTACTGGAGGTTAGGAGAATCTCCTCACATCACCGGGGCTCTTCTGTAGCTTTACTTCATTCTTCTCGTATGGCTTTTCCCTCTGTTCCACCATGGGCTCTGCCAGCACTTGAAGCCAAGGTTACTGAGGAGGGCGCCTTTGCCTCACCCCTTTCTCTGGGCGTTCTTCCCAACCCTCAGCCATTCGTGGGGTCAGCACCCATTGACTAGTGGCTAGAATGTAGCAAGGGAATGTTTGTTGAATTAGGTGAGTTTAAAGATGGCCTAGAATTTGAAAGGAAATGCTGTGTGCAGAATAACCGTTGTGTCACAATTTCCTTAGATTGAATTATTTGCCCTGTCTGTTGGATGTAAAATTTATCCCACTTAAAAACATGTCAATTAACTTTTTAATGAAAAACCAATTCTATCAAAGAAGTGGGGTGCTTCAAAAGGCGTAGCATCTGATAATTAGCTCCTAGTTTCTAACATCTAGAAAGCTCGGATTTCATGGGTCTGTAGCAGTGACTTAGAAAAGAAAGACAGAAAAGAAAAGCCTCCCCTAAGGCAAAATACAGAAACCAGTAGCTGCTTTAAGGGAGGAGCAGTGGCTGTCACCCCCAGAACACAAACATCTTCCTGTTTAGAGGCAGAGAAATGGCCTGTGTTCCAATCAGAATAGGAAGTTAGCTGGATCGATCTGAGATAAAAAAAAAAAAATCCTATGTATAATTAATTTTGATACGATCAGCATCATATTTTACCACTTTTCATGTCCAGGAGATGATGATCAGCACAAAGAGCTTCTTCAGGAGCCCAAGGCTGCAGGGGCCATGGAGGCCGAGGAGGACATACATGTTGGCAGTGGTATGCCACTAACATTAAAGGCAGGTGTGTCACCCTGGCCCATTTCTGGGTCCCTCTGTGTCTGAGATCACTGGAGCTACTGAGCCATACACACAACTGTTGGTAACTTTCTACAGAACCTTTCAAGTACAGCGCATTTGGCTTGTTAGACTTTCAAATTTAAAAAAGAATGGCTGTGATACCTTGCAGTGAATTAAACTTAATATTCAGAAAAATATCAAAGAGACTGCCTAGAATTAAGGTCATTGTCCCGTTAGAATCGACATGACAGCTTCTTCCCTGCCTAGGTTCTTTCTAACCATATGCCCTCCTTTACTCTCCTGTCTCCACTGTCATAGCACCTGCCACCCTAATTACCTATCTGTCAAAGGTGTACTATTAGTTTCATTTATGGCTGTCACCCATTCAGTGACTTCGACACAAAGAACGAGCTTAGTGCCATGCAGCTTCTCCCAGAAAAAGAAATCCAGTGATAATTATTCTTAGCAATGACAACAGTCTAGGTAGGCATAATATACAGCACTGAAAAGGTTTAATATGGATTTCCATTATTCTTAATTGAAAAATATTTGCCAGCCACATCATTCCTTAAATAGAACAATATGCTTGTATCAGGCCAAGTCAAAGAGATCAGATGCTTTCAAAGACAGGATCTTTGAAAGTTGTCAAGGGCCAGTCAAGAGGGCACTTCAGTCAAACCATGGTGATGACCACAGTGTGATAATGGGCAGATGGAACATGTGTAGGGCATAAAGCTATGACCATGCTATACCAGGACAAGGTTGCCCTGACCCACAGGGTGACAACCAGTAAGAGAGTCCTGACATGGTTCATGAGCTCAGGGGGCAGTGATGCTAATGTAGGGTACCATTTGATTCCTGCTGTTGCAAATAGACCACAGGTCCGGCTAGTGCATGATGGTGTCATTGGCACAATCCAAGCCTCTCTACCTAAAACTTGTTTAAAAATTAAATTGATTTTTAAAAGGCATTCTAGCCCATGGGCAATAAAGGAAGCTGTAGGAAATGAATGTTCAGGTTAGAATACAGAGATTCTAGGCTGAGTACAAACCACACTGAAGAAGTAATGTTGGAAGCCTATCTCACAGGCTGGACAAGCTATCTCATGATCTTGGGCTTCAGAAGAGTTTTCCTAGGCTTGCGTCTCCACAGACACCATTGGCATACACACTTCATTCTTGACTCTTAAATCGTAAAATTGGTTTTGGGAATCCCACAGCCAAGATAATCCCTACCCTCCTGGTTCAGGCCGCCAGCATTCTTCTGACCTATCATGGCAAATGTATACTTCAACAATGTCTAGAGACACCAAGGGCCACTGATGACAATCTTAAAACTATAAAACAGACTCTGCAAAACATTGATTGGCTGGATTTTTGGAAGAAATTATCTTTTTGTTAGTTTATTTGTTGTTTGTTCATTTTTTGAGACTGCATATCATTATGTAGTCTTGAATGGCATGGAACTGGCCATGTAGACCAGGTTGGCTTTGAACTCACAGAGATCTGCCTGCTTCTTCCTGTCCTTGTCTCCGATGTGCTCCCACAATGCTTGGCAAGTAGTCCATCTCTGAAGGATGAGCTTTGAGTTAAAACATGTGGCTAGGGATACAGCTCAGTGTGTAAAACTCTTGATGCACAAGCATGAGAACACAAGTTCTAATTTGCAGCACCCACATAAGGCCTGTTCATGTAGTACCTACAATCCCAACACTGGGACACCTTAGTAAGTAGATCCCAGAAACTCACTGGCTAGCCACTCTAATAGTCTAATAAGGCAGCCTAGAGTCACTAATCATCTAATAAAAGATCTCTAGGTTTAGTGGGAGACCTTGTCTCACAAAGAAAGAATAGGTAAGGTGGAGGGAAATAGACACCTTACATTGACCCATGGTGTCCACAAGTGTGCCCGCGTGTGCATGTACGTACACACATGTACACACACACACACACACACATGTACACACACACACGCATGCACGTGTGCACATGTACACACAGGTAGACACACATGCACACACATGCATGTACACATAACACCTATACATGCATGTACACATAACACCTATACATGCATGTAGACATAACACCTATACATGCATGTACACATAACACATACACGCTATAGCATGAAAGTGTAAAGATGACTTAGAATCATATCCATTAGAATTAGATATGTAGCATGGAGGAATTTGCAAGGAAGCTTCCAGAATACAGTTCCCAAGAGTTTTTATAAATCAGAATTGTTTTCTTATGGCTGGTGTGCTTATGTGTCCTTGCTTCTATGAAACATTTCCAGGTTTCCTATAGCCCTGTGATCAGTGGAAAGGTGCTAAAGGTTAGAGCTAAGTGTATTCCCATGAGTACAGAGGACCCAGCAGATGTCTGTACCAAGAAGAAAACTCAACAAAGGTCTTACAAGCTTGGTAAATTACAGATATATAAATGAAGCACAAAGACCTATTCTTCACATGACTTTGGATGTCAACATAATTTCTAGATTTGCTGTCTGAAAACAAAGGGACCCACGGGTAGGTCACTGTGGGAGAACAAAGAATGAGTGATTCCATGCCAGGCATGGAAAGGTTCGGGCATGTAGCCTTCAACTTTTGGGTGTAGAAAGCACCCAGTGTCTGCAGAATGCTTTCCTGCTTGGTGAAGAAAAGTCACTATTCAGTTCAGCCTCCCTTGGATGACTCAAAGCCATAATCTATAAAACTTACACACTCAGCCAGCCATCTCTTAAGTATCTCAGAGACTAACAGTGCCTCCTCTACTTGAGAAGCTGAGACACACCCACGGGGAGCACTACTGAGTAAAGGCTGAGCTATGCTTATGGGGAGCACTGTTGAGTAAAGGCAGAGACATTCCCATGTGGAGCACTGTTGAGTAAAGGCAGAGACATTCCCATGTGGAACACTGTTGAATAAAGGCTAAGACATGCCTATGTGGAGCACTGTTGAGTAAAGGCAGAGTCATGCCTACATGGAGCACTGTTGAGTAAAGTCAGAGCCATGACAATGGTGAGCACTATTGAGTAAAGGCTGAGACATGCCTATGTGGAGCACTGTTGAGTAAAGTCAGAGCCATTACAATGGTGAGCACTATTGAGTAAAGGCTGAAACATGCCTATGTGGAGCACTGTTGAGTAAAGGCTGAGACATGCCTATGTGGAGCACTGTTGAGTAAAGGCTGAGACATTCCCATGTGGAACACTGTTGAGTAAAGGCTGAGACATGCCCATGGGGAGCACTGTTGAGTAAAGGCAGAGTCATGCCTACATGGAGCACTGTTGAGTAAAGTCAGAGCCAGGACAATGGTGAGCACTATTGAGTAAAGGCTGAAACATGCCTACGTGGAGCACTGTTGAGTAAACGCTGAGACATGCCCATGGGGAACACTGTTGAGTAAAGGCTGAGATATGCCCATGGGGAACACTGTTGAGTAAAGGCTGAGACATGACCATGGGGAGCACTGTTGAGTAAAGTCAGCGCCATTACAATGGTGAGCACTATTGAGTAAAGGCTGAAACATGCCTACATGGAGCACTGTTGAGTAAAGGCCAAGACATGCCCATGTTGAGCACTGTTGAGTAAAGGCTGAGCTATGCCCATGGGGAGCACTGTTGAGTAAAGGCTGAGACACTCCCATGTTGAGCACTGTTGAGTAAAGGCCAAGCTATGCCTATGTGGAGTTCTGTCTTACTAATTATTCTACTGCTGGACAAAGTGTCGTAGCTGAGGCAACATAAAAATTGAAGTGTTAGTTAAAGATCAATGTTCCCGAGGGTTAGAGCCCATGATCATCATGGTAGGGAGCATAGCTGCAGGCAGGCAGGCATGGTGCTGGAACAGTAGCTGAAGGCTTAGATCTTTGTCAGTGAGGAGAAAGCTGAGGGAGGGGGGTAACAGAATGGCTGCGAACCTCACTTCCATTGACACAGCTTCTCTAGCAAGGATATACATTTCCCAATCCTTCCCAAGCCGTTCCACGAACTGGGGACCGAGCATTTAAATATATGAGTCTACAGGGCCATTCTCATTCAAACCATCACATGCATTAAAGCACACAGTCAACGCCATAGCACTGTGGATTTGACACCATTGCGAGGGGCTCATGAGGTTGACTTCTCAGGAGAGACCAGGGGCTTCAACTAGACGATGCTGGCCAGCTGTGCTGTTTCTATTTCAGACTCAGTTAAGTGAGGGTTGCAGCAGGATATCTTTTGCACAAGGCACTCATTAGAAGTAACTGGTATAGATATTATTTATTAAAATGTACATTGCTGAAGGTAGGGGCCAGGGCCATCATTTACAAAGATTCTGCAGAGAGAGAACTCCCAGGGTGTCATATGCTTAGTAGATATATTTCCTCTGCTTAGCATCCCTTTGTTTGTGTGTTTATGTGTGTGTGTGTGTGTGTGTGTGTGTGTGTGTGTGTGTGTGTGAAGTCTTGGTATATACACGTGCATGTGTGTGAATGGCACATGTGTTTGTGCAGGCCAGAGGTCAATTTTTGGTGGCGGTCTTTGGGAGCTTTTTCATTTTTGTGAAACTGCCTGTCATTAGGACTTAGTGCTTGGCCTTTACACTAGACTGGTTAGCCCCTTGGGATCTTCCTGTCTCTATCTCTCTGTGACCGCCAATTCTGCAAATATAGATCCATACCATCACCCAGATTTTTACCCGAGTGTTGGGAATCAAACCTCAGATCCTCAATTGCTTTACCAATTCAAGTTCTCCCCAGATCCCCAGATCCACATCCCTGCTTCTGTTCCTGACTTTCCAGGAAACAGTGTTAGCCCTCACCTGTGCTCCTGCACTGCAGTGTGCTGTACTTTGATGGGACCCATTGATGGGTCGTCCTTGGCTCCCATCACAGAACAGAGAGGCCTGTCCTTGTACTTTCTGCCATCCCTGGAATTTCTATATACATGCTCTGATGGCACATCAGCTGGGGTCCTTCTGGGTGGGTAAGATTATATCTGATATCTGGCCAGTGATTTCTGGGGAACCATTTAATCCCCTCATCGATCTTTCTGGACTTTCATTTCCTCTGTTATAAGACCTTCCCTGGGTGTTTTCTGAAGTGACTGTAATATACAGCTGAGTTGATATCAGCTCACAATGTCCCTGAGCATGGGAGAGAAGAAAGCCATTTGTTGGTACAGACTGTTAATGCTTCTACTGAAGCATGAGTCCAGAGCCTGGCTCAGTGCGTGGCATAGGGAGGTGTTCTATTCGTTCTTGCATTTGTTAAACAGATGAATTGATGATTTGTTAATCTGCCAATCTGATAGGGAGTGATAGACAAGTAATCAAATCTAAGTCTAGATTCTAGTTGGAAGATAAGACCGTGGTTAGAATATGAACAACCCCAGGAAACAGGAATGGTGGGGCAGCAAGGTCGAGCTGGGTCCTCCGTATTGGAAGTACAATACAGGTGGCCGCTTGCTCAGGATGTTAGTATTTAGGAAATCGGACAAATAGGACTCAGTGCTGTACAAGATGGAACCCATGGCTGGGGTGGCTAGATATATCATATACCCTACTGTTGTTATTCTAATAAATTAGCTATAGTGTTACACTGACTCCTAGTAGCTTATTGTGAGACTCGTAGACTAAGGCATATCTCAACCTTCATCAGAGGAGTTATCTTCTTGCAGGAAATGTTGATTAACACAGAGACCCACAAACTGGACAGTGTGTACAGAAGGAGACACTGCAAGGTGTCCAGCCCTAAATGGGATGTCTGTACCATACTCAGTCCTCCCGAGGCTCGGATCGCTATGGAAAGGAGGCCAGAGAGACTTTAAAAGTCAGAGGTAGTTGATAATTGTAACGAAACCACGTCGTCTCGACATGAGCTGACAGTTGCCCATGTGAATTTGTAGCATTTAGGACAGCATGCAACCTAAGACAGACAAAAATCCTAGCACAAAGTCCCATCGCCATCGGAGGAGCTAGTGACAATGAGTAGCTGCCGGGAGGAGAGTCAGTCTTTGTTAAAGGTGTAGCCTCTGGTAGGTAGATCACATTGTAGGGGCTGGGCCCACACCCAAGAGTATCTGGGCACAAATGGAACTCAATGCATTTTTTTTTAAAAAGAGGGCAGGAAGTTGAGTGGGTAGGGAGGAAGGAAGTAGATCTGGAAGGAGTTGGGCTGGGGAGCAAATATGATCAAAATACATTACACACAATTCTCAAGGAATTAGTACAATAATTAATACAATAATTCTTAAAAAGGTTGTCAGGGTAAGATATAAAAATGTGGACTTAGGGGTTGGGGATTTAGCTCAGTGGTAGGGCGCTTGCCTAGCAAGCGCAAGGCCCTGGGTTTGGTCCCCAGCTCCAAAAAAAAAAAAATGTGGACTTAGCTTCAGGTGATAGTAAAATTGTGATAACAGAACCAGTGGATACTGGGAGGTACACTGTTCTCTGAAGCCCCACCCATGTCCTCTGAATGGGGAAAGCCTCACTGCCTGAAGTCAGCTGAGGGCTAGCCTTGGCTCCTGCAGGAATTGGGTAACATTTTATATTGGAACTTTTAAAAAAGACTACCACAAGGACGTGGACTACCTCCCTGGTGGGTGTTTGCCTAGAATGTAGGAAGCCCTGGGGTTGTTTCCAGCACATTGGGAGGTGGATATGGGAACCAAATCAAGGTTGTTCTCAGCTATATAGCAAATCTGAGGCCAGCTTGGGTATATGAGTCCTTTGCTCAAAATAAAAAACAAAACAGAGCCAAAATATTATATCTGAGATGCTAATAATTGATGGGACACATAGCTCAGGGATGACATAATTTTAGTGCTTTTGATATTTATTCTTTATCATTGAGAAATTTCTGCCACTTAATTTCACATTTCTGAACTTAGTATTATGAAGTAGAGGGCTTCTATAGCTTAGTGATTTTAATGTATCTTTCACAGATAGACTATAGACAGAGGAATTTTAAGGAAAAATGCAGCTTGGTTACTTTCTAGTCTGAGACTTTAAGAAATTTCTATGTTGCTTTATGTGCACCACCTGCCTGCGTGGTGCCCTCGGAGGCTAGAAGAGGGCGTCGGATCCTCTGGAACTTGAGTCATGGGTGTTTGTGAGACGCTATGTGGGTGCTGAGAATCAAACCTGAGACCTCTGCAAGAGAAGCAAGTGGCTCAACCACTGAGCCACCACTCTAGCCCGTAGTACAAGACTGTCAAAAGTTATCACAATTCTTTGGGTTTTTATTTTTCATTATAGTGTTTGAATCATCATCATCAATCAATCATTATCATCAATCACCATCAATCATCATCATCAATCAATCATCATCATCAATCATCATCATCAGTCATCATCAATCATCATCATCAGTCATCATCAATCATCAATCATCATCAATCATCACCATCACCACCATCATCAATCATCATCAATCATCACCATCACCACCATCATCAATCATCATCAATCATCATCAATCATCACCATCACCACAATCATCATCAATCACCATCATCAATCATCAATCAATCATCATCATCATCATCAATCATCATCAATCATCAATCATTGTCATCGTCGTCGTCGTCATCATTGTTGTTGGTGTTATATGGTTGACATCCTGAGATTCCAATTACATGAACTTGGGGGCCGTGCTATCATCCTCTCTGGTTGGGAGGTCCTCTACTGTCTTGGTGCACTTTCTGGGCTTTTGAGGTGAGAAGAATCTTTTATTAGCTCTGCTTTTAGACAGCTAGAGAACAAACCTTATTAATTTACAGTTAATGCGACATGTCTGGGGACATCCAAGGTCTGTGGCGATCTTGTCTTTTGCAAGTCTGAACTGGGAGAATAGAGTGGCTTAACTGCCTATTGTTAATTGGGTGTTACATGTATTGGAGAAAAAATTTATCTCTTTTTAAGGAGGTCTTAGTGGGAAACAGAGCTGTGCTAGAGAACTTGGGGGGTGGGGGAACATCACCGAGGAGCTGCGCCAAGGGACTCATAAAAGAAGATCAAATTAGAGGGCACACCATGTCCTGATTTATCTTCCCATGTTCTACATTCAACTATGAAATCATTTCCAGGGGTGCAAAAAACACCAGACTGAGGCACAAGGAAAATGACCAGAACTTGTGCTGCCCTCTGCTGTTCATCATGACACATAGCAGACATGTTCTTGTCTCGAAAAGGAAATGAACTTTCTGATTGGCATCCCCAGTGCTAGAAGCTACTAAGAATGCTACTGGAGGAGAAAAGCATCATAACTCTCACCTAGTTATGAGCCCTGTGAGCTACACTACCAACCTACCTGCGAGATATGTCCACTGAGGTAATAGTGGTACAAATGTCACCAAAGTAAGAAGCCACTTGATGAGACGGAACTCACACCTGATATTGTTGATGAGGCCGATAATGTGAGATTAGACATGTCGCGGGTCCTGAAAGAACTTACTACTGTTCCGCTAAGTCAACACAGCAATGAAGCCACCCCTGAGGACATATTTTATACCCATAGGACGATGCAATGTTTAACCTCCATCAGGTGGTTTCTGTGCACCACCTTTCTGCGTGGTGCACTCGGGGGTCAGAAGAGGATGTCAGATCCTTTGGAACTTGAGTCATGGGTGTTTGTGAGCCACTATGTGGGTGCTAAGTATCGAACCTGAGACCTCTGCAAGAGAAGCAGAGAAGTTGAACGTCATCCAGCTAAATATTAATTAACACAAAGATTCACAACAGTGTGCAGGGAGTGGGAGACTATGGAGCCCCCAGGCCTAGATGGACTGTCTTTATCAAATCCCCACTTCAGTGTTCAGAGATCTATGTGGGACAGGAGGAGGAATGACTGTGAGAGGCAGAGGGGTGGATAACTCTAAGGAAACAGAGTCTTCCAGACACAACGAGGCTGATGCACATATGACCTCACAGTGACAGTGGCAGCACACAAGAGACCTGCTGCACAGGTTCAAGAGCCAGAAATCCAAGGGCGGGGGAGGGGAGGTAGGCATGAAGTCCAACCAAGAAACTATTTGCAATTATAGCTTCTCAGAAAGAGAAAGTCTGTTTCCTTTAGGGTAGTGCCACTGGATATATCAACCACAAAAGCCCTGCTTCACGTGCGTGTATGTGCGCGTGTGTGTGTGTGTTGTGTGTGTGTATGCATGTGCATGTGTGTGTGCATGTGCATGTGTGCATGTGTGTGTGCATGTGCATGTGTGCATGTGTGTGTGTGCATGTGTGTGTGAGTGTAGAAGGAGATCTTGAGAATCTGGGTGGAGTTGAGGGGAGGTCAAAAATATAATCAATATAGTCTATGAAAAAAATTTTAAAAAGAAGACTTAAGAAACTAAAGGAAAAATGCTTTCTTTTAGTAATGTATAGTTTCTTGTTAATTCTTGTTAACATGGACTAACTCTTTATAAGGGCTCACCCTCTGATCTTGATCCATAAAGATATGGTTAATCATCTTTGTTTTAAGCAAGCAGGTCGTGGCCACACACAGGAAGGCAGAGGCGTGGCTGTGAGGTGGAGAAGCCACCTTCAGTTTGCTTCACTTTGTGTTGTGGGCAACATGGGACTGCTGGCCCTTCCTGCAAAACTTGGTACCTTGTGGCCATCATAATTTATACCTGTAGTGAGATTTTATTCTCCTTTTTCATTTCTTGAGACAATATCTTCTTACATATCCCAGGCTGGCCTTGAATTTATGATTCTCCCATCTCAGACTCTCTGGTGCTGGAACTGGAAGCACATACCAACATACCACAACACCGGCCTTTTATTGTGTGTGTGTGTGTGTGTGTGTGTGTGTGTGTGTGTGTGCGCGTGCGTGCGTGTGTGTGTGTGTGTGTATGCTCATACACTCATAGGACAAAGGTCAACCTTCAGTGTTAATCCTCAAGTGCTATCTACTGTCCGTGTAGATTTCTTAAGTCAGAGTCTTTTATTGGATTTAGGACTTGCTGGTTAGGCTAGCTGGCCCACCAGTGAGCCCCAGGGACATGCATGTCTCTTTCTCTCCAATACTTACAGACATGTTCTATGATGCCTAGCTTTTGCCATGGTTTCTTGAGATTGGCTTGGGGTCTTTGTACTATGGCGAGTACTCTACTGACAGAGCCACCTCTCTGGGCCCTGTTGTACACTCAGCATCGTTGGCACATATGTACTATAAGCAACTATTACTAAGCCGGGCTGGCATTCACATTTAGAGGCATGGAGCAGTCTGAGGCAGCGAGAGGCAGCTGGGGAGGGGAGGGTGTTCTCTGAGCCTCTGCCAGTGTCCTTTGGCTTGCTGTCATCAAAATAAGGAAGCTGACAGCTTTCAGGAAATGGATGAGTGAGTGAATGGGGGCTGGATGGAAATAAGGAAGCAGTTTGAGTGGACGGTGAATGTTCTGCCAATCAGAGGTGATTTTCTCTCTCTTTCCTTTACAGAATTTTAAACACGTTGGGACCAGTGCTAAAGCCAGGAGCTATGGTGATGCTATTCATGCCCTGCCCTCACAGAGAAATGCAAGCAAGCAAGTGTTCTGTTCCCTCATGCTGGAAGGCTAGCTTTATTCTCTGAGATCTGAGGGAGGGGCTCAGTGGCTGACAACAGCATACCTGACAGATAAAGAACCCACAGTTTGGATTCCAGCTCTGACAGTCCTGGATTTAAGCCTGTACTTCATGGCAGAGGTGGGGGGCAGTGCACATGGGATACACCTATGTCTGTCTCAGCAGGGTCTGCAGCTTCCCTGGACAAAAACAAGTGCCCTGGCTCCTGCCCACTCATGCTGTCTCCATACCAGACTTCCATACTCCAAGAGAGTCTGGATTTGGGAAACACATCATCACTTTAATGAAAGGACTAGCAAATGGATTGGTGAGATACTTCAGTCTTATGGAAGAAGGCAGTTCTGACCCTTGCCTTGAGACATTAAGCTCCATGAAACCAGCCAGTTGCAATGGGACAAAGTCTATAGGATTTTGATGGAGGTCCATAGGGAGAAAAAGAGTAGTCCCTGCCTTCAGTTCCTGCCTTCAGTTCCTGCCTTCAGTTCCTGCTCTGGCTTCCCTTGGTGATAGACAGTGACTCAGAAGTATAAGCCAAACAAACATTTTCCCTCCTCAAGTTGCTTCTACTCTCAGTGCACATCAATAGAAACCCCACCAGGACACTGTAGCACATAGACTCAGCCAGACTGGTTGTCCACTAGGTTGCAAAGGCAGGACGATCTCTGCCTCTCCAGAGTGGATATTACTTGTGTTGCTACACCTTGTGTTTTTGTGGGTACTGGGGACCAAAACCCTGGCCCCCGTGCTTGCTCAAAAACACAGCTGAACCACTTCCGTAGCCCGACTACATGTTTTTACATTTTATGCCAGGAACAGGAGACGCAAAGATGGATTGGGCATGATTCCTTCATTTTGACAGTGCCTTAAAAATCTCCATGAAAACGCTGTAAATCTGAATCGCTATTTTTATATTTTCCTTTCTCCAAAATTCCCTCTTTTCTGATATGCCTCGGTATCTGTCCATGGGGAGTTTAAGGCGGTAGTTCCTATCCCGCATCTCAAGCTGTAGTGAGAGATAACAAATGGTCCGTATTCTGACCTCGGCGCCTTCGCTAGGCCTGCTACTGCTGTTGTGGTGGGCACAGGTCCCCACTGTCTTGCTTTGCACAGCAGGGGGGGTAGCCCTGTAGTTCTTTCTCAGTGTGGGATAGGGCAGGGAGGGAGGGTGGGCAGGAGCATGTGGGGGAGAAGGAAGGAGGGAAGGAGTTCATTTAATGCGGAGCCTAGCAGTGCAATCAATAGGTGCTGTCCACTGACTATCAATTAAGGCACAATTAGGGCCTATGCACTCTGAGTTTGATAGGCCGCTGGCAGTGCCTGGGAAGCTACCAGATAAACAATGGCTCTAGGCGACCGCATCCTGGGTAACATCCCCGGTAATAAAGCAGGAGTCTTCTGGAGTGAGGTGCAAATGAGGACTTTGCTTCACATGTGGAGACAACATGACAAGAAAAAGCACAATGAAGGCCGAGTGGGCGGGAGTGAGGGAAGAGCATCTGCAGTGAGGTCCTGGGAGATGCTGGGAAGGCAATCGGTTATTCCACACTTACTGTGGGGTAGGGGTGGGAGCAGAACACCGTGTACTTCCGAATGATGCCATTCAGCTTGAGTGGGGGCAGCCAGGACACAAAGACCATGGAGGCCGAGGCTGCTGCTGCCTTGACACCAGCAGGAGGACCTGGAACTGGAAAATCCAGGGTTAGTCACGGGGTGGAATGGTGGAATGTAGACTCCCATGGCTGCCTAGGTGACACTCCCTCCCCCAGTGACTGTTCCAGTGGCCTAGCCCCTCTCCAGGTTCAGCTCTTTGAAGACCAGTGTCAAGGGTCCCAGTGTGTCCTCATAACTGAACCCTATCCATACACTGAGCCCTAAGCCTGGTGGTTCCAGATGTCACCGTATTCGGAGATAGGATCTTTAAAACGGCAGCCAAGGCACTGATCATTGAATGCCCAGTCACAATTGGGACATCCATATCACTTCCTCTGAGGCTTGAGGAAATTGGGGAAGACAGAGAAAAGAGCATAAGACCTGGCAGACAGGCTGAGGTCCCTTTTAAGAGGGACTAAGGGTTAGAGACAGGGGATATCAGACTTCTTTGACGTGTCAGAATCTTCCTGCCGTCAAGTGAACTGTCATGCTGTGAGGGGTTGGGGGGATGAGGGTAGGGTGAGGGTTGGGGATGAGGGTGAGATGATGGTGAGGTGAGAGTAAGATGAGGGTGAGGGTTGAGCATGAGGGTTGGGGATAAGGGTGAGGATGAGGGTGGGTTGAGGGTAGGGGTAAGGATTAGAGATGAGGGTTGGAGATGAGGATTGGGGATGAGGGTGAGGAGGAGGGTGGGGTGAGGGTTGGAGATGAGGATTGGGGATGAGGGTGGGACTGAGGGTTGGTACTGAGGGTTAGGAATGAGGGTGAGATGATGGTGGGGTGAGAGTAAGATGAGGGTGAGGGTTGAGCATGAGGGTTGGGGATGAGGGTGAGGGTGGGATGAGGGTTAGGGATGAGTGTGAGTGTGGGATTGGGGTGAGAGGTAAAGAGTATGACAGGACACACAAAGCTGTTTATTGACTCACATAAGCTGCACAGACACATCCCTATATTCTGAGGTCTTAGAATTCTAGACAGGGCTGATAAACCCACAGGGCACAAAGTCTCCAGTTCCTATTGAAGGGCAACCTGATGGGTGGCTGTGTGAACACACACACACACACACACACAGACACACACACACATGTCCACCAAGATATGACCACACATAGGCATACTCTCGTGAAGGTCTGAATGAGTGATATCCCCTAAAGCTCACTTTGTGAACGCCTTGGTTCTCAGTCGGTGTCTCTGCTTAGAAACGTTATGGAATGTTGCAGGTGGGCTTGCTGGAGGGAACACATCTCTTTGAGAGTTTACAACTCACCCATCCTCTCTTCTCCCTCTCTGCTTCTTGTATGACCAGGCAGCGCTTTGCCTATCTCACCATGTCAGGCTCCATTGTTTTCTGAGGCTATAAACCAAAATGAACCCTTTCTTTCTTAAGTTGCCTTTGCCCGGTTTTTATCACATCATTGGAAAAGCTCCCGATGCTTTCTGGGCTAAGCAAAGCTCAGGGGGATGGGTAGTCAAGGGGTTCCCTGGATTCTCATGCTAGTTTTTATTTCTTTTTAACCCTCAGTTTTACCTCCCATCTACCTCGCCAGAGAAATGCTTCGCACGCCACGTGGGGTGGACACAGAGATCACACATTCCATCTACCGTTGGCCCCAGACACGTGCTCATTAATGATATGCTTAGTAAATATTTAAATTTAAACAGAGCTGGCTCTGTGTACACATTTACTGTGTTTACTTTTTCATGGAGGGATGGAGGTTGAGTCCAGTGCATGCCTCAGAATGAAAATCGTTACTGAAAATTGATACATCATGTTTTCTCCTTGTGTGGCAAGGCTTGGGCTATAGTTTGGGCAAATAAGAACGGTATTAAGATTCTACAAATGTTTTAGAGTCCAGAATTCTTTGTGCTCAAGAGAGTAAAACTGCATAGCAAGTCACCTCTTACGCTCTTGTGGCAATGGCAGATGTGTGTGCTTTGAGTCCTGATTCAACAATTCTCACCCCCATGATGATGGCCACGGACACAGAACTACAATTTATGGGTCTGAGACTCCAGGCTTGGACCTTTGGAATGACCACACGTTTACCACAGGCCCGAGATCATGTCTACGGACTTAAGTATCTTAGGGACAAGAGAGTTGTTTTTTAAACAGGCACCCTACGCAAACATTCATTTATATTAGTGGGTTTTTAATGGAGGTTGGCATGCACAAGACTGATTTTGTTTGTTTGTTCGTCTACTCGACACGAACAAGGGCCATGTGGGAAGAGGGAACTTCAGCTGAGAGAATGCCTCAGGTTGGTCTGTGGGGAAGACGGTGGGGACATTTTTTTGATCAGTGATCGATGCAGGATAATCCAGCCCACTGTGAACAGTGCTGCCCCTGGGCAGTGGGTCTGGGCTATATAAGAAGGCAAGCCCTGAGGAGCAGGAGGTAAGCAGCAATCCCTGTGGCCTCTGCTTCAGATCCTGCCTTCAGGTTCCTGCCCTGACTTCCCTCAATGATGGGCAGTGATGAGGAAACTGAAATAAACCCTATCCTCCCCCAGCTGCTTCTGGTGATCTTGTTTTAACAGAAAGCAAACCAGGACATTGTCATTTCTGAATTACTGAATCTTTTGTGTGTCCTTCTTTCCATCCACTCTTTGCTCCATCTCACTCAGAAATGGCAACTTATCTTACATAAATACTGACTTCCGATTCTGGGTTCCCTTTGACCCACAGCACCAGGATGAGGGGAATTCTCCACCCTCCTCTGTAGGGTCTCTTGGGGTTTGATCACAGCCAGTCATTTTCCAATACACTACCAGATATGAAAGCAGAGACCAGAGGATAGGTGGGTTTGACCTTAGGCCTCAGGGTCAAAACTACGGTTTCTAAAACTGGATGACCAATTAAAAATTGATTGTTCAGGATTTCCAGATGATGAGAGCTGTGGAGACTCCTTCCTTTCTATTGGACTTCCATAAATTTTCCTGAAAAAATGCTGATGTCAGATCTTAATGCTTCAGGTGAATCTTCTTCTTAAATAATTTCAGAGATACCTGTGTCATCAGTTAGTGATGAGAAAAATATTTCCCCCTGCTCTGAGGGTGGAGGGAGCAAAGAGTGAATGTGTGGTGAGGGGGCAGCAGCCTTCTTTATGCAAGTTTGAAATATGGTTACCTAACTTCTGTTTCCACACATTCCTCAGTATGGCCTGAGGGTTGTAGCATTTGGGTTCCCAGTTGTTCTGAGAAAGTAAGGCATTTGGAGTCCTGTGGGTAGCAGGGCACAGAACCAGCATCCACACACCTCTCTACCATGCCTTACAACTAAACAACAGCTCTTGTCACTCAGGACAGCTTTGTGGATGCCTCAAGGCATGAGCAAACTTCCTCAGGACACTGCATTTTGACTTTGTATTTCCCGAAATGAGCCAGTGTCTTTGAGTAGAACCGGCCGACAGCTGTGCACATCTTTGGGGGAAGAATGGCCTGGGTGTTCTAGAGAAAAAAACTGAGGCCAGTGAGGACTGACCACTGTGCAGACAACTCGGTATGAGGAGGCCTGGAGGGTTGGTTGAATACCACAAAAGGTGGGTGGATGGGACTGTGGAAGAGACAGCTGGGCCTGGCTCCCTGAGGGGAGCGCAGGGTGAGGGTGTGGAACCCTCTGGATGTCTCCTGATCAGGATGATAATAGACAGGGGGTGGGATGGAGAAGAACAGGTAATATCCTGTTTGAGGTCCCAAACTTCCCTTCTAAGGATGCATGCGGGCTGGAATGGAAGAACAGCATGCTTGGGGGTTTATGGAGCTGCGAGAACAGAGACACCAAACTTGCCACTGCCAGACACATGGGCCACAGAGAGGGCTCTCCTTCCTAACCTGCCCCACTGCCTGGGGAGGAAGATAAGTAAGTTCAGATCAAGTCTACACAGTGCTGTAGTGTCCCGGGTCAGCCTGTGTCTGGATGGTTCTGGAAATCCTTGGGCATTCATTTGATACTGGTTACTTCTTTCTTTACAGAGTAACTGTCTTTTTCACTGCTGCTCTGCTGTGCACTAAAGCCCACACTGCTCCTCAGACAGCCCGGACAAGGAAACAGGGTGGGGGCGGGGTTTCCTTAAAATAATGAAAATGGCAGTCCAGCTTGTATGGAGCGCCAAGGGCTGGTCTGGAGCCAGATTGGAGTTGAGACCTACTTAGTCAGCATGAATCCTTATAAGAATGCATAAAAACGAAATGTCATGAGGCTTTGAATTCAAGCCTTTCTGGAGTGACCCAAGTCATGTAGAGCAAGACTTAGGCCAATTCACAATTTTGAAGCAAAAGAGCTCACCCTGGCAGTAATTAAAATTATTTGAACAGAGCACAAAATGGTGCAGCAGTCATGAGGGCCCTGGGACAAAAGGTGGTTTTGGTTGAAACAAACAAACAAACAAACAAACAAACAAACAAAAAACAGTGACAAAAGAAAGAACTAGAGAAGAGAAGAAAGAGAGATAAAAAGAAAGGAAGGAGGAATGGGGAGGAAGAGGAGATGAGAGAGGGGCAGGGAGAGGAGGGGAAGAGCAGGAACATCCTCACAGGAAATAGGATCGATGGATGGCTACCTCAAGCAAGGTAGCTAGCTGAAGGTGGAAGGCCTACTCAGGATGGGCTGTGTGGAAGGGCAGGGAAACTGGAATAAACAAGGTCAAGAGTAGGCTGATGGACAAAGGTCAAAGGTGAGGCCTCCAACCTGCCTTTCCAGGGTGGCTTCAGCCCAGGTGTGAGTGTAGTATGTCCCAGGATATTTCAGATCCAAACTCCCCACTCAGTGCCCACCCTATGTCTCACCATCCTCCTTGGTACGGGTAAAGATCTGCTCACTCCGGACGCCGTCCCCTGCACGGGTGAAGGCCAGCACCTGGATACTGTAGTTGGTGTATTTCTCTAGTCCATCCAACTCCAAGGAAGGCTGCGTGGTGGTGACGTTCTTAATCTCGCCCAGCTCTGGAGGACAAAAGTCAGAAGATGGGACCTCATTACCAAGCCTATCACACTCTCTGGCTGTGGCTGTTCTACCTGTCACTCAGAGGACAGGGAGGAGCTATGCAGAAGTGTCACAGGGCACCAGCACCATGGACCATTTGAAAACAAAAATCATCTCCATCAAAAAGTCCGAAAATACTGAACAGAAAATTGACATGGGGAACAGTAATCCACTCTTGGTAAATCAAATTTCAGCATCAAATGTCGCTCTTGGAAGGTCTCTCACCAGCAAATACCACGGGGCACCTCACCAGTAACATGTCTCTGTATACCTAATGGCTGTTCACCAGGAAACTTCTGCAAGATGAGGATTGCTTATATGTGTGTATGTATGTGTATATATGTGTATGTATGCATGTGTACATGTGTATATGCATACATGTGCACACACATACATGTATATATGTGTATGTTGTATATGTATATATGTGTATATGTGTATATGCATACTTGCACATATATGCATACCCATATACATGCATACATGTATATGTGTATATATGCATACATGCATATACATACAGACATATATATTGTATATCTATGTATACATACATGCATATACATGCATGCATGTATATATGTGTATATATTATGTATATATGCATATATGTATATAATGCATGTATAGTATATGACTCTATATTCATTCATTCTTGATTAATGACTGCTGTGGGAGGGACAATTGCACTGTGGGCAGTGCCATCCTGGGCAGATGGTCTTGGTGTCATCACCAAGAAATCAGGCTAAATAAGTCATGAGGAACAAGCCAGTAAACAGTGTTCCTATCCTAAGGTTATTTGACTTCTCTTCATGATGGACAATAAACTATATGCTGAAATAAATAAACCTTTTCCTCCCCAAATTGCTTTTCATGAGCGTTTTATCCTAACAACAGAAAGCAAACTAAGATGCATATTTTGCATGTGTATAGGCATGCACATGTATGGTGTATACCTGTTCATGTATGTTTGATGTCTGGAATCATTCCCATTCATGCTTTCCTCATATTCATTGAGTCAGGGTTGCTCAGTCAAACTCAGAACTCAATGATATCCTCTGGCCTTGCTAGCCAGACTACCTTGGAGATCCCTACTTCTGCCTTCTGCGATTGAATTACAAGTGGGTGGTCACACCATCTGGCATTACATTGGTTATGGGCATCCAGACTCTGGTCTTCACACTTGTATGGTGAATGTTTTAACAACTGACCCATCTCCCACACGCATCATTTATATTTCTAAAATTCTATGGTAGCATATGCAGAGATTAGGAACCCAAGTTAATCTCAAATCCCTGAGCTAAGATGCACCCTGTGAGCAATTCCAGCTCTACCCGACATCATCGACTACAGTCACCTTGGTATCCATAATATTCCCACAATGCAGTTGGCTTCTACAACTGAGCCTATCTCTTGGTGAACAAAAGAAAGCAGTGACTGTGAGGTCTGTGGCTGGTAGTCTGCGAGGGGTGACTGATAGCCAGTCTGTCCGGTGGTGATCTGTATATCAGGATCTCAAAGTGTGTTTGTTCAGCTACACTGAGGCATCCTTGACCACGCGTGTGTGCATGCCTCAGTATGACTGACCAGGCATGTGACAGGATTCGGGTTGGGGCTGATCTGAGGGCTCTGCACACTCCTCACCTCACCTAGGCTGAACTCTTCTCTGTGTCACCACTCAAGTGACAGGTGATGTGTGAGAACCTTGGTGTGTGCTAAATCTGCCTGACTTTCCTGAGTGGGATCCAAGAGTGCTATTCAGAGGTGGAACACTGTGCCTCCACATCAAGCACAAGGCACGTGGCAACTGCCAGCAATTGGAATGATCTGGAAAGTATCTACACAGCTGATGTCCCTGAGTTTAGAAGCCAGCTCCTTCCAGAGTCAGTGGCAGATCACGACAAGGAGGCCTGGGATCTGCTTGCCCAGGGCCAGGTGGCTGTGAGCAGGGTATTTGGCACCATATAACTGCTCTTACTAAGGGAGGGATGAGGTATAAGTCAAGGGCCCAGCAGACACTATCTGGGTAGCTGGCTACAATGAAGGATATCTTTGGTATATTCCAAAGGCATTGAGAGCTGTGGTCCTGATCTCTTTTCTCAATAGAGGTGGTGGCATGCCAAGCCAGCCTCCTCAGGCACAAGCCCTGCCCATAGGATTGAGATGGATAAACCAAGCCGGCTAAACGTTCATGACTCCACAGTCATCATTTGACAGGCAAGGAGCTAAAGGACAGAAAAGCAATACATTGCCAGTGTCCCTGAGAGCCTGGGCTATGGAGGCAGGGTGTGTGACCTCACATCCACCACACACAATCATGTATACTTGGTAAACCCAAGAGATGGGACCAGAAGTATGTGCTGTCCAGAGATTGTGTGTTTTAGATGCCTGAGTTTCTGCAGCATGTTGTCCAAAAGATCCCACTCAGAAGGTCAGATGTCAAGAGCCACCTACTTTAAGATTATGATATATGATATATGACATGTGATATATGTAGGGAGTATGTGTGCAGGGCACACATAATACCCATGTTCAGGGTACATGTAATACCTATGTACAGAACACATGTAATGCCATGCACAGGGCACATGTAATACCCATGTACAGGGCACATGTAAGAGTTGTGAAAAAGATATGTCATGTGTACTGGTTTATGATGTTTAATTTTATACTGTGTATAGGTGTATTTGGCATTTGTAGCATGTAATGTGTGTATGGTATGTGTATGTGTGTATTTTATGGGAAAGCTTAGTAATGTTGATTGTAGTATGTATAGTGTATATGGTATATATGGTATATTTGGTATTTGTGGTATGTGTATGTGTTATATGGTGTCTATGGTATGTGTCTAGTATGTGTATTGTGGTATGTTTGGTCTGTATAGTGTGTGTGTGTGTGTGTGAGATAAGTGACATATGTAGTCTTCGTGTGTATAGTGTAGTATATGATATGTTGGGAGTGTGTGTAGTATCTATGTGTGTACTATGCGTGGATATATACACATATATGTGTGCATTTATATGTATTATATATGTATATATGGCATGTGGTGTGTATGGGGTATCTGTATATATAGTATATGATACGTTGGGAGTGTGCATGGTATGTATGTGTGTAATATATATATATACATATATATATATATATAAAATCACCTGGTGTATGTGTGGATGGGGTATGTATGTAGTGTATATGGTATGTATATATTATGTGTGTGTTGAATGTGTTGTGTCCATATATGATTCACATGTGTGAAATGCTCTCTAGGTCTGGTTAGGTAAGGCCTATCTCTCCATGCTCAGGGTTTATGGGGTTCAGGAATTGTAGGGTAGGTGCCAAGACACCCAGTGACCACATGGAGTGCCCTGCTGACCCAAAATGCTATTTCTTAGAGGTGGCCCTTGAGCAGTGCTTTAGTTTCTGATCATTTCTTTAGCTTTCGGAAGCCATGAGGAGAATATCTGTAGTAGACAGTAACCACACTGGTCTGGCCTTGATTCTGTGAGTAGAAAGAACCATCCTTAAGAATTATATTTAGTGATGTGTGACCATTCAGACTTTAAAGCTTGGCAAGACAGTGTACAGAACAATCTCAAACTGGATGAACATAGCCGTCACATTATACATTTTATTACCCTATGCTATGCATTTTTAAAAAGCTTTCATTGGTGTGAGGACTTCTATAGTTAATTATGCCTCCCTTTTGTGGATGGCACCCACTGGCTTGGTTCACATGCATTAATATCCTGCCCCTGTTCATTAGTCCAGAGTCCCCTAAGCAAGCCCTACCTTTTCCCATCTCCCAATCTTAGCCTAGAGCAGATGCTCAGTTAATTTGGGTCTGATGTGGATCTGGCACGAGTCACTCTGGGCTGTCTCCCCATGCACGGTAGTGTGGGAAGCGTGAGACTACATTCTAAAACGAACCGGCCTAGCAGTCAATTCTAGAAACACATCCCTTAGGACATGCGTGGCAGAGGGTCACAGAGTGGCCATGACTCAGCAGAAGGCAGCATCTGCTATTGTGTCTTGCTTTCACTCCTTAATTTAGTAACGATGGTAGGGATATCTGCAGCCGTGAGGCCTGGTTAGCAGAACAGACCCAGTGTCCTGAGCAGAGGTACTGTGTGCTACTTGAGCTCTTTACCCTACTCTGAGGAAGGCAAGAAAAGCAGTCTGCACCCAGGCACAGAGGCTAAAGGATGCTCCATAGCAGAGGGGAGGTAGGAAGAAAAGAGGCAGGAAATAAGGGGAGAGGAAATGAGAGAGGCTTGAAGAGAGGAGGTGGGAAGTGAGAGCTAGGGAAAGAGGGAACAGGAAGTGAAGGACAGGAAGGGGGCGCAGGAAGTAAGGTGCAGAAAGAGAGGCACAAGAACTGATAAACAGGAAGAGGAGGTGCTGGGAGGGTGGGAAGAAAGGGGACAGGAAGTGAAGGGCAAAAAGAAGGGAAGGTGCAAGAAAGGAGGCAGGAAGGAGGAAGCGCAGTGGCTACAGGTGCCAAAGCCTAGGAGCAAGCTAGGAATGGGGAGCTGGGGCCATGTGTGCACTGTCTAAACCTGGGGTTTGGGATTTAATGACTCCCCGTGGAGACAATGACATGCCTCTAAAGGTGCTCTGGCATTTTTTTCTGGAGCCCTCACACACTTCTACTATAGACATGTGATGTTCCTTCGCTGGGATCTATTCATGGGATAAAGGGGCAATGTTTAAGGGCATGTGCTATGTAGAACATTCTAGATGAGTGTTTCTCAACCTTCCTAATGCTGCAACCCATTAATACGGTTCCTCATGCTGTGGTGACCCCGACCATAAAATTATTTAGTTGTCACTTTATAACTGTAATTTTCCTAGCTGCTGTTATGAATTATAATGCAAAATATCTGATATGCAGGATATCTGATATACGACCCCCAAAGGGGTCACAATCCACAGGTTGAGAACCACTGTTCTAGACAGGGATTAATTACTGAAGCTGCAGTTTTGACATAGACACTCATAATTTAGAAAACACAGTCATGCCCGATCCCCCAACTGTCACTCTCTAGTCCCAACTGCCACTCTCTAGACTGCTTCAAGCTGCTCTTTAAAAGGCTTTTTTGTGAGTGCACAGGCTCAAGTGTGAAGAAAAAGGGTAGTATTCAAAGATGTCCCCAGTGTCCCCCTCCAACCCAATTTCACCCCAAGAAGGGGGTCTGCAGGTTGTGCAAGGCATCCCACGGGAACATGCTCACCACCCACACGACTTCCTCTTACCTCCGTCTATGAGGTTGGCCCAGTAGATGACCCTGAACCCCTGGAGAATCCCATTCAAGGCCTCCTTGGACAGCGTGGACCAGGAGATTGATATGCTTTCTGGTGAGGTTGCTATGGCTTGGACATTTTCGGGAGGGTAGCTGGGTACTGAGAAAGGAAACAATTACAACCTGTGATTGCTGTGTGGAGGGGGTGGTGTTGTCAAAGCAACAGTGGATACTAACTTACTACTGTAGCACACAAGGCAGAATGTCCTCAGGGGAATATTGCAACTCAGTTGAGTGTCTCTGTGGAGGCTATGCAGTTGTCAGGGAGGACTTCCCAGCTCCTCCTGCCCACTCCGAGACTCTACGTTCAGGAAGTCACCCCAGACTTGAATTGAGTGCAAGTCAACTCTTAATGCGGAGGAGGCCCGCTGGTTCTCAGCTTTGCCTTCCCACAGCCATGGCCAGCTCCTGTTTTCTGTTACATTTAGGTGCACAGAGCAGTTTCCCTTTATAGATAATAAGCCTGAGCACGGATTGGAAGGCTATTGGGAAATGTGGGAGAGAAGAAATATAACCACGGGGCTTCCCTACCTCATCTCCAAAGCCTCCCTTTTAGGAGTATTGTGTTTTGTTAAAGGCAAGAGAGAGAGAATGAAATTAATAGTATATGCTACTTATTCATTGATTGATGGGGTCTTACTATGCAGCCCTGGAACTTTGTAGATCAGGCTAGCTTCAAATACAGAGACCCTTCCTTTGCCTCCTAGTTGTTGGGCTTGATGGCGCCCACCAGCACTCCTAGATTATATACTATTTTAGATATTGACTGTATGCCAACGTTAAACGTTAGGGGGAGGGGAGGGGCCAATTATTAGCTGAAACTAAGTCATCCAAGTGCAAATCAAAATGCAGAGCCAACCACTCCAGAGATGGATGGCAGAGATGGAATATTTGGGTCTCGAATGTTCTAGTCATTTAAGCCTTCTCTGCTCTGTGAGCAAAGGCACATTGTGCAAGGAGTCATTAAATGGAGCGTGCCGACTTAACTACCATATGCTGAGCCTTTTGGACTGGAGGGTTCTCGGTCATCAAGCACCATTGGGCTGTTTTCCGCGCCTTAAGGAAGTGTTCATTTTGGTCACTAGGGGGCGCATGATCACTACGGGATCTGCTCCAGAGAGCCCGGGATCTTTTCGGAGGTTTTCTCTGGCTACAGAACGCTTGGAAACCTAAAGCGCTCTTCGGGGGAGAGGCGATAATAAAGATTATAATAATATACAGAAAAATTCTAAAAGTTTTTGGTACTAGTTTCGGGGAAGGATTTGGATTTCTGCTCTCTAGATGGGGACAATGCTGGTTTTACAAGTTCAAAGCCCACTCTTGCATTCAAGAAGCAAAGAAGAAGATTAGGGAATGCATTTGGGTTTTTGGGTGCATACCCATCCAGGGCAGGAATAAATTGATGTGGTGGGCTTGATATTTAGGTCAAGCAACAGGGAGCCGGCCTGTAGGCCACAGAGAGCAAGACTACCACAGACTGTGGCTGCCCAGACCTACCGTCCTCCAGGGTGGTAGTGATTATCTCCTGAGAAGAAGGTCCCGTGCCGGCCCGGTTGCAGGCCTGTACTACTAGGCCATACTGGGTGAACTTATTCAGGTTGTCCAGGGTGTACACTTCGCTGTCCCCGGTGGTGTCGATACTGATGATGTTGAACTGGAAGTTGCCCCCGGTGCTGTACTCCCGGTAGCCTATCTGGTAGCCACGTATGATCCCATTTTGTAAATGTTTCTTGGGAGCCTAAACAGCAAAGAGAAGAACGCGCTCAGGAAAATGGACGTGGGAGAATCTTAACATGCAAAGCCACTAAGGAAAAAAAATAAAGCCAGATAGTAATAAGGATGAGGGCAGAAGCCATAACTCCTGCACAGCTCTCCTGTGGCACCTAGCCCTAACCGTGGGGCTGCTTCTCCTCTATGCTGACCCCTGTAAGCCCATGATAGGCACTGTAGGAAATTAAGAGCTGCAACCAATAATAGATGTTTAATAGAAGTGGGTCAATATGTTGTCATAAAAGTCGTTTAAACTTTGCTTATTTCTGTAATTTTCCATTTAACAATGTCAGGCCATGGTTGACAGGGGTAATAGAAACTATGCAAAGCAAAGTCAGAGGCAGGGCAACTTCAGCACGTTTCTTCCCGGGCCCGACCTCCTCACCCTCTGCAACGCTTCCACTGTGAGCCTCGGTTTTCATAGGACATCGGCCACATTTAAGTGGCAGAAGAATGAATCTGACACTGTAGAATCTGTGCTCCAGGTCTCTAGGTCAGTCTTCCATAGTTAACCGGATTCACTGATGGGAACACAGTCATTTGGAGTCTTAGAGTACACACCAGGGACCTCACTTATGAGGCATTCCTTTCTGATTATCAGCTGGCTGTCTAACACCCACCTACTGTTGGTCTGTCTGTCTGTCTGTCTGGCATCACCCCTATGTATGTGTCTGTCTATCTATCTATCTATCTATCTATCTATCTATCTATCTATCTATCTATCTATCTACTATCATCTATCTATCTTTCTATCATCTATGTATCCATCTATCATTTATCAATCATCTATCTACTGCCTTTTATCACCTTTTTTTCTATAAATTAATTATAACCTATGGAGCTAGATCTCTCAGGTTATGTAAAACTTCCTGAAGCCCAGAAGAGCTAACGGTGGTGAAGAACAGGATAATAAGCACACGAGCTCTGGAGAACGGTGACAGTTGGGGTGCACGGCTGTCAGGTTAAAGCCAGCAGGCGGATGACATCTGGGGAAAACAGCTCATGGATCCAGAAGCCAGATGGGCTTTGTAAGGGTGGCCTGGGCTCAGCAAGTGGAGTGGGGGGGGTGTGGGAAAAGCTGGCAGGGAAGGGAAGGAAGAGGGTACCTACAGGCAGAGGAATGAGGCATGATGGGAGAGGGTAGATGGAGTTCCAGGGTAGAACGAGTCCCTGAAAATCAGCAGTGCATGGAGAAGGGCACAGAATGTAAGAGAATGGAAAGGTGCTGAGCAGGGGGCGTGGCCCGGATGAGCTCAGCAGATACTGTGTGTAGCCTGACATGCTCTCCTTCTGGGCTGAACGGATACCCCAGGCTGGCTTTCAGGATGCAATCTGTGACACAGAGAACAGTATTTCCTATATTTATTTGCAGAACTTTAAACTTTTAATTAATGCACAAAAGCTTATGGGGGGGGGCCTTCTTACAGCAAATTTCTTCCTGTGTGGCTTCCGTGGGATGCAGCTGTTGTCCTCATCTTACAGGCTGTTTCAACGTGTGAACCCACAGCCAGAAACCAGCTAAGTCATTAACTATTTCACCGAGCGCCAGGGCGTGACCCTGGTATGGGAACTCACTGTAACACAGATGGGTTAATTTTGTCTTCAAGAACACATAGAGATTTTAGAGTTTTAGGGTCAGAGCCGGACAAAATTTCTACACTGCACCTGCATGTATATATAACCTCTAGCTTGTTAATAAAATTAATTTTCCTGTAAAAATCATTATATGCAAGCTGATTTTTACCAACAAAGAGATTTATCTCATTTCATGTAGATTTTTTTGTAATTATCAGATAAGTGACTCAACTATAAATGATAATTTTTTGCAAATTAGATTCATATCCATTAAGCATTCTGTCTAATTGTTCAGCTGGCTCCCTGCGGGGCTTCAAGAGAAAGCCAGTCTGAGTCGCAGCATGAGGGCTATGCAACCGTGTATACAGTGGAGCCAAATGCCTAAAAGGGAACTTATCTAGAGCAACTGATTTAGAATCTTCCTAAGCAGGTATGGGATCAGCTTTACTGACTCATCCTCGGGCTGTGGAGGGTTAATTAAGTTTGTGATCTGGGCGGGACAATTGTCCTGCCCCTCTTTGTGGTTAGAAAGTATCACATGTGGTTTCCCTGGGAGATAAACAAGCACTTGGTTCTGTTCACTTAACATGATTGGGTTTAAAATAAAACCAACATGGCTGCAGGAGTTCAAGCCAGTTAAAGATTCCAGTCGAGGTAGGGAAAGGGCTTCCGAGGCCTCACTCTTCGCTGAGGAGCTATTGATTGATAGTTGATGGCAGTAGAAGGCAGAGTCACTTTTCTATAGGATTGCTGCCATTGGTAGGCTCTCCATGTCCCCACTGGGTGACCCCCCATAGCTCTGAGGTGTTGGCAGTACTAACTGGATTCAGGAGGTTAAAAGTTTTACAAGAAAGACATGAGGTAGAGAGGAAGATGAGATGAACTGGTCTTGGAGGAGTCAGAAGAAAGGATAGGAGGTATGGATATCCTCAAGATACATTGTAAAGAAAGGATGTGAGGGGTGGAAAAAAATCAAGATACATTGTAAAGAAGGGACGGGAGGGGTGTATAACATCAAGATACATTGCATACACATATAAAATAGTCAAAGAAAGGAGAAAATTAAAATTTACAAAAAAGTTCATATTCTTAGGGGACCTACATTTCTGTCCTTATTCTGGAGTAAAGCATATGCTTTCCTCATTTGATGCTTCTGCAAAAATACGGTGTAGAATCATTACTTGGTTTTACTTTAGGCGTCTAAGGTAAAAGTCCTGTGTGAGCCTGTGCATGTTCCAATCTGGTTCCTTTTCCTCATCCGTCCCCTCCTGTATCCTCCCATTTATAGTCTACAGTTCTGTGTCTGATTTTCCTCATTTGCTACGCTGTTCAGATCACAGTCTGCTCTTTGCTACCGAGGACAGTGTTGCATTATGTTGATGTCTGACTTCAGTTAAGTGCTCCACCATGGTCATATTAATTTGCAACCACGAATGCTATTTAGCACTTCTGCAACACACATTTTTCCATTTTTAACCTGATCTGTGGGACTCAGGTCCCTGCAGCATTTTACTGCCTTATTTTTAAAGCTGCATTTCAGTTGGCTACTGATGAGCGGGGATTTTTGCTATGGCTCTGTCAGAAGTGGGTTAGCTTAAGGGGATGATGCATCTGTGACATCCTTCTGTCTCCTAAGCGTTGGATAACTTCTATGCTATTGCCTGGTACCTCATGGGATTGCTAGCTACCCCATAGACAAAGCTGTTAATACTGTCCTTTAAAGTGAGGCGCATGTTACAGGAGGGAAGGTCAAGGCCATTGCCACCCTGTCTTTGAAGCATCATGGTCACTGTTGGCACACCCACTACCCAAACCTCCATGGTCCCTGCCATGTCTGATGTCACCACTATCACCACTGTCGTCTCCACCAGCATCCTCAGCATCAACTCAGCTCTCCTGTACAGGCCATCTGAGAGACACCTGCTACACAAAGAAGATTTTCCTCCACTCCACTCCCCAAACTCTAGTCATTCTGGAGGGTAGTGCCTCAGGACCTTTACCCAGACTCACTTCAGCAAGAAGCCCTATCCGTGCATGCTGCTCCATGCATACTTTCTCCTAATCCTCAAGCAGTGCCACTCCCTGGTGACTAAGCATATGACCCTATGGAGGCCATTCCTACTCAAACCACCACATCAGCGAAGATAATCTTGTAGGCAAAACCCTACTCGGGAAGCACTCCTCTTAAAACACATTAAAAGAGCACTTAGTGTGCCTGGAAACAGAACAAGCAAAGTAACTCAGGGGGTTCGCTTCTACCGTATGTCCAAGCTCAGGAGCCCTGCAGATGAGCCTCTTTGTACCTGGAACCTGGTGCTATACAGTTTCATAAGTGAGTAACACCTCTTCACCTTTTCTAGAATCCCTCTGAAGGAACTGTATACTCTGGGGCAGAGGTCAAATTTGCCATTATGCTTTCTGTGACAGGTTACTTGTTTACCCTTGCTGAAGCCAATTCTTCCCCTCCCCACTTGGATGGAGCAATGGTCCTGATTTCCTGACATTTATTTCTCTCATTTGCTGCTCTCTGCAGAACTCCTCTCCAGCCCTTCCCCTGCCGCTATTCTTCCTTCTGGCTTCTCAATCCCTCTCAACCCCCCAATCCTTAAGGACTTCACTTTGATCTCCATGACAACAGTAGTACCATGTCAATCCATTAGTATGGCTTGCAAGTGACTGTGTTTTTATATGTCTCTCTCCAATCTTCTTCATCCTTAAAGAAACAGAGAAACAGCAAAGAGGCAGGGACGTGGGGAGGCTCACAGCTCACACCACCACCTTGGATGCTGGTGACTTGTCTGGGCAAGCCTTTCTAATGTCTATTCCATCTCTTTTCCCTTCACAGGAACCTTTAAAAGAACAGAGTCTACTTCTGGGGCTGGAAGAGTGAGTCCCTTGGAACGTACACTGAAATTTCTCTTTAGATTCCTGCAAATTCTCTTAAGATGCACGCTCTCCTCTTTCATCACTGGGTGGCAGCTGCCTCACTCACTTCCTCCATGTTCCACATGCACAACTGCTCTGCAGCCAAGTGCGTCCTAGGTGAGCTGTGCATCAGTTCTGGGCTCAAGGGACCCTGACAAGGATGTGGACATTAGGCTAGCCACTTCTGAGGACTAGCCATGGCTCTGTGAGAGGGAAGGGGGCAAAAGAAAAGTTTCCCATAGTGTCAAGAAGATGGTCGGACAAGAGGTGGTTCGCCTGAGTCTAGGGATGACCCAACAGTGATGTGCAGTGGTACACAGCTGCATCCTGGGAAGAAAACAGGGGACCCAGGATACAAGAGCTCAAGGAGAGACTGCACTGAGGTATTTATGGGGATCCTGGGTTTCACAATGACAAGAGGATACAGTCAGACTTTGGTGTTGGAAACTCAAGTCAGATCTCCTGCAAGAGCAGCAAACTGTTAAAAATGGAGTCGTTGCTCCAGCCCCAGGCATTCCCTTTTTAATCCTCATTCGGAGGTGGAAATTCCAAACATATAAAGGTGAGTTGCATGCAGCAGGGGTCTCTAAGGTTAGGCTGGGCTACACATCTGTCATCTATACCCAAGGAAGGGAGAACTCACAGGGCTAACTCTGAGTTAGCCTTCCATCTGTACCTGGGTTTAGCCTTTGGCTAAACTAGAGAGGTTTCAGGCATTGACACAAGGTAGAGGATAGGGAAACAGAACCTCAAGAATGTTGAGACAAGCCAGTCTATTCCCCCCACCCCCCGCCCAGGAATGTGGCTGAAGCATATTCCGGTACAAATAGCAGTAATGCGGCTTCTATGTGGATCTGCTGACCTGGCAGGATGCTCCTGCCTCCCCCACTGTCCCTTTTCAAAGTGAATAAATATTGGCTACTGGATTTACCTTTATACAAATAAACTTTCCAACCTGGCAGGGCAAACAAGCAGGGCACTATTATTTAATGATGGTGGAAATCCGTCATCTAATCTCTAACTATAAAACGTCTCTTTTGTTCATTTGAGACTGGCCGCCTCCTTATGCTGGCCAGGAGTTGGAGAGAGAAAGAGGGCTGGGGTCCTTGAGGCAGGCCCATTCTGTGGCCGAGCTCAGCAACCTTTCCTGAGGATGGTGGAGGTGGTAGGGCCTAGAGTGCGTTCCAAAGGGAACAGTAACAAGATGCTTCCTGCTTTAGATACACAAGGTATCTGCAATGTGGATCTGTGAGCCTGGTCTTTCTGTAGAGAACAAAGGTTTTCATGAGAAAAGAGTGTTTTGACCTAAAGCTGACTGATGGTATGGGCTCCATGCATTTTCTGCAGCAAATACTCATTTCCTCCCATCTGGGGGGTGAACCCCCACAGAGCCTGCACTTCCTGGTCCACCCTGAGGACCTAGGGAAAAAAATGCATCCTATTCCATGGAAATGAGGAGGGCTTTGAAGCCAGTTTTCCTTGTCTTGTTGAAGGGGAAGAGGTTAGATCTGCCAATACAGAAGGACTGCCAATTCCTTACATATCTGTGAGACGTGTGCGCATTTTTAATAGAGTGCCCACAGCCCCAGCCAGAACCGGCGGATTAATTCATGAAAGCAAATGCAAATTGGTAATCTTTCATAGCCCAAGGATTAAGGGAACGGCTGAAAACATTAAATAGAACGTATTTCAAGGCAAATTTTTAATTTCAACCTTTGTAGGAGAGAGGAGCGTTGAGCTGGGTTTGTATGTTTGGAAATAAAATGCTAGTAGGTAAACTTCGAGTGCACATTTTCTCTAGCTTCACCATGTCAGGTGATGTTTAACGCAGGAGGTTGGAAGGCAGAGTAAAGGGAGTTCATATTAATCATGGCTTGTAGGCATGACCTACCCACGAGAGGGTCCCCAGTCTGACACCAGTCCATTAACTTACGGATTCTGGGCAAGTCTCTCTAATGTGAGGATTATGCTTCATTCACAGTGGCTGTATTCAGTGCCCACAGTGACAGGATGCAAGGGGGTGCAGCACGGGCCAGGAGAGGGCTCTGAACCACAGCTGCCCAGGTGCCCAGTGAAGAGGGGGCAAGATGGCTTCCAGTGAAGAGAGGGCAAGATGGCTTCCAGTGAAGAAGGGGCAGGATGCCACTTTGCCAGTGTGCCACAGGTCCCCAGTCAGAAGGGCATTGATGACAGAGACACATACAGCCTGACGTTTATTAAACATTTACCATGATGTCACCCGCAATGATGCTGCCTGCTTCTAAGCGTCAGGCAGAACCGTCTTCGCTGTGCGAAGGCTCGCCCGAGATAGAGTGTACCTCCCAGCACAGGGCACTGGGGAGGGCGGGCATGGCGCTCTGTGGAAAGCGTTCTTCTGATAACAGAACTTCACCTAGACCTCTGGATACCCCACTTCAGTATTTCATGGAAATCATTTAGCATTCTAAGTGGAAACGCTGCTTATTACATAGCGTCCTTGCCGTGGTGTCTGATGCTGAGGAGAGGACAATAGTAGAATTACCCTCAGGGTTTCGCTGTGAGCCATCAGCTTACAACTGCTCTCAGCATGCTAGTACTGCACGAATGAGCGAAAAGTGGGTATTTTGGAGGCAATCTATACAGATTTCCCATTTGAAGCAAAATTTTACAATTGAAGTACTTTCTGCTTTCAATAGCAATCTTCTGAGATATCTGGAGTAATTATTTCAAACATTCTACTTTAGAATGTTTCCTTTATGAGTTGCTATAGCAATCATAACACACACACACACACACACACACACACACACACACACACACACACCACTGCTAATCTCAGCACTCAGGGTACTGAGGCAGGAGGATAGCAAGGTTCAGATCAGCGTGGGCTTTATAATGAGCTCAAGGTTCTCCTAGGCTACAAAGTGAGATGAGACTCTTGGTCTCAGAAACACAGACAGACAGAAAGAAATAGATTAAGGCAGAATTTTAGGGGTGGGGGGAGGGTTACTATTTTGAAGTATTCTACCAAACAAATGTCATCATTCAGAGTTTTAAGTTCTTTCTGATTTTGGATCAGAAACCACCCTGTCGTCTGGGGGTAAACCTCTGCCCACTGGCAGTCAGAGCAGAGCTAGGAAGCAGACACTTAACTGCTGCTTGTTTCTCCTTTGGTTGAACCCACTTTGCTCCCATCTGTGCCAAGCCACTGCTTCGTGCTTTTGGTTAAAACATGCAGCAGCTCTGCCTATTCTGCACCCATCCTGCCTTACACAGCACCGCAGGACTGGCTCTTGGATGCTCCCCTGTGGGCTCGCAGCTCTGACTTGCAGCCATCTGTGCCCAGAAACGCACTTCAGACCTTGAACTCTCACCTTTCAGTGAGACACGGTGGGAAACATGGGAGGTGTTCAGCTCTGGTGTCTATCGTGCTGTACACTCCACACCTCCACCAAAGCTCGAGTTAGACCCTCACATGCTCCTCTCTGTGCTTTTGCATCTGAACAGCATGGTCCTCTCCGTGGCTGCCTCTGAAACCCATGAGGCTCCTCAGAGGCTCCTGTGCTATGAATACATGGCCTAGACCAGTGGTTCTCAACCTTCCTGATACAGTAACCCTTTAATATGGGTCCTCATGTTGAGGTGACCCTTGACCATACAGAATTATTTTTGTTGCTACTTTTAGGAATTGTGATGTAATTAATATCTGATATGCGACCCTTGTGAAAGGGTCATTCTGTACCCAGAGGGGTCATGACCCTCAGGTTGACAACCACTCGCCTCTAGGCTTTCACTCCACCTCACGGGTGCTAGTGCCTCCCAGTCATCCATTGCCTGCCTGTCCACCATATGACCACTACCTCCTTCCTCCTTTATTCCCTCTCCCCTTCCCTCCTCCCTCCCTCCCTCCCTCTCTCCCCTTCCCCCCTCCCCCCCCTCCCTCCTTCCCTCTTTCTCTCCTTCTTTCTCTCCCTCCCTCCCTCCCTCTCTCCTTCCCTCAGACCCACAGAGGACATGAACTGTGCAGTGAGTATGTGGGAAATGTCATGAACAATTCCATGTTGGGGATCTCCCTGTTCTCTGCGAGTCATGTACAGCTGGAGACACGAGACTCCAGCACTGGGCGGGAGGGGTGGCTTGGTAACCTGTGAAGGAGGACAGAGACGGAAGGCATGCGGGATCTCTGAGGGTGGGGATGGCTGTGGAGTGAGGGGTCCCAGACTAAGGAGGGTGGTGGGGCCTGATGTTGGAGGCCTCGGGTGTCTATGGGATTAGTCATATTCTCAGGCCATGGGCCACCTCAGCTAGGCCTGAAAAATTCAAAATCTGAGTGGCAAGAGGAATACTTAAAACACAAAAGGGTAAAGAGTTTGCTTTGATAACAGAGACCCAGGGGAAGGGCTACTTATGAGACAATACTATAAAATTTTAATGGTTAGCTTTATCATCCTTGAAAACCCTTTAGGATGTCAACTCTAAAATGGCTGTTTTCTCACTTAGACCCAAGAGCCCTTCTCTCTTCTCTTCGCGGTGGACACAGCTATCTGTCCTGACGAGCTGTCCCACGGTGGTGAACGAGTCCTCCTCTTGAGTTCCCACATTCCACTCATGTCCATGCCTCCTCTGACACAGGGGTTCCCTCTCTGGCTCATGCTGTTCCCTGTCCCCTGTCCCCCTGTCCCCCATCTGTCTTTCCTCCCCTCTCCCTTTCTCTGAACTCTTCTGTCACAGAGAGCTATGCTCGGTGGCACGCACTGTCTCCGCATGTCCTTTAGATCGGCCCACAGCTTGCCTGAAACAGTAATGCCCTTTAGAGTCGTTTTTATCACCGGGTAAACCAGTCTGCCTGAGGCTCCAGCGGCCATAGCTCACTCAGTGGGACTGATCGCCAGTGTGCCTGCCTGCTTGTCCACGAGCCAGGCAGTGAGTGCTTGTAGGCAGGGCTGTATGCCTGCCCAGCACCTAACCAGTGCTTTTAGGAAAGCTAAGTGCGCTCTGTAGCCCACAGCACCTTTATCCCTTTGGCTACGGAAAGCCATGTAATGCACTGGCTTTGGCCACGGCTTTTTACATTGGGCTACAATTCAAGGTCCCAGGAGTTTAGTTGCGAGACATAGGTGCTCTGTAGATTGATACTTCTTTCATACAGGAACTACCCCCCCCCAAAAAAAGAAAAAAAAAAACCTCTTAAGGTCCACAGTAATATCTGGCCCTTCCCAGTATCCCAATGCAAGTAGATATATGAACAATTGGCTGAAACTCCACGGCCTCTATTCACGGCAGGCTGAACCAGCTTCTGTTTGTAGCATGGCTGGGATGTGTACAGGGTTAGGCCATGCTGAGAGCCTTTTATTGTACAGTGTGCGGTGCTCGCAGGAGTGGGCTGGTCACAAAGACTGAGGCCGGCTCAGTCATACTCCTACGCCACACAGTCTGTCCTGCTGCCTGCTGCAAACACAGCTCATTGGCCAGGGCTCAAAGCTGGCACACAGGGACTCCCCGCATTAGCCCATGTTAATACCTGAGGTGGCATGTACTTCCACAGTGGAAACCTATTTCTGTGACACATGGTCATCGCTTTATGAGAGGGACAATAGGAGAAGGAAGAGGGAGGGAAGAGAAGAAGCGGGTGATGGGGGGAGAGAAGAGGAAGGGAGGGGAGGAGAGGGAAAATGGGTGAGAAGGGAAAACCATGCTATGATATAAATACAGATCAGAGGTATATCTTCACGGAAGCATGGTGCCAGTCACAGTTGCCCAAATAAAGCAGCATTTGACCCTACGGTCATTGCCAAGTACATCTCCAAGCAAATAGCTAATTTCCAGTGTATCTCACCCACAGGTAAGTGTCGCGATTTGCAAATCTGTGGGTCAGTGGCAACTCTGTGTCACTGTGGCACTGTGACATTGTGGCACTGGTCTGTGATGCCGTCACCTCCTTCACTGACAAAGTTTACCTTTAAGGCAGGCTATGCTCTGGGTCAGGGCATCCCACACCAAGCTAAATAGTCACCAGTCTGTATCCATAACCACAGTCATGGACTGCCTGGGAGACAGCTGCTTCTAAGGCTCATGACCACGGTCAGGAAACCCAGGTGCTTTCTTGAGGGCAGTGATTAGCTAATCCCCAGCGAGCTTTCTCTTTCTCCTGACACTGCACCACAGACAGCCATCTTCACTCCCAAGAAGCACTTAGAGGTTTTCTACTGTGGTGAGGTCAGTGCACTCAGTCAGGGTGTGTCAGCCTCCCTATCTGCATGAGGCCAATCCTAGGGACGTTGATCAAATTCTGAGGATAAAATGAATAAGACAGGGCAGCTTCATTCTTTGGAGATAGACAATTTGCTATAGAGGAATTTAAATCATGGATCTCAAACCTGCTTACGTCACGGAACAGTGTTTCAATGACAGGCCAAGCATATGCGTAATGACTGTTAGAGTAGTTAGAGGATCCCGGGCAGCTTAGTTAGTATAAGTACATTCCATGATAATTTCCCAATGACAAAACCACGCAAGGATGTACATCACAGGATGAATCCTGGTCATCCAGCAACCATGGCCATATAGATGTGTATACACACCTGTATAGACACATATAGACGAGTAGATCTGATTTGAAAAATAAATTTTCTTTTTCAAATAAAATGTTTGTGTCCTGGCGTTATGACAAGAGTAACGATGCTTACATACTAAGAAAAGTGTCAAAGACATATGCGTTGACTCAGTTTACCTTCCAGGTAACCCTGATACTCTGAGATGAGGTGGGTTCCAGGTGAACTTCCTGAGGTGGGCCATCAGGAGCTGTGGGGATCAAAAAGCATACGGCAGGTTAGACACAGGTTCAGAGCAGGACACAAGCTACTGGCCAGTCTGTCTGGGGTAGCGAAGCTTGTTCTCAGGAGCAGCAGGCAGAAGCAGCTGTAGTCAGTGCACAGTATTTGCTATCTGTTTATTTTCTCAGGAGCACACGAATCCTGGGGTCTTGTCCCTCCTCAGTATGCCTTTGGCTATACGATTAATAACCTCAAGTTAGATGAAGTAAGGTGTAACATAGGGATCACAGACACACACATACCACACTCACACAGAACTCACACACACACCACATATACTCACACACACATATACACACCAAACACACATACACACACACATATACACACACACACACACACACACACACACACAGACACACACACACACACACACATGCACACACACACACACACACACACATACACACACACAGACACACACACAGATACACACACACGCACACACAGACACACTCGCACATACACACACATACACACACACATACCACACACACACCATATACACACACATATATACACACACACAAACACACACACATACACCACACACACCACACACAAACACCACCCACACACACACCACACACACACACCCATCCACACCCCCTCACACACACACACCCATCCACACCCCACCTCACACACACCCACACCCATCCACACCCCCCCACCTCACACACACCCACACCCATCCACACCCCCACTCTCACCCATACACACCCACACCCATCCACACACATACCTCTCTCTCCACACACACACACACCACCACACACACACACACCATACACCACACACACAAACACACACCAAAAAACCCACACACACCAAACACCACACACACCCACACACACACCCACACCACACACACATATACCACATACACACACATATACACACCACATACACACATACATACACACCACATACACACATATACACACACCACACACACCAAATACAAACACCACACACACCACACACACACACACACACACACACACACACACACACACACACACACACATACACAACTCTGTGCTGTAGGGGAGGACTCTCCTCTGTCTCTAGAACCCTTAAGTGATGTGGAGTTTTGTTCCACAGGTGTTCAGAGCAGGACTTCTCTGTGGGGGCTTCTGTGATGACGCTAGCTCCCTACGCTTTACAGTTAAATGTCTCATAATGCAGGGACTCAGGCAACATATGGAGACAACACCAAGCTTGTCCTTTGGGACAGGCCATTTCTAATCTGTGTAGTAATAACAATCACATCAGTAGAGTTGGGCAGTTCCTACCTGGGATGGATGTGTCAGTAGATGGAAAGTGGTTTCCAACCTGACCCAGTTTTTATTCTCTAATCGGAGCTGGCAGGGATTGTAGAGACTCAAAAGAGCCATTTCTGCTGGTGTAGAGATAGCAGGGTGATGGGAAGAAAAAGGCACAAGGGAGACAAGAGCTGATCCCCAAGTGGTCACAGGTGAAGGGAGAGTAAAGAGCTCAAAGGTTGGCTCTGGGCAGGGCTTGGTGCAGAGGAAGATGGTTTCCTTCTGCTCAAAGAGATTAGTGTCCTGGTGTCCTTTCAAGTCAGGAGCTCATGGCTTTCCTACTGGGCACCACCTCTCATTGGCTATGCAGGTTTATATAAGTTGTATAACATCTCTTTGACTCAGTTTCCTTTCTATGCCATAGGATAAATCATAGGGATGCTATGAAAATAATAGGTTGAATAAAGAAAAAGGGACTATGAAAGTATAATTATCATCTTTAGTAGGGAGAAGGGAAGGAGGACTCTAAGGCAGAAAGATCATAGGTAAACTTCAAGAAATACCATCTGGTTCAAGACAAAAGTGGTCCTGGAGCAGGATAGCTGGACATATCAGAGGTAGATTTTTTTTTCTTCTGTTGTAACGAAGCAGGTGTGGGCACCATTGTCTCTTTACTCAAAATGAACAGAAGACCAACAATGGTCAAATCATCCATAAAGTAGCAGGAAAGAGGCCCACACTTATGTGCACTTTAAACCATTTTTAGGGGACGCAGAACACCTAACACAACACAAAGTCCGTGCCAAGAGTTCTGATTCTGCGTTGTATATAGAATAACGCCAGAAGAAAAGTCTATGTGCATACAATTCAGATGCAATCTTTAAAACCCTTTCTAACCCGAAGTTTGAACCTGTACATACAGACCCCCAGGGAGTCTGAGGGTTGACTCTATATGACAGTAAGACAGTATTAGAATCAAAGCAGTGAAGAAAATGCAGCCTGCTGCAGGGCTACAGCGAGAGCTTAGGAGATGACTGTGGCCCATGGAAATGAGTGTACTCTGCAGTTTAGAGCCAGGACGCCCCTACCTCAGGTTGGGGACAGGCAGAGGAAGGTAGTCTCAGGAGACTTAGAAACAGTGAGGGAGGGTTAAAGTGTCACTGGATGGATATAGGTGGGCAGGGGACAAAGGGAGTACTCTACCTGCTACTCAGAAAGTCAGCGAGTCTAGAGGCCACAGGAGTCAGCTTCAAGGTTCCTCACAGAACTATAAGCAGACTTATCACCCAGGCCCGTTACCCTGCACCCAAGTGTTGACCCAACAGACACTAAGTCACCGCACCACAGGGACATTTGTTCATCCATGTTCCCCGCAGCACTATTCATGATAGCTGAGTTACAGAACCAACCCGGGTGTCTGTCACCAGAGGGATGGATACAGATAATGTGGCTTGGATACGTGGTGGAATTCTACTCAGCCCCATGGAGAGTAGAGCAAGGAAGGCTGACCACATTAGGCAAATATGTTCTATCTCGGGATAATGATCACCATTCTTTCTCTTATTTGCTAGTTAGATAGTTTAAGTAGAAAAAATGAACCCAGATCTGTTATGGATGATGTGAAAGGAACATGGCTGTCTAGGAGATCAAAGGGGGTAAATGGGAGGGGTGGGAAAAGAGGAAGGTGGGGGTAGGTGGACTAAAACATTGCATGGAAAGGGCTTTGTGTAGCCCAGGTTGAAAAAGTAATGAGAAAGAGAGATGAGAAAAGTAATGAGAAAGAGAGATGAGAAAATCGATGCTCAAGGCTGCTAGTTGGTGAGAAGACAGGAGGTGGAGAGCTCCAGAAAATGGGCTGGAAGGACAGCCGAGCCCCACTAGGTGGGGCTTGAGAGAGGGAAAAGGACCATGGCAGCAGTGGCAGGTGCTAAGCCTAGGAAACAGGGATCCCTGCGTTCTCTCCCTGTGACCTCATGCTAAGCATCTGAGGGCGAGAAAGGGGACTGCAGAGGACTGCAGAGAAGAGGAGCTCCAGCACTCAGCCTGCTTTTCTAACTCATGTCCCATTCCCAGGCATGCCCAGGCATTCCTTGAAGTCTGCCGCTAATTTGTCCTCTGCTTTGTCTAGCACCATCAGGGACCCCTGAACCTGGCACCCTGCTGTAGCGGCAAAACCTACTCCGCTTTCTACTATGTTACCAAACATTAACTCTGGACTTGACTTGGCCTCTTTAAAGGAGGTGTGGCTCCAAGTACTTGGAAGCTCCCATAAGTCCTAGTTACTGGCCCCTCCCTGGATGGAGTCCTTCTGCCATTTACTTCGTGTTCTTCTATTCATGTGCATTTTTCCCCATGCCCAGTGCCTTGGCAGAATAAAAGTGCACAGGCTTTCGACAGCTCCAACAGAGCCTCTGCCCTCCAGCTTTAACTTCCCTCAGTCGAATCTGCTGCCTGGGAATCTCTTCAGCTGCTATTTCCACCTAGGCACACGTTCAAGCATCTGAGACCCTAGCATCCAAGTCTACCTTGCTTTTGGCCTCCTAGGGTCTCTCAGGAGCTGAGTCCAGAGGACGTCCCTTTCTAGAAGGGATAGAGCACTTTGCAGATGTGAGACCAGAGCCTCCTCCAGTACTCCAGTACTCCTCCAGCAGTACACCTGGGACACTGAAACCCATGGGTTTACTAATCCATCTGAAAAAGGCTCTCCTGCCATCCTGTCCCAACATCTAGCCACTGGGACCTTTGCCGTCAGAGCCTTGCCTCTGATCCTTGCAAATCAAATACTTGACGTGGAAACTTGATGTCAGACCTGATAAAAATCCATGGATTTCTTCTCATGTCAGTGGCAGAAAAGAATGTGGCTCCCCCATTAAAATGGTTCTTTAAGAAACACTATTTTTAATTATGTGCATGTGCATGTGCATGTGCATGGTCATGTGCATGGTCATGACTATGTGCATATAAATTCAGTACCCACAGAGGCCAGAGGCATCATTCTGAGTTGCCTGGCATCAATGCTGTGAGCTAAGCTTTAGACCTCTGAGAGAGCACTATGTACTCTTACCTGTTGAACCATCATCTCTCTAGATTTCATCAAAATCATTCTTGAAGAACTATTTCGAGCTGACCTTGTCAATTCTTAACTTATTCTCTCTCTCTCTCTCTCTCTCTCTCTCTCTCTCTCTCTCTCTCTCTCTTCTCTCTTTTGAGGGAGGACTGAAGGTTACAAAGGGAACTAACTGTTGTTTCTACAGCATTATAAGAAAGCCATTATAGTCATAAAAAGGATTCGTTTAATATAAACCTTACCGAGCTTCCAAAGCCTCTTACATCGCCATGGGCAACCTCTGTGACCCAAAGTCAAGGCAGGGGAAATTCCTAACACTGAAATGGACACAGCAACTCACAAGTTATCCCATTTGTTGCACTAAATTTGAAAATCATGCTGGTATTTGTTACTTAAGAATTGGTTACATACCCCAAAGTTGAAGCTGTAACGTAAAATAGAGTGTTTTACATTTTTAAAGTATTTATTTTTAAATGTGTGTGTGTATGTGTGTGAACACATTGTGTGTGCATGCTCATGTGTATGGGTAAATACTCATGTGTGCAGCCATACAGAAGGGAATGTTAGATCCTCTGGAGCTGGAGTTACAGGCAGTTGTGATCCACACAACATAGGTCCTTTGCAAGAGCAGCAAGCAGTTTTCACTGCTGAGTCATTTCTCCATTCCTGCCAAGTTTGTTGTTTTGTTTGTGTTTTTCATAATAGAATACACAGCAGTTTCCCTACAGTAGGAGACTGGAGTCAAAGATGGATAATTAGCATCGTTTCCTAGAACTGATGATCTTTGCACATCTACAGAAGTAAAAACAAAAGCATTGGCTAATCTGTAAAAGGATTAGTCTGTTTACAATTTCTAATGTTTTTGCCAGGTCCCCAGCAAAACAATGTTAACTCATCCTGTTTGGCTAGATACATCAAAGAGAAATCTACCTGACTGCCAGATGCACAGGAGTGTGACATTTCCTTCTTCTCCCAACCATTTCCCATACTCTGGCTGGCCTGTGTGGCTTCCTCCTGAGCTGGATGCTGCCTGTCCAATGAGCTTCCTGCTCCTGACAGCCCACTGTCTCTTAAAGATCAGTGAGGTACCAGGATCTCAGAACATAGCCTCTCCCAGAGAAATGTATCCATATCCTAGCTACAAAGTCCGGAGTTTGTTGATTGGACTGGGGGAACCTTCCTGATGAACATCCCTCAAAGACGTCTGTCTTTGCCTTCCTGGGTGTTGGTGAGCACCTACTGCAAGTCAGATCATTGTGGAGAAGAGGATTCGTGTTGGTTCAGCACTGTCTTCAGAAGCTAAGTGGTGGATCCAGTCTTAGAACCCATCACCGTGGGAGTGAGGAAAGATAATGTATCCATATCCTGCTTCATAGAGACAGTTGAATATTTTGTAGCCATAAAGAGAAACAAAGTCATTTTGTTTGTTGGAAAATGAATAGAAACAGATAACCTTTCTAGGTGTATTAAGCCAGTCCCCAAAAGACAAATATGTGTTTTTCCTCATTTGTGTTCCCTTGATTTTATAATGATATACAGTCATGCCATGTGACAGAAGGGAATCTGAGAATCAATTCAATGTATATATATATATATATATATGTATATATATATATTTATTTGTGTGTGTATGTATGTAAGCCTTTATATAGTGGACTAGGATCAAATAAAAGGCTCAGGAGCCACTGTATGATCTCACATGCAGATCTCTGTGTGTTAGGGGCTGGGTGTGTGAGAACAAGTTGTTTTTGTGGAGAAAGTTTCCAAGACACTGCTCAATAAAAACATGAAGATCATATTTTGACATGAAATGGAGACTTAATTCATGTAAAGCTACTGATGGATTAATAACTCATTCATCTAAACCATTTATTCAGTACTGTCATGTGCCAAACATTGTTCTAGGGCCTAAGAGGAAGAAGAAAAACCTGCAGGCAACTGTTGCCCTGCAGGTGAGAGAGGGCTGGAAGGAAACCAAAAGAAGGAACCAGAAAAATCTGGTGGTGATTAGGCTACTTTATAGAGAGTACTGGGAGGTGGAGGAAGCTAGAGCGAGTGGAATCCTAATAGGGTAGGACAGGATTTGTAGAGATAATATTTAGGCAAAGAATAGAAAGTTGTGAGGGAGAAGGGGAAAGACCACTCTAGAAGATTCTAGAATGTTTCTAGAGCAACCTAAGGTAGCACCAGGATGATGCTCCTATGTATAAGGAATAGCAAGAATACAGATGATTTCTCCAGGATTAATTTCTAAGGTTCTCCTCCATTGAACCTTAAACAGACAGTAACTAATCAAAAAAAAAAAAAAAGTGGCTAAAGGCGCTGTCACACACAGGGCATGGCTGGCCCGTACGGATCCCTAACCCAGAGCAGATCTGCTGGAAAGCCCGCAGTTCCCTCTCTGAAACCCAAGCACCCATCCCCTGCTAGTCTGTGGAAGCAGTGTCATTCACAGTACTCCAGCACAATTGAACTTCCACATCGCCTCCCAGATTTGTAATGAAGACGATGAGAGGATCGGCCACCCTGCACTCGGTCACACTCGGGGTCACACAACCTCAGGGTCCAGCCACCGATGGGAAGTGGCTCTCTGGCCAGGGTCAGCCCCGGTATGACATGTCTGATCGGTATCTCATGGAGCTCTGGGAAGTCGGGGGCACTTCTGCTCCATTAAGAGATGATCTTGTCAACTCTGATAGTGTCTCTACTTACTCTGACTTATTTTGGGGGCATGCGGGGGAGTCAAGAAGAGTGTGCTAAATGGTGCCATCTTTGACACATATTTGCTTTCTGAGGTCAAGTGCATTTAAGTGGTGTGATTATTCACGTGGACGCTTTCACATAAAAATACCCGGGAATTGAGGCTCAGAGCAATGATCTTCCCAGTGTTAGGAAGGAGTGCTGTGCTAATGGTAGCAATTCTTTCTTCAGGCAGCTTTGGGATGGATACTGCAGGGATCGTAAATCAATTTCCTGTGGTGCAAATATATAAGTTTAAGGTCTTCAAACTTTTGCACAAAGGATGATAATTTGGTTCTATGCAATCTCTGTCATAGTTTCCTCTTCTTCATTTTTTTTTAAATTCTTTGGTGATTTCATACACAAACATGATATATTTAGATTGTATTATTCTTGTCACTGGGTTCAGGGGGGAATTTAGCCTCCTTGCTTAAGTTTGACCAGGCTTCAACCAAGGAAGGGAAGGGCTGTTTGTCAACAGCAGATCCGTCAAAGGGGATCCTTGCACTGGACTCCAGTTGAGAGCTGCCAGGTGTAGAGGACCAACAGCAGTTACTGGAATTGATGATGATGATGATGATGATGATGATGATGATGACAACGACGACGATGACGACGACGATGACAATGACTACGACGGTGGTGGTGGTGGTGGTCGTGATGATGATGATGAGGAGGAGAAGGAGTGTCCAGATTTGAAAGAGCGGTACCTCACTCAGAGGCATGAGTACTAGGAAGATCCTAATGAAGCTCTCTGCAGATTATGACCCAGGACATGGGAGGGAGCAGGGAGGAAGGCTCCTGCGGTGGAGGTCAGAGCTGTGGTGGAAGGGTCTTAGTCATTGCCTCTTGTTCTTTCAGCCTTCTTTGCTGAAGGCCAAGCTTTGCCCTGGGCCACTTTTACCTTTCCTGTCTGAATCTCTTAGTCTTTTTAAGCTATGCTAATAAGAAAACACACAGTCAAGCATCTCCTAAGAACCAGGACTTGAATCTGCATAGAAATCAGTTTCTAGAATCTGAGATGTCAGTGTGAAGGCATCACAAGATTGTGTTTTGGTGAAAGTGTAGATGTGCCTGTACCTTGTGTCCTTACATGGTGGAAGGGGCCGGAGAACTCTCTCAGGCCTGGTATAAAGGACTCCTTGTACTCATAATGATACCATCCTCATGGCCTACTCAGCTTCTTATGACCCCACCTCTTACTAAAAGGGTATGGGGATCTGGTGAATTTTGGGGAATTAATACCCTTCAGAATCTCCAGTGAGGATTTAACATACATGTATTTTCTCACTACACACCCAAACCACACTATTATATCATGTTGAAATGTATATTCAGTACATACATACACATAAAGACACACAGATGCACACACAGAGACACAAAGACACACACACACATGAACACACACAGAGATACAGACACAGACACACATACATATGAACACATTCAGAAACACAGACACATGCATAGACACACATGTACAGACACACACATGTACATACACACAGACACATACACACATATATACACAGGCACACACACAAAGACACAGACACAGAGACACACAGTGACACAAACACACAAAGAGACACACACAGACACATATGCACATAGACACAGATATATGGACACACACATACACACAGGCACACACACACATACATACACATAAACAGAGACATAGACACAGACACACACACATACATATACACAGGCACACACATAGAGACACACACACATACACACACAGACACAGACACATGCACACAGGCACACACACACACACACACACACACACACACACAGAACTCTTCTTTCATACTAGGAACACACACGGTTGAGACTTAAATAGCAAATACTTTCTGGTGTTGAAGGAGTCACAACATATCTCAGGACACTGGGGTGCATGGAGAAGTGACAAGAAGTCTTAACTGTTATTGTAATCATGATCCTTGACCTGAGATAGCAAGACTTGACCACTGAGTTTACACAGGGATGAGATAAGTAACTTCACAGGGTAGAAATGTCTCTAACCTGGCTCTTCTAGGAAAAGCACAGAGAAGGAGAGTCAAAGTTTGGAAGATTTACCAGAGTGGGGAGGAAGTACACACAGCAAAGGGTCAGGGGTTAGTGGAGCTGGATGGGGGGGGGTCACTGCCTGTATCTTCTAAGTAGTTGACATAGGTGGGTACCCAGGGCTAAGCACCTCACAGACGTAGCCTCAGCAGATATAAAGTGATGGGTGGCCTTAGGTGCCCAACACTAGGGTACCACAACACTAGAGCATCCAGAAGGTTCCAGCCAATGTTCACTGCTTGACAAACCCGTTATTTTAGGAAAGCATCAGAAAGGTCTCTCTAAAAACACGCCTTTGGGCATCACTGTAGGAGGTGGCTGTGTGGCCGTGGCATCTGCCCACACCACAGTCAGTTCTAAGGAGGGACTGCAGGTCAGTGGTGTGGATGGCAGTCCCATCCACGAGTCACCCATGGAAAATGACTTTCTGATTCTAGTCATGCAAATTCTACTCCACGACAAAGCCTACCTTCTAGTCTATTCTCTTTCTTGCTTTATCTGAACATCAAATCATATCCTAAGTGGGCTGCCCAAGCCAGCACCCAGGTAACAGCCAAGAGCCTAGTCAGCCAGCGAAAGGGGAGAGACTCCATTTCTGTCTGCACAGAAACCTAGCAGCTGCCCTGCAGCCCAGCACCCAGAGCTGGTCACCTGGCCTCTTGGCTGCAGGTAGAGATGCTGCCATGGCAACCGAAGCCTGCTCCGGAGGTGAGGAGGAAAGGACACAGCCTGCAACAACACTGCTCCTAATGGCCATCGGGGGAGCAGCTGCAAGAGATGGTGCTGGAGAGTGAGTGATAGGGATTCGAGAGGCAGGAAGGAGCTGAGCATGTAGTCAAAAGCTACGTTTTGGGATGAATGAGACAGAAAACTCTCCGAATAGCCAGTATACTGCAATTCCAGAAAGTATTCCCACACTTATTTTCTACTTTTTTTTTTTCTGAGCAATCAAAGTACTTCCAGAACTCAGAATTTGGATTTCCAGTGGCAGCTAAACCTGCATAAGGAGGAAAAGGCACCAGACGTGTCATGTCTATTATATAGATGACACAAAGAGGGAGTCTAGGAATTAAAGGTGCGGTACACTGTCACCCATCCTTGAACACAATTTTCAAGATTGGATATCTTCCTGTATTGAGAACCAGGCTCTGGCTTACGGCAATACTACCTCGAACACACCCAATCTCATGTGACCTTGGAAGCTAAGCAGGGTCAGACCTAGTTAGGACTTGGGTGGGAGAAATGGACACCATACCGTCCACACAGTTAAACTTGTTTCTTCAAGAGTTAAGACTGACCACATAACAAAGACGTGGCTGGGCTGGTTCAGAAGTCATACCTCTTAGAATCTAACACGGGAAAGGTAATCTTTAGAGAGTGTCTGATGAGAGATGCCAGGGTGCTCACCGTGGCAGGGCCTACACTAAAGAAAAGTTGAAAGTGACTGTCCAACTGGATGGGATGCGTGAGATATGTGGTAAGAAATGCCACTATGAATCTCGGGAAAGTATTTCAGAGATACAAGCACAGTGTCTATGCGTATACAGAGTGGAGGGGACTCAATAATGACTGGCTGGAAGCTGATGCCCACTTCTAGGTGAGTAACAGTCACTGGAAGATGATAGATGATGCTCTGACCTTGAATCAAACTTACGAGCATTTTTGATTTTGATAGTGGAAAACCAAAAGAAGGTTGTCAGTCAATCCTTTTTCCAAGAAACAAGCCAGACATTGGCTCCTTGCTTCCCACTAACAGAAGCCCCAAACCGTTGCTTTCCTTTGTTCTCCCATGGGATAGGCTCACAGTCAGCATCCAATGGCTACCACCTAGGTTTTCAGTCTTCTACTGTCAGTTGATTGCATTCAGTCATGCTGGAGTAGACACGTATATCTCTAAGTACATATGTGTGGATATGCGCACTGGTGAACATGAATGGGTATATGTGCGAGTGGTGAAACAGATTGCAAAAATGACCTAGAAGATTCTGTCAACATGGTCCTACGTCAGTTCTAGGTAATGGGAGAGTACAAGTCTGTCTCAAAACTTATGTGTATCTTCAAAGTTTTCAACATTTAGTAAGAAATAATTCATCATGGTGGAAGGACAGTCAGTGATGTTATCAATCATTAAGTAAGCAAGCCTCTCTGCTTGCCCACAGACACACTCTTGGGGTTTTTGACTTCAGCATTCTTCTCTCTCCCACACTTTAATTCATGAGTTTTGGGAAGATTCATGATGGGGATAGTGTCTCCCCATCAACTCGGTTCCAGTGCATCAGAACCAAGGGATTGTGCAATGTCACGACCCTTTGATTCCCTCAGCATTGCTGGCTTAATGTTTTCTGTTCGCAGTTCTGTATTAAGAACCTTGACCATCTGGGTATCAAGCAAGGACCTCAAAACCTGTGCAAGGTGCTATTATGAGCATTTTCGAAGGCCACGGGGCCGTGGGAAGCCCACATCAAAGAACTTCACCAGGAGTGGGGAAAGTCACGAGAGTGAATTTCTGTGTGGCAGGCTCTAACCAGTGCTACCTACCTGCCTCATCTGCCGTGATGGTGATCTCGTTGCTGGGCTCACTCTTGCCAATCCGGTTCTTGGCGTACATGCGGATGCTGTAGGTGGAGGAAGGGTGGATATCAATGATGGTGGCCGAGTTCAGCTGAGGGGAAACATCTTTGGTTCTTTGAGCAGAATCCCAGGAGTCTTTTGGGTTTTGTTTTTCAAAAAAGAAGAGATAGAGATGTGAGTTTTTTTCCTCTGCCTTTGAAAGTTCACAACAGGAATAAAATAAAAATGATAAAAATAAAAACAAAGAAAAGAAAGGAAGAAAGAAAAAAAAAATACCCCCAAAGCAAAATCTCAATACAATGTTTCCAGCTTCTTGTCTGAGCTGGTCATCAGAGGGGACATGGGGTCACACACTTATTTCCCATGACAGTGGGTAAAGAGCTGAGGTGAGCTTGGTACAGGGAAGAACCGTGAGCAAACACAGAATATATGTCTGGGGAAGAGCAGGATAGGGGACACAGGGGTGGAAGCTGGTTCTGCAGAAGCCTCAGACAAGACAAGAGCCCATTCTACCGTGCACAGTAGAATATATTTCAGACATTGCTCCGCTGTGGGCCCCTAGCTCTAAAAGACACAAACCCAGCAAAACTCTTAGTCATCTCTGGCCTTTCCTTCCCAAATCAAGTGTGATAAGACTAAGATCATTCCACACAAGCCCATTCAACCTTGGTGCAAATCTGACAAAGCGACCACCTTGATCAACCTCAAATTCTTAAAACTCATTTTATCCCAAATCTTCCGTGGCAGGAGTTCTTTTTTAAACCTCAGCTACTTTGAATGCCAGTGCCTGCCTATTGGGAAGAGATATCATGGAATATTAGGAATATTAGGTCTTTGGTCAAAGATGAGGAAGTCATCCAAGTTCTAGAAGGGTTGAACAGTTGACTGAGGTCAGATAGTCATTAGCAAGTGGTGGTTGTAGGAGAAAAGACACCCTGGGACCATGAGTGGAGAGGTCCTCTCTTGTGACTCACAACACACTTGAGGATTTCTGTGGAAATTTTCTACAAGGGCAGAGGCCACATTACCCATCCAATATGCATGACCAGTGCTCATCCAGTGCCTGGCAGGAGGAAGAACACAGTAAGTGCTTGATAAGTAGGTAAGTCTACAAAGGGAGAGCCCAGGGACACTGGCATCCTGGGGATGCCAACACCTTTGTCACACTAGTGATGAGCATAAGGGAGCTGCCTTGTGCTGAGGTAAATCAAGATTTGAAGAAATAGAAACACATGACTTCAGACTTGTAAGGCTCTTGCTTCTTGGGGAATCACCATGCATAGCATAAAGAGATCATCACTATCAATGTGCAAAGTAGAGGCACCTTTTGAGTTGGGAAGACTGAGGTAGGACACTGTGACAGGAAGAGAATGTGGCTAAATACTAAGATTGGATAGAGGATGAATGAGGGGAAATTTTATTTTAGGGAAATGATGTCTGATGAGGAGCCTATCAGAGGGAAAGCTGGGCCTCCTGAAGATGCTTTGATGCAGGAAGGAACCGCCAGCATTGCAAGACACAAAGACTCGTGGGAGGAAGCAGACACTAGGCTGGCTGAAGGCTCTATTGAGATAAGATGAAAGTTTCTGGAAGTGCAAGGACCAATGGAAACAACCACGTTCACTGCAGCCATGTGTATGGGCTGTGGAAGAGGCTGAGAATCTGGGGAGGCAAATGAATGCCTCTTCTTTTTCATCTTCTTTCTTTTCTTCTTCTTTCTCCTCCTCCCCTCCTCCTCCTCCTCCTCTCCTCCTCCTTCTCTTCTTCTTCTTCTTCTTCTCCTCCTCCTCCTCCTCCTCCTCCTCTTCCTCCTCCTCCTCCTCCCTCCTCTAAAAGAAAGGGGCAGTCAGAGCACCAGGGAGCTCCTGGCAATAGAGAAGATGCATAAAGTGGGGAGACACCTACCCTCCTATGCTTACTTCCTACCAGTTGATATCATGGTTTTGTTCTGGGTGTTTCCAGACTGGTGGTCACAGAGGCAGACATGGATATGGACTCTTTAAAATCACGATTATTTTGGTAAACAGAAAACCAAGGAAATTCATCTGTCTTCAAGTTATGGAAGGAGGGTCATTTGGCTAAGAGATGAAGGATGGGTTGAAGAATCCCTGTGTGGGTGAACGGCAGATTTGATAAGTTCATGTTTCCTGGACTTGATCCAGCCTTGACTAATACACTGGCAAGAAAGCTCTTTGCTAAGAATATGAAGGATTTTTCCTACACTGGTGGGATGTAGCTTTTGTAGAAAACATATGAAACATAGATGAAAGTTCCTTTGCAAGACGACAGCACTGCTCCAAAGGATGGAGTCATGGTTCTGTGAACATTTACCATGAGTCTAGCATGTGTACCAGGAATCCTAGAGTGCAGAGAGCCACTGTGAAGGACTGGTCAGAGACATGTCACAAGGGCACCCCAAGGGGACAGATGCTCAGTGGACAGTAGAGATTAACTGGTTAGGAGTCCAGTGAGAGGTAGAGGATTATGGATAGAGAAGGGAGATGGATGGTCAGGGAAGGCTTCTCGGAAGAGGTGCATTCTGAAGGATAGGTTTCCTATGAATTTAGCTTAGATTATGGCAATGAGATTTGCACACTCAGAAGTTACTGAGAAAGGACATAACGTATGAGGATGCTGACAGACATGTGGATTACAGAACTGAGTTCAGCCTCTACCTACAAAGAGAGCAGCTTCCCCCTTTCTGCTTCCAGGACTTTCTACTCTAAGGCTGCAGTTTAAACACAAGGAATGTTTCTTCCACACTCTACGTGCACTGAGCAATGTACCAAATGCTGGGGACCTGAAGAAAGAAGAAAACCAGAGCCTGACTCTGAGAAATTTCCATGACACTTGAGGAGGGGTATGCAGTGAGGTTTCTTAGATGGTGATGTTCCCATCAAGACAAGCCTTTGGGGACCTGAATCTTGTAACCATTTTCATGCATGTTTAAGCAGCACAAAAGGCTGCCCTTGTCAGCAGTGGGCTGTGTGTCAGGCAATGAGTGAATCATTTTAGGTGCACTTTTGTCTTAAAGACTCATTAAATATCAGCTTAACATCCACTGCCCATCAGGTATCAGAACAATGCGCAGTGTGGAAATAGACCTAGTAGGCAGAGGGAGCCCGACCAGCTTCCAGGCTAGTGGAGTGACGTGCACGGATGGCTATGGCATTTAATACACACAGAGATGAGCATGTGGTGACATGTTCCAGGGAAAGCCATGATAAGGGAGCATTGAGGAGGAATAGAGGTTCCACGGCCCAGGGGAGTTAAGTCTTCCTGCCAGAGGCAACCCTGGTTTCTGCTATGGTCTTCTCTTTAACAGATGAAGTTAGCAGAAGGGAGACAGATAGAGAAATAGCAAGGTAAAGCTCAGGCCAGCAGAGGGCCAACATGAGCCAGATCCTAATGCTCCCTGATGTTGTTTTGGGTGGGTACCAACAGTTGGCAGGGGGACCCTTTCTGAAGGTAGCAGAAACCTGGTCTGTCCCTCAGTGGGAGGTTGTGGTATGTCCCAGACTCAGGAACATAGGCAACAGGTGACCAGCCCCTGGGAAGGAGGGGCACTCCTTGCTACCTGGATCCTGCTGAATGATTCCATGCCTGCCTACATCTCTGCTGGCTCTGGTCACTGCCACCTGGTAAGTCGCTGTCTTGCTTGGCCGTTTCATGCATGCAGCACTCCAATCTGCAACTATAAGGGCAGCTAGCTGGGCTACCCCCATGCTCTTATGTGTGCCCCAAACAGGCTATCCTACACCTGATCCGTATGCATTGATCTACGCTTGGCACCTGCTGTGAGTTTCTTTTATTTTTCTTTCTGCTGTGAGTCTCCAAATTCTGCTTTTCCTAATTCCTCGTTCCAGTTAATCCTGATTCTATCATGGCATGCTGCTAGTGAGACATCTCGCCCTCTGCAACTGCTTTTTTCCTAGCTGTCTTGAGTTTGATTTGTTGCTACAGCTCAGCTCAAAAGAGACCAAATCAGTTCCGACAGGGAAATCTGAAGCGGAGCATGGGCTTCAGAAAAGGCATTGCTGTGCCTCTGAGAATCATATTAACCCTTCCCATGCAGGCAGTTCCCTGCTTCTTATCTTCTATAAGACAGTATGGTTCTGATTAGAGGCTGCAGTGGTGTTCCCCTCTAGTCCAGGGAGACTATAAAACCCCAAGGGGCCGCTAGCGGCCCTGGAAAAAGAAGAGAGAGAATGCCTGTCATGGTGCAGGTATCTGGGTCAACTTTACATGTGTGGGCTGTGGACTGACTGAGTGCTCTGAGACCTAACTCTGGCGTTAGCCCCGCCATGACAGAGCCTGTCATAGAGGCAATGTCACATGCAGGGGGATTAGTCGTCCTCATTTTGCATACACTTGCTATATGTCACTTCTGGCAGATACTAGCATTGCTGGAGCGGGGCTCTGGATGGGAGACCCAACCTTGGACTCTAAGGCAGTCACCTGTCTGAAGGAGTGGACGGGAAAGGAGGCCGTTGGCTGGGAAGGGGTGTAGCGGAAGCCATGGGTACCCATGGTACCCATGGGCATGCCTGAGGTGGTAGGGATTCCTACGAAGACCAGTGAGGCAAGACTGAGGTCCAGTCAGGTTACTAAGAAAGGGTAAAGCTGGGCATAGAAGGAAGCCTGGACACCACACTCATGCAAGGGATGGATCAGATGGAAATGACATCCTGAGATCCGAGAAGATGTGAAGGAGGGGCTGTGGACACACAGTGAAGAAACGAAGGAAGGCAGGAGGGTGAATGAGGTGGAGGTAAAGCAGAGGGGGAGTGAAAGGCTTACCTGATTTATTTTTGCACTCAATGTCGTAGCCTGTGATGGGGCTGTTGCCATCAAACCCCATGGTCCACCTGAGCGTGATTGTGCGGGCTTTGACATCTTTGATCTCAATCTCGGGGGGGTCTGGGGGTTCTGTGCCATCAACAGAAAGACTAGGGTTAGTTCAAATCAAGCCTGGGAGTAAACACTAGTGGTAGACCTGGCTGCAGCTTGCATGCTTCTGTGGGCATTAGGTATTGGCAGGTGCTGGCTGGTTGGAAGCATTTTTTGTTTTTTATTTTATTTTATTTTTCCTGATTAGATAGAAGGCATTGCCCCACTTCTCCAAGAGATTCTATTTGTAACCTGGGTGGCACTGGGCCAGACCTGCAGGGCATAAATGCCACTGCTCTGACTCACGGAACATTCATCTCCAGATGCTGGACTTCCGTTTCATTCTCCCGGTACACAAGCACCCAAGAAGGAGCGGCAAGCACTGGACGAGCTTGCCTACATTCAGCCTGAGGTCTGGCCTCTCATGGTCCCCACATGGGCTTTGCTCCCCATGTTTCAGGGCTTTATTCTGACGTGGTTGCAGCCTCTGATAAAGTCCAGATTTATCCCAATTTCCTTCATAGCCAAGATTTCCTGAAAGATCAAGCTGTTCCCAGCTGACTGAAATGCTGCAGATATCAGTGCACCCTGTCCCTAAATGGCCACGCACTTCCTTCTGTCATGCCTGCCCTACCTTGCACCGTGAGTTGAATTATTCCGCGGTCCTCCCCATATGAATTGATAGCATGGCAGGAGAAGAAGCCGGAATCTTCTCTCACCGTTGGCAAAATCTGCAACCAAAGCAGAAAAGTGCTCACTTTAGTTATAGCTTAAGCTGGAGATCAGCAGGCACAGCTTCTGGTGGGACAATAACTCTTCACCCTTCCTTCCATCCCCAGTATCAAGCCATTACTACTTACAAATATGGATACACACATACCACACACAGAGACACACATAAATATTCCCACTTATACATGGACACACACAGATATATATGGATACACAGACACATAGAGAGACAGACACATCCATATTCACACAGACTAATATGCTACACACAAATACATACAGAGACACAACACATTTATGGGCACAGGCACATTCATACACACATAAACATTCCCAGTCGCATATAACACACATGGAGACACTCCTACACATTGTTTCCCATTCACACCCATAGATACACACAGAGAGACATACAAAGACACACGCACATTCACATTCATGGAGTCACTCAGACACAAACCTCTGCACATGTATGTATACATTCCTATGTGTGTACATACAAACACACACCAATGCCCACACTCACAGACTCAACCTTACGTATGTATTCACACACAAACATACTGATAGAAATGTACTCACCCACAGACCAACACATGTTGATACGCACTGGCACACAAATGCTCACACATATCTATATGCTCTGAGGGCAAACTATTTCCATGCAATTGTAAGCGTGCAAACGGAGCGATCTGTCTCACTGGACTAAACATGTAATTCACATGAGCCGCTGTGGGTGGGCCCATATATATTCCATATACTTCCCTCTTTTTCCAAGTGGTGTGATTTTAAAGAACTATGCATAAGGAACATCTATGAGTGCATTGGCCCTTTGAACCTACCTCTCTGTTTCCACAGATGCAGCACTACTTTTTATGAACACACTATTTTTTGTCAGAATTTCCTCAACAGACAGTGCAGCTCTGCACACTGGGTTTGCTATTTTGAGCACCACAGAGTGGGTTCAAGTATGTGAGGAATACATTGTGTGCAAAATCTATGGTGTCCACAGAAATTGTTACATCATCCTCACCTCTGCTGTCTACGGAAGGTAAGGCATGGCTGTCCAGCCAGCATCCTTGGGACCACACTAGTACTCTATACCATAGGGCTTCAGAATTGTGTGCCGGAGACAGAGCCCACTGTGCGTTCCAAACACAGAGCTTCAAGCTTCCCCTTTGTCTGCACCAGCCCTCCATATTACAAAAGCATTGCTCAGACAATCACCCACAGTGCTGGAGAAAGACTGGACATGCTTCCTCCAGGTGCTTGTGATTCTAGATTAACGACAGGATATTCTCTATGTTGGATTTCTCCAAATAAGCAAATTTAAAAAAAAAAACTTACTTCATTCCCAGTTACATATATATGTGTGGGGCATGTGTGCATGTGTATATGAACCCATGGAGACCAGAAGAAGGCATCAGATCTCCTAGGGCTGGAGTTACACATGGTTGTGAGCCACCCAATATGGGTGCTTGGAACTAAATCCAGGTCTTCTTAACTACTGAGTCATCTCCCTAGATCTTGAAAAGTATTTTTATTAGTGTATTCTTTTTGTCTCTAAGCTCTTGCTATTGTTTATTTGTTTGTTTTGTACAAGGTTGAGCATACTCTCACCCCCTCTGAGGACAACTGTCATGAGAGACTTCTCTCCATGCTTAATCATTTCTCTGTGGAAGGTGGCTATAAGTAATTACTTGTGAAGGTCATTCAGTGACTTTGTCCATGCAGAGGGATGAGTGTCAGGAGGAAATCTAGCAAGATATTCACCAAGTCGTCACTGCCATGTGCACAGCCCCGTGGGAGGCCTGGCTAACTGTCCCAGGACACCCTGCCCCATTCTGCCACAGGTGGCAGTTTTACCTGCAGAGTAGAGATCACTTCCTCTCCCACCTCCTTGGTGGACACCAGGTAACGGGCCATTTCAGGGTTAATGATCCTGTCCTCTTTCTCCCAGCGGACAATGATGGGCTTCTCCCCGTGTGCTGTGCAGCTCATCTCCTTCCTTTGACCCTGAGTGGCCAGGGTGGTGTTGGGGTAAGAGGTTATCATGGCAGGAACTGGAAACCAAAGAAGACAGGCCTTGCTCAGTAAAACTGCACTCATGACTCTCTCACCATCACATTCAGCTAAAAGAGACACTTCTTGGAAAAAAAAAAAACTTGTTCAAGAGACTGTTGAGGAGGAGCGACAGAAAGGACATTGGTGGAGAAACAGGCTTGACTCCCAGGGCCCAGGGCAGAACGTGCCTTGCAGGTTCATTTTCCAGGGGCTGCAATTTCATTCCAGGCCAGTGGGGGCCAGATGTGATCCAGGGGCGTGGTCCACGTCACCAGAGCACACAGGCAAATGAAGGTTCTTAAGGGAGGAGGTGGGGGGGGGAGGCGCCTGGACACACAGTGGGGGTGGGGACTGGGGGACAGATTGACATTATCTTTATCAGTCCTGGCAACTAATTACTCCTCACAATCTTCATGATTCACACTTCTGACTATCTTTGCAGATTTTTATTAAAACTTTCCCCAGAGGCCTTAAACCTACCTCCTTCCATGACTTACAACAGAAGCTCATCCTCAAATTACTGAAAGAAAAAAGGAAGCAACCTTTACTCATTTCCGTTCTTTTACTAAAACTTAATCTGTAGGTTTCTGTCCTTAGAGAACACTCCACTCTCAACTATGCAAACAACCTGGCATTCTGACAGCCTATTTTAAAATGTACCTTCCTAAATTCACTCCAAAGTTACAAGAAAATTGGAGGGGAACATGGGTCAAAACTGAAATGGATCCTGGAGAGCTATAAGGGATACATAATGACGCTTCAGTTATCTGGGGGCTTTGCCATGGTGCCGGTGATTATCTGAGAGGCAGATAATTCCTTATACAGAGTTAGACATCCTTACCCAGGTGCCTCAAAGCCTTAGACCAAATGAGAAACAAAAAGTCAAATAAGACTGTCCAATGGCAGAGTATACAAACAGCCCTGGCTTGTGCTATAGGCAGAAAAAAGACACCTCTTCCTCTGATAACCTGTCACTCTTCCAGTCTGACTCAATTTGCAGGAACCTCATGCTGGACAGTTAACATGCAATGATCTTCTTTTGGTAGCAGGCTTGAGGAATTCAGCAAAAAGCAAATAGGAGTTTTGCTTGGAAGGATATGACCTCCCTCCTGCTCTGCTGCCATTCTGTCAGATAAAGGGTGTCATAAGCTCTCACACTACAAGTACAGAGCAACCTGTATGAATGAGAGTCAGCCTCCCACTGACTCAAGATAACAGAAAGATCAGATGCAGATTCTGAAATATCTAGGCAATACATACATACATACATACATACATACATACATACACATATATATACACACACTTGCATAATACAGATATACATATATTATATACAACATATAAATATATATAATATACAACCTGAAAGAAATTTTATGGAGTTGAATGATCCTATACCAGATCCACACATACATACATACAAACATACATATACACATACATACACACACCACATACATACATACACACACCACATACATACAAACACCAAATACATACATAAATACATACATACATACACATACACACATGCATACACATATACACATGCATACATACATACATGCATACACATACATATACATATACACATACATACATACACGCATATACACACATACACACATACACACACACATACACACATACACACATATATACATACATATATACACATCACATACATACATACATACACATACACATAGATACACATGCTACATGTATACATACACACACCACATGCATACATACACACATACATATACACATGCCACATAAATACATGCATACATACACACATATAAGCATATATACATACACACATACACAAACATATATACACACACCACATACATACATACATGCATACACATACATACATACACACATATATATACATACATACATACATAAAACATACACATACATACACACACCACACGCATACATACATACATACATACATACATACATGCTACATATATACATACATACACATACATACACACATACATATACACACATACACACATACATACACACACATGCACACATACATATACACATGCCACATAAATACATGCATACATACATACACACATATATGCATACATACATACACACATACACAAACATACATACACACACCACATACACAAACATACATACACACACCACATACATACATATATACATAATGCATACACACACCACATACACACATACATACACACACATACACATACATACACATGCACACACACACACGCATACATAGAGGCATATTTTAAAACACGCGAATAGGATGCAATGTTTCCAAAGGCCAAGTTCACAATTAACCTGTATGTTATCCCCATTTCTTCAATCCCAGAGAGGAAGACCCCCCCTTTATTTCTAGGTTCAAAGTTTGAACTTGTGTTCTTCCAAGATTCATGAGCTCCTGGACTTTAATCATTCAGCTTTGGAGCCTCTCAGATGGCATTAGTGAAGACAAGGGTCTGCTGAGGTACAGCCTGTTCTTGGGTGAAGTAAGTCACATCTGCCACGAGTGTTCCCACCCACACAGGCCATAACTTGAACTTTCTTTGGGGCACGCATTTGTGGGGAGGTTGCTTGCCTCTACTCAATAAGTATGTTTAAGTTACCCAATGCTCACATGTACTGTGCATATACAATGCTAATTACATGTACAGATATACACATATTGTATACAACATATAAATACATATATAATATACAACTGAAAGGAATTTTATGGAGTTGAATGATCCTACACCAGATCCATTTTTAACTAGCATTTACACTGTTCTAGAAAGAATCCTTCTGACTAACTCCAGTAACTTCTCTTTGTCTACTCCAAGGTCTAGCGAATCATTGACTTCTATTTTACTTTAAAAATTTATTAGCTTTTATATATTTATTTTGTGTGCTACCTCTTTTATATATTTATTTTGTGTGCTACCTTGTGTATGTGTGTGTGTGTGTGTGTGTGTTAATGTGTGTGTAGGTGATAAATAATTTGTGAGAGTTGAATTCTTTCTACTATGTGGGTCATTGGGATTGAAATGAGGTGACCATGTTTAGCCATAAATACCCCTATCCACCGAGCTACTGAGCCAACTTATTGGCAACAAATTCCACTCTTAGGGTCTTTTCTGGATACTTCTTATAAGTGGGGCCATAGTATCCATTCTCATTCTAGCCTTCCAGGTTCTTTAAACATAATGGCCTCCTCATTGCAGTTTTGGGGATTTTTTTTTCCTTTTATTGCCTAACATGACTCCCTTGCATAGCTCTTCCACACTTTATGGTCTCAAGTGTCTCAAAGCCATGGACAAAATTGCCCACTATATAATATCTGTACAAATGGGGTGGGGAAGGGCATGAAAAATGGAGGGTTCTGTGAGGAATTGTCCAAGGTTTGTTTCCAGTGTCAGCAGGGTTCAATGTGAGTTTCAGGCTCCTCCTTTGCATACACATGCTTCCTCTCTCCCCCCCTCCCCTGCCCTCTTTCCATCCCCCCTTTCTCAGTGTGTGTGTGTGTGCATCTGTCTGTCTGTCTGCCTGCCTGCCTGCCTGTTTGTCTGTCTTGGCACATGCATGGAGAACAGAGGAATACTAGTAAGAGTTGGCTTTCTCCTTCACTCCTGTGGATCCCAGGAATCGAATTCAGGTCCCTGGGCTAGGCAGCAAGTGCCTTGACATGCCGAGCCATCTTGTAGACCTCTGCACTTTCCTTTCTTAGGCTGTAACAAGCTTGAGCACACTGTGTGGGAGAAGTGTCTCAACAAACCATTAGAATGGGGTTTTTGACCCACCGATACTATTCTGCTAGAGATGCTCTTCATTCCCAGTCATATTTCTCTTTTGGGTGAGGGTCCCATTATTAAGAAGGGCTTTTGTTTCTGGCAATGAAGCCAGCATTTAGTCAGAAACACACAGCTAGCCTATGTTTTCCTATCCTGCTTAGGATGGTCAAAGGGACCCACTTGTTTTAATGAGCCATCACTGTGGCTTCTTCTCAGTGCCGATGTCTGAAGGCATGGCGACCTTTTCACTTGTCACACTCCTGGGCACCGAGAGATGACAGCATGTCAGTGCGGCTCCGCTCTCTGCCATGATTCCTGAAGCATCACAAATGGATGGGGGGTCATTTAACAGAGATGGGTACCAAGGGGAGGCTGTAAGAAAACTGCTAGCCTCAGAGCAAATCCAGACCTGGGACAGCTCTGGCCAAAGCTGTGTGCTGCGTGCTTTTCCTCCAAAATTACTCATTAAGGCAGGCGCTGTTTTACATCAGGAGAACCTGGTTCGTAAGCTTTGCTCATTAGCCACAGTGCTACCCCACGGCTCCTTCAGCTCTCAGCCAGTCTGCACTCGTGGTGGGAGCATCTTCTGACCTACTTTCTTGCAGCTTAAGCATTCGGCCATGCTGGGTTGCTGCAGCCCCTGGCCAGGGAGTGTGATGAGGCATCTTTCCGCCTGACTGCAGCCCAGTGACAGAGATGTGATCTTAATTGGACACTGGCAATGGTGAAGGTGTTTGCACCATTGAAATGGGTAAATGCTAGGACCTGGCCTTTCTCCATGCCCTCCTGTTAGCTGTTAATTATTAAGACACTTATGAAAATAATATTTGAGTCAGTACTTCTCACTCTACTTAATGGCCTTAAAGTGATTCCACCCTCCAGCTGAGAGACTAGACCAACCTCAGGACTGACAAGCTTCACGTTTTGGCTAACCCAACTCATCCCCTTCAACCTTGCAAAGAAGAGAAAGCTGGAGAGGAGAGGCTGGCAATGTTGCCAGTTTAGAGGCGAGCCAGGGTGGGACCTGAAGGGGCCCTACTTGGAATCATGAGATCACCTCAGAAATGGGTGACCAGTTACCAGGGATCATCTGGGATCTCTCATGTCTGAAAATGCAAAAGCCTTACCTTCTGAGAAGCCACAGTCCCTCCATTCCTTAGGAAAAGACATGGCAGAGAGGGTGTTGGACTCAACAAGGAGGAATACCAAGGCAGGGGTCATAGGGAATCTTGGAGATGTTCTGAGTCATATGGACATTTAAAAATATTTTAAATTTTATGAACAAGGATACTTTGCCTACATGTGTGCCTCTATACCATATGCATGCCAGGTGCTTACCAGGCCAGAAGAGGGCACCAAATGTCCTGCAACTAGAGTCACAGTTACCTGAATTACCTTGTGGGTGCTGGGAAATGAACCTGGGTTCTTTGGAAGAGTAGCCAGAACTCCTAACTGCTGAGTACTCTTTCCAGCATGAACACAATTTTGAAACTACTTACTCAACCTTAATTTATTTTTTATATATCCCCAAACTCAACATGACGAAACTTCAAAGGGACAGTATGTCAAAAAACTACAGATCCACTGCTGGATTCCCAGCCGTGCACGGATTTTATGAATTGTTTTTAAGCTATTGTTCTGGCAGAAAACAAACATTTGTCAAATATGTAATCATCACTATTCTACTTCAGTTCTTCTTAAGTGAAAGTGGGAATTAGGGAGGGTCTCAATTGTGAGACACAAAGATGGACGTTTCCTTCAGGGACCCTGCGGCTTCAAGAGGGCAACGGAAGGAGCCTTCTTGTGTCCCAAGTAGTCAAGGCTCTTGTTCCCATAAGATGGGAGATGCATCTAGGGATTGACTGTCTCAGGACTCTTTAAATGTACGTGTATGTGTCACTTTAAACTAAGAAGTAGCCAAGAGCCTCTCCAACGTCATGTAGTGCTGTGCACTGAGTAGTGTGTATGTGTTTGACTGCCTGACTCCATGGGCCTCCATTTCCTGATTGACTCCAGAAAGGTAGATGGTACCAAATGTTCTCAGTGGGTGTATTGGTGACTTGTTCCACCAGTAACCAAAATACGAGGCAGGAAAAACATAAACTACAGGAAGACAGCCCATCATAATGGGGAAGAGCAGATGGCCAATTGTAGTGTGGAGGGGCAATTGCCCATCATAGTGGGGAGGAGCAATGGGATTCTCATGGGGGGAGGGGCAGAGAGCCTACCATAGTGGAGAGAGGTGGATGGCTCATCCTAGTGAGGAGGGGCAGACAGCCCATCCTGGTGGAGAGGGGCCAGACAGCCTGTCATAGAGGGGAAAAGCAATGACAGCAGCTTTGTGGCCCAGGGCTGCTCACATGGTAGTAGATAAAAGTAGAGAACGTGGCTGGGATCTCCACAAGTTTGCTCCTAGTGATCTACTTCTGCCAGGCCCCACACCGTAAAGGCCAGCATATGAGGGTTTGGGGGAGATGGTTCAATAGGTAAAGTGCTTGCTGCCAGCAACCTGAAAACACCCTTGACAATGCAAGTCAAGCCCAGGATAGCCAAGGCTTTCTCCAGCTCAAACCCTCTGTCCCTTCTTGCCATCCCCTCTCTGTCTGTCTTCCCATCTCTCTTCCTTCACGTTCCCGTCTGTGTGAATGTGGCTACTTAGACCAATGAGTCTCTGCCATGTTTGTCCTCAGGGTCTAGCTTGCTCTCTGAACACAGCATCCTCATGTTCTATTTTCCTCTATATGTCGTAATTTTCTTCTTCTTCTAAAAACAGAGATAATACTTCAACAGAAGCCTAGGCAACGCTTGCTGTCAATGGACACTTTGGGGTTGGTGATTCCTGATGGATGGAACATTGTAGTTTTACAAGCCTGCAGAAAGAGTCATGTGAGGAAAATGGAGGCAAGTTCTTTGCCTGCTTCCCCTCAGCTGCTCCAAGGCCACCCCACTCCTTGTTTGGGGCCTCACCCTCTCTGCTCCAGTCCTGTTTCCTCATCTGTGGGAACAGAGACCTGTAGTTCCCTAGGCTCTGATGACAATGAGAGTATGTTGAAGGGACCCAGTGTGGGGTGTCTGAAGAAAGGCCTTGCAGAATCGCAGGATGTGATCATTGCAGGGCCATACATGCATCCTGCCCAGGTGCTTATTGTTCATAAAAGTTTTAGTGAGCAAGGCAGCTCTAATCCCTATAAAGAAAATGATTTTTCCTGCCAGGAACTAATAAGTTCCTAGCCACACTGAAATACCTTCTCAGCTGGGTTATTATACTTACATAATGAAATTACTTTGATTATAATCATTAATCAAGTTCGTGTTTCCAAGCTAGAGAGCGTTGTATTTGATGCTAGGCTTTAGGAAGGACAGTATCCTCACTTCCTGGCAGTGGGGCCAGGCTGGCTGACATGATTAAACCTGTCAGGGCAATGACACAGAATGCTTAGGCTTCATATCAGATCCACTCTGAAGTTGCTTCTCGTCTGTTATTGGAAGAAATCTGATTTATTTTGCATGACAAGCATGAATATTAACCAAGATACATTAAAATGTTTTTTCTTCCCCTCCCATTCACAAGGAGATGGAACAAACCACTTCTTCCTGATAAGTTTTTCCCCTTTCCCATCTGGTTATGTACGTAGATACTCTGTTTGTGCCTAATAGAAAGACTCACTAATAATTCGAGGAGAAAATAGGTAAGTAAGTAGACCTGTACCGCCTGCTGAAGTGACAGTAAAGAGGCAGGTGGAAAAATTGTCAAAAACCATGGCTTTATGCAGTAGGAATGGGGCTAGGATATTGATTAGAAGAAGGTCATGGGTAGTGCTTTAATCAGTCTCCTAGACAATGGCTGTCCTGGAATTCGCACTCCTGTGGCACTCTCTCCCACTGCCTCCAGAGCCACCAGACCACGTGACCATGGGTATGGCTGAAGCAGTCAGTGGCTTCTGCCTCCCAGATGAGATCGTAGAATGTCAATGACCTCCATTTTGGGAATGGCCTTCCATCACTGGCTGCAGAGGAGGTGCTACGATGTCACCAGGATGCTCTGGCCGCCTACCGAAGGACCGTGAGGGAGAGAGATGTCAGGCTGCTGCCGACCCGTGTTGAGCTTGGAAATGGATTTTCTCTCAGCTACTTTCGTCCTCATCAAGTATTCTGATACAGTTTTCAGAAAGCAAGCAGTTTCCATGGAAACAGCCAGCAGTTTCCAGGTGGCTTGGGGATGGACACAGCGAATCGCTGGGCCCGGGCTGTGATCTGGCTTTTGAGCAGGTGCTTCTCATGAACGTGCCGTTCGTTGTGGAGGGTGGATAGTCACCCTCATTAAAAGCACTGGCTGGTGCTCTATACCACACGTCTTTACTGTTCCAGTGCCTGGGAGCCTGGCCCGGGATACCCTGGAGCTCAGTGAGGGGCTCCCTCAAGGCAGAATATAGCATCTCTCAGGTATCCCAGAGGCTTCCTTCACCGGCAGACTCTTGTCCACGAAGGGCCAAACCCTAAATCTTCTATCCTTCCTGCCTTTGAGTTGATAAACTTCGTGCATTTGTTAAATTTCAGAAGTGTCTTCACATTTTAAAGTCACATTTGGGCGCTCTCTGTGTCATTATCCAGAATGTTTTCTTCATTAAACCAGTAGCTAATGCTCCTATTCACTGGTATGGGTGCTGGTGTGTTTGTGTTTGGCGTTCATCTTTGTGTCATTGTTTACTGAGTGCCTTTATGGACAGACTCCACGAGCGTTGCAATGGTGATGGCTGATGCCTATGCTCACAGCTTTACAAGCTTTTAGCCTTTATGGCAACTCTAGGAAATAGGCACCGACAGGCCCTCCTTTTGATGATTCAGAGAACGAGGCTCTGTCAGGCCCACTCTTCAGGTCCTAGAGGCAGTTAAGCACCTTTCCCCACCTGTGTGTGAATTCATGAACACCTCAGTGTAGCCTTGCCTGGTTCTGAATTGTCTATAAAATAATACCACACTTCTGCATTCTTCTGTGCCTTGCCTTTTCATTTTATGTTGTGTGTGTGTGTATGTGTATGTGTGTGTATGTATGTGTGTGTTTATGTGTGTTTGTGTGTGTATGTGTTTATGTGTGTGTTTATGTATGTGTGTGTATGTGTGTATGTGTGTGTATGTGTGTATGTGTGTTTGTGTGTGTGTTTATGGGTGTATGTATGTGTGTATGTGTGTGTATGCGTGTATGTGTGTTTGTGTGTGTGTTTATGGGTATACGTATGTGTGTATGTGTGTATGTGTATGTATGTGTGTGTATGTGTGTGTATGTGTGTGTTTGTGTGTTTGTGTGTTTGTGTTTATTGCATGTTTGTATGTGTGTGTGTGTGTGTGTGTGTGTGTATCTACAGCATGTTTTAACAAACAGTGCCCAGTGTTGTTTTTCCATTGAATATTTCCTTGCACGAGGTGAGTATTCTACAGTTTGTTTATTGCGATTTTAGCTTAATGTGGCTTTTTTGGACGTGGTGGTGCTTATGTGTATCTGTGTGTGGGATGAGCACATATGTTCACATATATGTAGGTGCATGCATGTGTGTGCATGTGTATGTGTGTCTGTGAAGGCCAGATGATGATGTCTGCTGTTTTCCTTAATTAGTGTACACCTTTTGTATTTGAGCAGAATCTCCCAGTGAACTTGGAGACTCCCGACTTAACTAGTGTATCTAACCAGCTTGCTTTGAGGAAAACAGCAAACTTGTATGTGACATGTAGACATGCATGCACGCATGCATACACATGCCAATGCTCTTCCTTGCACTATATGTAAATCCAGAAGCCCAGCTGCATATGTCTGGTGTCCTGGCAGAGAAATTTAACTAGCCAGCGGCATCTCTCCAATGCCTCCTGTCTGTCAATTGTGGCCACTGAAAGGAAGACAGAGGAGGCTGGGCTAGTCAGCAAACACTGCTGTAAATGAGGAGGTATTTTATGACCTGGTGTTCTCAGTGGGGGGGTGCGGTTTAGGTTCCGGAGGCCTGTGAAGCTACATGTGTAACTGTTCTCCCAAGGGAAGTGAGCAGGCTCTAATTGAGGTATTGACAGCTCTAAATGAAGCATAAACCTGCTAGGAAGATCGAGAGGAAAATGAGCACTGCTGAGTGGTGCATGCTGGGACCCATGCAGCTTTCAACCACTGGTCATTCATGCATGAGTGAGCTCCAGAACCCCGAGACTTAGGTCACCCCAGATACTTGGTCTCAAGCTAAACAGCCAGGAGATTTCTGAGTAAGGCACTAGAAGCAATGCCCCTTTCTCCTTACTGCTCCAGTATCCTTCCATATGAAGGTTAACAGGACATTATCCCATACCTACAACCCACATGTGCAAGACCAAACATATGATCCCACAATATGATCCCACTCATACAACTTACATGTATGATCTCACACATACTAGTCCATACATATGATCCTACATACACAAGACTGGGGCAGGAAAAACTGAAATAGGCTTCGTTATACTTGTGACCATTAGATAACATTGCCTTCTAATGAAGAACGCCCACAGTACTATTCTCTCTATTCTTGTATGTGTTGTGTCTGTGTGTGTGTGTGTGTGTGTGTGTGTATGCATGCGTGTGCATGCATGTGTGTGTGTTTACATGCACATGTGTATGAAAACCATAGAGCAACCTTGGTTGCCGTTCCTGCCTCAATAACTAGTGGTGAGAGACCAAGGATTGTCAATCTCAGACTTTTACCTCTATGCACACCTATATTTACATATGTGCATACATATATGTATACACCAAACACATGAATGTGGACATACACACATGCCCATAATACAGAGCAACATCTTTATCTTTGTATCATTAGGTCCATTGGCTGAATTTTATCCTATGAAATTGATTATATGTATGTGCACAGTTTATTTGGAAGGTCATTCCCTATAGCTTGTCAGTGATCATAGGAACTCTGAAGCACATACAACACAAGTGTTTATAGGCATATAGAGAAGCTGTCTAGACAAGAGGACACTTGTTCAAGAAACACTCAGAACTATATTTAAAACTCATACACATGCCTGTGTGTTTGTGGTAGACCTTCCATCATAGAAGAAAGCCTTTCTTCTTGCTTTTGGGGTGTGTTCACATGATTTTCTCTTTGTGTCCCATGTAAGTGGACAGGCAGGCATGATGCATATGCTTGTCACCCCAGTGCTGGGGAAGTTGAGACAGAGGAACAGCTGGAGCTTGATGGCCATCTAATCTAGTCTAATTAGCATCATATCATGGACAGAGCTTTCTCAAAGAGTGGAATTGCTCCTGGGGATGAATTCTGAAGTGTCCTCTCACTTACAGTAGACACACAGACACACACAGACACAGACACAGACACACACCCACACACACAGACATAAACACACACACATAAACACACACAAGCACACACACACACACACACACACACACACGAGAGAGAGAGAGAGAGAGAGAGAGAGAGAGAGAGAGAGAGAGAGAGAGTCTGAGATGACTCAGCAGATAAAAAGCACTTCCATGGAAGACTGACCATCTGAATCCAGTATCTGGAACTCATGGTAGAAAGAACTGATTTCCTATAGTTGTCATCTGACCTCCAAATAGACCATGGCACATGTACCCCCAATCATCTCCTCTGTCTCTCTGTTTCTCTGTCTCTGTCTCTGTCTCTCTCTCTCTGTCTGTCTCTCTCTCACATACACACACAACTAATAATATTATTTAAAATTATGATGTATCAAATACATGGAATGAAAAAGCACCTGTGTGTGGAAGAACCAAATTGTATTCTAAACATGTCTGCTTATGCTGGCTGGGCCAATGACTCAGGGGGAGATTGGCAAAGAGTTTGCACTGAAGTGCAAGGACCCGAGCTGGTTCTCAGCACCTATGTGAAGAAGCTAAGGGCACCATGCACTTGTGAGCCCAGTGCTGAGGAAGTAGAGGCGGGAGGGTTCTGAGGGCTCACTGGCCAGCTAGTTTGACAGAACTAATGAGTCTCAGATTCATTGAGAGATTCTAACTCACAGAATATGTGTAATATAACACTCGACATTGAGCTTTGGCTTCCACAAATGTATGTACTCGAGTGTGTACATACCCACCCACATACTAGCACACACACACAAGAACATGTAAACATACATGTTCAAAGTACACTATTGAGTTCTATATTGCTTCTCAACACATCTCTTTGAATATAATATATGTCATATATGAATAAAAAACAAGAAATGTTCAATATCCTTAGTCATCAGGGAAATGAAAATCAAAACAACCCTGAGATTCCACCTCACACCAGTCAGAATGGCTAAGATCAAAAACTCTGGTGACAGATGCTGGTGAGGATGTGGAGAAAAAGGAACACTTCTCCATTGTTGGTGGGATTGCAAGCTGGTACAATGACTCTGGAAATCAGTCTGGAGGTTCCTCAGAAAATTGGACATTGCACTATCTGAGGACCCAGCTATACCACTCCTGGGCATATACCCAAAAGATGCTCCAACACACAACAAAGACACATGCTCCACTATGTTCATAGCAGTCCTATTTATAATAGCCAGAAGCTAGAAAAAATCCAGATGTACTTCAACAGAGGAATAGATACAGAAAATGTGGTACATCTACACAATGGAATATTACTCAGCTATTAAAACAATGACTTCATGAAACTCAGGAAAATGGATGGAACTAGGAAATATCATCCCGAGTAAGATAACACAATCACAAAAAAAACCCCAAAAACCAAAAAAAACACACACACACACGGTACACATTCACTGATAAGTGGATATTAGCTCAAAAGCTCAAATTACCCAAGATACAATCCACAGAGCACATGAAGCAGAAGAATAAGGATGACCAAAGTGTGAATGCCTCAGTCCTTCTTAGAAGGAGGGACAAAACTATTCATAAGAGGGGATATGGAGGCCAAGTTTGGAGCAGAGACTGAAGGAACGACCATTCAGAATCTGTTCCACCTGGGGACCCACCAAACCACCAAACCCAGACAATATTGCTGATGCCAAGATGTACATGGTGACAGGAGCCTGATATAGCCATCTCCTGAGAGAGGCTCGGTCAGAGCATGACAAATACAGAGGCAAATGCTGGCAGCCAACCGCTGAACTGAAAACAGGGTCCCCAATGGAGGAGTTAGAGAAAGGATTGAAGGAGCTGAAGGGGTTTGCAATCCCATGAGAACAACAACATCAACCAACCAGAGCTCTGGGGACTAAACCTCCATCCAAGGAATACACATGGACTGACCCATGGCTCCAGCTGCATATGTAGCAGAGGATGGCCTTGTTGGACACCAATGGGAGGAGAAGCCTTTGGTCCTGCCAAGACTGGAACCACCAGTGTAGGGGAATGTCAGGGCCAGGAGGTAGAAAGGAGTGGGTGGTTAGGTGGGGGAACAGCCTCATAGAAGAAGGGAGGAGGGGATGGGATAGGGGGTTTAAGGGCGGGAAACTGGGAGAGGGGATAACATTTGAAATGTAAATAAAAAAATCAAATAAAAAAATCACAAAAAGAAATAAAATATAAATATCTCAAAAGCAAGTATATACATCATATTCAATTTCTACATTGTATTTTCTAGTTTATCTTAATCCTTTATAATAAACACATCATTTCTCCAAATAGAAAGGAAAAACTATTTTCCTTTTGGAAAGAAAACCAACTACATAACACAACCCTCAGGGGTAGTGGCTCGCATGTGTGATTCCCTCCTGACAGGGGCTGAGTGCTTTTCAGTAGCCCTGTGCCCAAGCTCAATCAGGCACAAGCCACCATCGAAGGAAGTGTCAGCGGACCCCTTCGGACACACAGTTGCAAATTGCTTTTCCTTATGTCAGGACTTCTCCGCAGGGAGTTCGCACTGCTGCATTTGCTCAAGGCCCAATGACTTATCCAGCAGGAGAAAGGTGGGAGAAGTCTCTAGTTCCCCATTTCTTCTTACCACTTCAGACATCAGCCTCGAACAATCAGCCTGACACTGGAGAGCAGCATGACCAACATAGGGAGCACCCTTCTTAGCAGAACTACGTAAAAAAATCTCCAATACAATAGACCCAAAGACAAGGTCTAAGCTACTGTGCCTTCTCTTGGGAGGCTTGGAGAACAAAGGAGCTGGCAGCTAGATGAGAGGGTGCTATTCTAAGACCTGCAGTCAAGAATAATTATAGGGGTGATGCTCTGTGGACTCAGAGAGGAAGCCTTAGCCACTTGGACAATGAGCGATTTTACCCCACATCTTCCGTTGCTGGGGACCTCAGTTGGTTGCTATGGTGGATGAAGTGAGTGCACCTGGTTCTGCCTTGACAACAGTCATAGCACAAGGCTGTCAAAGAAGGACAGAGGGGAGGGCTAGTGAGGACTGGTGGTGAGTGTGGCTAAGCCCAGATCCTGGGACCAGCACAGCATGTTGGGCTTTGAACCAACCAATCACAAGGAAGCAGTATGGGGTATGAGGACTGGCTTCACGTTTTCTCCTAGAGTCTGTAGGGACACCTGCACCTGTAGGCTTCCTGACTTCCAGTAACACTCATCTTGTCCACTCTTAGCTTTATGGTTTTGTTTGGGTCATTTGCCCATTGTTTTGAGACAGGGCCTAACATTGTAGGCCCAGTCCTCTAAGTGTTGAGGTTACAAGTATGACCCACCATTCTCAGCCTGTGTGGGCTATTCTAATGATACCTAGACTACTGTTTTCTATGCTCTTCCTTCACACTCCCCAAACCTGAAGAGTATTTCTGTAAGTAACACATGCTAACTGATTACACCACTGAAGAATCTGCCTGAAGGGAATTTTTAATCAGTCGGCCTGCTATCACATGACCTACATGAAACTCCTTACTCTCAATAGTCCTGTGTTCCAGACTCAAGCTTGGATGGATTCTTGTACCCAGGGTCAGTCGGCGACTTGAATCTTTACTGTTTTAATTCAGAAAGTTTCCAATTAGTTTTCTCCTTTCAGGTTTCATGGCCATCACCCTAGCTCAAGTCTCAATCAGCGTGCCCGGCTGGGGTGTGTCTTTCCTGGATTGAACTCAGGCCTCAGACAGGCTCAGATTCCTGAACGGCCATTTCTACCTTTGGTGTCTTTCATTGCAATGCACAGTGGCACCTTGCTGTCCACCAGGACTCAATACCCAAGGTCTATAATTATACACACCTTTTCATCCTGCTGAAACCCTGTCTTGGTGATCAACTTCCCCTCCCTCCACACAACCACTGGTCTTGCCCTGGGATACCTCTAGTGTTTTTCTCTCTGCCCCACTTAGCATGCTGTAGTCTGAAGGAGAATTCTTTATGTCCAGGCGTTGTGGAAAATGTCTCTATTTCTGGAGTCTAAATGCCACTGTTTAGCTGGTGGCCAACCCATATCCTACCTATCCCCTTACCTTTCTGTGAGGATCTGTCTTCCCTGGGGTCCTGGACATTTAATGAACACATCACAGTTAATGAACATCCAGACCCACCTGTGCTCTCTGGCATTCATTATCCTTAATTATTCATTTTGAAACACAAATCTCACAGGAAGCCTCAAAGCTACTGAGGAGTCCTGCACGCATGTCACCCAGCTCTCCTCACACTGTGATTCTTATGAAGTCATGACATAATATTAAAGCCAGGAAATGGGCATTAGAACATTGCCCTCCCAAGCTTTATTCACTCACTTGTGTGTGTGTGTGTGTGTGTATGTGTGTGTGAATGCACTGTATGTACACATGCATATGGTGTGTGCTTATTTGTTTGTGTGTCTGGATGCCTGTATGCCCAGATGTGTATGTTGTATTTGTATATTTGTGTGTATATATCTGTGTATTCCAGTGTATATAAAATTCTACATAACTTCATCCCATTACAGCCAAGGTAGACATGTGCTCCATGACCCCAGAGCTCTCTAGTTCCAAGGCTGACTTTTAAAAGCTAGCACAATGTTCCAAAATCTATTCAGCTTACATTCTTTCTTCTTGCTTAGCAGTGGGAGTCCATTGAATGAAAAGATGAGTTTTTAAGACTTGCCACTCATTAAGAAGAATTGGGTCTTTTGCAAGTTTGGGCACTTGTAGCTTATGGATTAATGGGCTATGAACATTCCTACACAGGGATATTTTTGAGGACACAAGTTTTCAGCTCTCTCAGACAAATGCCTCGGAGTTTAGCGGATATGTCACACAGTATGCAAACATCTCATTTTATTGGGAACTGTCCAGTGGTTTCCAGAGAGACTAGACCACTTGACATTGCCACCAGCTGTACTTGAAACCCATTCCCACTCTCCAAGTCTTTGCCAGAATGTGACATTAGAGTTGGTTTTTATTTCCACTATTTTCATAAGTGTATGGTGAACTATTTCATCCTTCAACATCCTGCATTTAATCATGTATTTTTTTAAATTTTCAAACATATAAAAATTTTTGTTTTACATGGTGATATTTCACAGAGGTCAAAACAAATGGAGATATTTTATTCTCACCCCGTTGTTTCTCCCTGGTTCTCTTGGAGTGGGTGACTCACACGGGTGCCCATGTTCTTGTGTGTATTTCTAATATATCTTTCCACATATATGAGCGATAACATGCAGGTAACACTTGTGTGTTTGGTCTTTCAGGCCTCTTACTGTGGATTATTGTCTGTCCATTTGGCTAGAGTGAAACCATTGTCCCAGGTTAGATATAAATGCTTTCTCCTCCAAACCCTGCTGCACTCACAATAAAGATGTTGCGGTCTACTTTTGGGTTTGTACATTTCACATGCACTTTCCCCTAACACCACAAAGGAGGAAGGTTTCTCCTTCAAGGCAGTGCATGACAAATATGGCAGGCGCTCTGAACTCAAAGAGGAAACCCTGTTGTTTGAAGTATTTAAGTGCTGAAGTCTCTTCAGTTCTGTGCCAAAGTTGGTGGGTAGAGGGGGCAAGCAACAGCACCTTCTCACCCAATGGGCATGGAACAGTGGACATCTTACTGACCTTACCTCAACAGCACTCTCCCTACTCCCTCCCATCCTCCAGCCTTCGTCTCTCTCTTCCTCCACTCTTACCTCCCTCCCTCCTTCTCCCCTCCACACATTTTCTTCTTACATAGCAATATCAGCATCGTTTGGTTTGGACAGAACCACAGAGCTTCAGTTGTGCAGAGGCTGGGATGAATCTCCTCAGAGAACTAGGTCTTTAGTTCTCTCAGACCAGCCTACTGCCACCTTCTCCTTCTAGGAAGGCTTCTACTCAGCCTAAAGTCCTCAAAACATCCAGAGCAAGGCTCCCATTAGGTCTCGGAGCATTTGAACCTTGAGTTGGTGATTTGAATCACTGCTGAGTCTCCTGATTTCCATAAGTGATGATATCAGCAGAACGCAGAGACCCCAGGAGCCTGAAACTTGGGACTGAGGGCACCTACCAGCAGCTGTGTCCTGAAACACCAGCCCATGAAGGGAAGGAAAATCAGTGGTGCCCTACTTCCTGGAAGATCTGTACCCATTTCCAGAGAAGCCATGGGTGTTTAGCCCCTTTACCAACCTCCCGTTTCACCTTCGCAGGCAGGCTTGTGATTCCTAAGCACCCTACAGTGATGAGGGACGGGAGAGATGACCCTTGGCGCTCTTTCCCCCATCTTACGTGACTTGATGTTTGAGGTGCTTTTACCAAGTCCTTTTCTTAGTTACGCTCTGCCATGGCTTCTACCTTTGGGAACTTTCGAATGCCCTTTCTGAACAAGGGGGCCTTGTTCTGAACAAGCTCGGAGAAGTAGGCAGGACACGGAAGCTCTCACTGTTTTCGGTATCTTTTAGTCCTGCCTGGTATCCCAGAAGCCTCCTCGCAGGTCCCAGGGGCCTGCTGTGGTACTGTCAGTCTTGTCCCTGTAGACTTTAGTTCCTAAGTGCACAATAACTGCCCGGACCATGGCAACCAGGAAGAAAGGGAGGCCCCTCTTCTTATTTCTCTGGGGAGCTCAATTGGCTTGCACACAGCCCAACCTGGATGGAAAATGCTGTCTCCTATCCAGCTTGTCACCTGTGCCAAGCGTCCTGGCCACCATAGAAAGAGAATATTTAAAGCACTCACTGGAGCGGGACTTTATTCCAAGACACCCATGCTCCAAAAGCTCACAGGCAGACCACAGTGTGGTGAATGCATACAACATAAAGAGCTAGTCTGCTATGCTCCGGGGTCTATAAAGAAGATTTTGTGCTGTTAGCATTTGAATCAGGAAGCCCGTGCTTGTCTAAACAAGTAGGCCCAGTGCATAACAAGCAAATGGTGTTTGTCTAAATGATTTACAGTAAGGGAAAATGGCCACTTTTTCTTCAGTGTAAAACTGTGATGCTTGAACCAAAATCTTTCAAGATAAGTCCAGCCACAAAAGTGCATTCATGCCAATATCCCTGCTGTGGAAATTTCAATAAGCAACTCAATACCTGAAATCATTTCTTTTGGTCTCTGACCCAAAATATGATATCCATTTTTATAGGTTGATGTTATGCAGGTGAAGGCAGGTACAGGATAGAACAAGGCCTGCCATTAGGCAAGAAGGAAGGATGGGCAGGAGAAACGTTTTAGAGAGGCAGAGGAGACAGGAGCGAGGAGGAGGGAGCTTAACATGGCGGTGGATGTTAAGATTCCTCTCTGTACATATTCCAGGCTGTTATGACTATTCTTAAGGGATGGGTGTGTACAGGATTCTGTGTTGTCTAGATGGGCAAATTATAACATCAATTGGATCAAAGGATATTGTGTGATGTATTCTTTCATGTGGTGACTTAATTGAGTTCAAGAGAGTGTATGGTGGCAGGATGCACAGCCCGCCACGGAATTGGGATGTGTATGTCTGGCATGGTGGAAACCAACCAAGAGAACTGTGAGTGAGGGCAGGGCGGCCTGACAGGGTGCTGTGTTGGAATGGCTTTTGGACATCGGGTCAGAAAGTAGATGTAGACAGTGTGGAGCTTCTGAGATAAATTAGTGCTAGCTCCAATGGCCTGCCATAGCTAGAACTAGCTAGAGAGCACAACCACCGGGGTAAGCATGGGAACCAGTTCTGCCATTTTTTTAATTTTTACCGCAACACATTTTGATGAAATTTATATGAAACCAGTTTTATCTAGAAAGAGTTAACAGTATGCCTTCCAGATTTCTGAGTCCCACTTGAAATCAGAGAATTAGTTGCATGTCTGCTATTCATCCCCAATCAGTGGCAAAGCCAGCAAGAGTCTCAAGAGTGGAGGTGTTGACCACTGTTAGAGATTTCTGTCACCACTTGAATGTCAATTCACTGGAAAATGGATTTTACACCTGACAGGCAGGGCAGTGGTCTGGAAGGTAGCACAGGTGACCATAGTAACCTTGGCTGGGAAATTGGAATGGTCACTTGCTCCCTTGTCTGAATTGTCATTCCCAGAGCATGTGATGGCACAGAAGAGACACCTTGCAGGACCAAATGCCAAGTGTCATTTTGAGGCTGTGACAGTTCTGTGTCCACTGCTTTATTTTTAAGTTCAGTTTCCGTAGAGAAAAAGGATAACCGAGTGTGAGTAGTCAACCAGAACAAATGATGCCGTTTCTAAGCTGAACTCAGTGGATGGATTGTTCATGTCTGATTCTGAAACACAGGATGGCTTCCTAAAGAGGAGCTAACCCACTTCTCAGATGTCAGAGAATTGTAACTCAAGACTGTCTCAGAAGACATTTATTTCATAGCATTTTTGTTACATTTCTTGAGACTGGTTTTCTGATTATAGAGTGAATAGAGTGAAGCTGGAGTTTAAATTTTAGAAAGTATAGTTTGTAATGCAGCTTGTGGATGGGGGAGGCAGTATTTATGAAGCTCCAGGCTCTATCCCTAATGGATGGATGGATAGATGGATGATTTAGTGCACAAAACTGTACAGAAGCACTCTGAAGAGAAGCAGTCGCATATCTACCAGTCAGTCCTTTCTCATTGTGAACATTTGATTTCTTCATCTTGTAAGGATGATACTACTTCTCTTCAAAATACCACCGGAAATGACTTATCCTTATATCTATATGTCTCTCATCCCTCTTCCGAGAAGCTTATATTTCCAATAAATGGTTCCTAACCCAGTGACCCACGAGTGGCCAAGGTGTGGAGAAGAGATTGAAGAATGCTCCTTCCTAGAGGGAGCAAATGTGCTGCCCCCTCAAAGCTCAGGGATCGTTATAGAAGATGGGAAGAAAGAGCATAAGAGCCAGAGGCTGTGGATGACCACACAGAAATATTTTCTTCTGGACACCGCAGGGCAGATACACATATGAACCTACAATGGTTGAGATGGCATGCACAAGACATGTAAAAGCCAAACTAGACTAAAGGCAATCATGCTGACATACACAGTCCCACCCCAACCAGAGAGCTTGACAACCGATAGACAATAAGAGAGGGAAAGACAGTTTTTCTGTGAGGGAGGCCATTGGTAAGTTGATCACACTCCAGTGAAAAACCACACATCCAAGAATATTTGGGCAGCACAAATTGGTCTTGAAGGATTTAAAAAATAAAAGACACAAAATTTGGTGATAGAGCAGGGGAGATCAGGGATAGAGCTAAGGGTAAATATGATTTTAAAAAAGTATATAAAACTCTCAAACAGGGAAGACAAATAATAAAAAATGGAGTTTTAGTATTATTTATGTGTCTTCTGTGATTACTAAGAGGTTTTACCTTAATATTATTACAAACTGTTGAATCAGAACAATAAATGCCCATCCAGGCAAGCCCTCCCTTGGTTTCTTAGGCACCATTATAGCGTGGTGTGAGGTTATTCATTGCATACGTCTCTGTATAACACTTTTTTCCTCTTTTCTATAATTGGGATGGACACATTGGATCAACAGTGGTGGGCATTTTATGACTATTTTACATCTTGCCTTAGAGAAAATTTTCCACCAAATATCACATCAGAATAAAGTCTTTGTGCCTGTCTGTCAATATTTACTACTATCCTCTGGGAGGCACCTTTATATATACACTCATTAATAATGCCAGTATTCCATAAAATGTGGCCTTCCTCTCATCCAGCATTCTATTTTACAATCAGTATGTCTTTCTAAAATTAATACTAGTACCCATGATTACATTCTACCATACCTTTAATTTTGTCACATATTCTAAATACTACTTATATATGCTCAATACCATTCATATGTAAATATATTTTACTTTCATATTAGATACTAAATATCTGCAGGCAAATTAGGCTTAAGAATCTATGGAGGGCAACCTCATAGAAAAGCTCAAATAAAGTTTTAAAAAAATTAGAATCCTGAATTCCTAGGAACAGATGATGAACTTTCTCTGTGTTGATTTGAATATGCTTGGCCCATGGAGTATCACTATTAGGAGGTGTGGCCTTGATGGAGGAAGTGTGTCATTGTGGGCTGAGCTTTGACACACCTTCCTCCTAACTATGTGGGAGCCAGTCTTCTCCTGATTGCCTCTGGTACACGCTGTAGAACTTTCAGCCACATACTAAAATTCTTCTCCTCTAGAGCTAACCTACAGTTCAAATCACCCTCAGCAACAAAGTCTTCCACAGTCCTACCAGGATGGCCCATTATGCCCTATGTAAAGTATTTCACTGCTTTCCAAATCAACATTTTTCCAAGCGAAAGCATGGTCAGGCCTGTCACAGCAATACCCCAGAGTTCCTGGTACCAACTTCTGTCTTAGTTAGGGTTTTACTGCTGTGAACAGCCACTATGACCAAGTCAACTTTTATAAAGGACAACTTTTTATAAACTTTTATTAACTGGGGCTGGCTTACACGTTCAGAGGTTCAGTCTATTATCATCATGGCAGGGAGCACAGCAGCATCCAGGCAGGCCTGGTACTGGAGGAGCTAAGGGTTCTACATCTTGTTCTGGAGACAAGAGGAGAAGATTGGCTCCCACGTGACTAGGAGGAGGGTCTCTCTAAGTCTACCCTCAAAGAGACACACTTCTAACAAGGCCACACCTCCTAATAGTGACACTCCCTCGGCTGAGAATATTCAAACTACCACATTCTCCAAGAGCTGTAAATGGGTTTACAACATATATATGTATATGTGTATGTGTATATGTGTAGATATGTTTAGATTTGCTCTCCTCCATTTTCTCCATCTTTCTGTCTCTGCTATGTTATTAGCTATTACATATAACCTTCCTCCTGTTTTTATAGTATAGACTCCACAGAGCACGAGTTGGGGATATGAGGACAACACACAGACACACTGGGACACAGCTGATGTCTGCGCATGACTAACCTCTACTTTTTTCTTGAACCAACTTCATACAACTATCTCCAACAGCCAAGTCAAGAATCAGAAGACTCATGAAGGCAAACAGGCAAGCTGGAGTCAATAAACAAAATGTAGAGGAAGATACTGAATCGAGTGTATAACTAAACTCTCAGTGGCTGCTGAGTATGAAGTGCCACGCATGGGCTCATGGACTTGATCATTTGGTCCCCAACTGTTGGCCCTGTGTGGAGAGGCTGTGGAACCTTTGGGCTGTAGCCTGCATCTAGAAGTAGATTGCTTGTGATGGACCTTCATGGACACATTTTGTCTGGTTCGGAGATTGTTGGCTATGGACCTGTGAGGAGCTATATCCTGGGTTCTGGCTGCTATGCTCTTCCTTCTATGCTATGACAGACAGAAAATTCTGAAACCATGCAGCAAATAAACACTCCGTTAAGTTCTTCTGTCAGGAATTCTGTCATAGTGATGAGGAAATGTAACCAGTACAGAAAAATGATACTGAGAAGTGTGTATGTGTGTGTGTGTGTGTGTGTGTGTGTGTGTGTGTGTGTGTTGCTAAGATAAAATAAGACCATGGGTCTGAGACCTTTGGTTTGTGGGAGGAATCTGGAAGAATTTACAGATGTGGATGAGAGAAGCTGTCACACATTGTGACCTGTACCCAAGAGCACATTCTGCTGAAAATCAGGAAGCCCAGATTTGTGATGGGAATTGTGCAATCAGAGAGGAAACCATTCCAGTGGTAACCGGGGAAAGAAGCTGACTATGTCTGGCCAAGGCCTGGATTTAAAAGTATTGTACATACCATAGTCTCCAGGTTACAGTAAAGTTATTGTTGGTTTCCTCAAGTCAGGAAGAACTGAGAGGAAGCACTCAGAGTCAACAGATGTGAAAGAGGCTGAGTGCACACGGTAAGGATGGGACATGTGTAAAGGACAGTTTGTGACAAAGCAAATGCCGTGGGCAGAGAGGCAGCTGTTGCCACAGAGAAGCTATGCAGAGACAACAGGAAGGAGTTTCTGTGGCAGGACTCTGCCTGTCTGGAGCTCCAACGTGGGACTGCTGAGCCGCCCTGGTGGGTGAAGGTGCTCTCCACCTGACCTGAGACAGATCAGGAAGGACCCGATTCCCGCAACCTACCCTCTCAGCTTCACACATGTTCCATGGCATGCACAGAGCATGCATGAACACACAGAGACATACTTTTTTTCCCCCTACTCCTTTTTCTTTTTTTTTTTTTTTTACATTTTTTTCTTTATTAACTTGAGTATTTCTTATTTACATTTCGATTGTTATTCCCTTTCCCGGTTTCCGGGCCAACATCAACCTAACCCCTCCATCTCCACTTCTATCTGGGTGTTCCCCTCCCCATTCTCCCCACATTACCGCCCTCCCCCCAACAATCACGTTCACTGGGGGTTCAGTCTTAGCAGGGCCAAGGGCTTCCCCTTCCACTGGTGCTCTTACTAGGCTATTCATTGCTACCTATGAGGTTGGAGCCCAGGGTCGGTCCATGTATAGTCTTTGGGTAGTGGCTTAGTCCCTGGAAGCTCTGGTTGCTTGGCATTGTTGTTCATATGGGGTCTCGAGCCCCTTCAAGCTCTTCCAGTCCTTTCACGGAGACATACATAAACGTGTGAATAAAAACCCTTAAAAGTAATCCAAGGTGTAAAACTGGAAACTCATTTAGACATTCACTCTGTGAATTTCGCCACTGAGGGGAATGCATGTTTCTCCCCAGTTCAGCCGTGAAGGGACTTGGAAGCCACCGCAGCGGTGTGCTGAGTGGCCTCCACACTTCAGAGCTTGGAATTCTCCATATGAGACAGTTTTTCTGGGTATGCACATTGAAGAGGTATAGGTTCTTGGAGCTTGCGCCAAGGTTCCAGAAAGGCCTCGGAGGTCATTCCCAGAAACAAAGCCCCTGTGGGCACTAAGGGGTGGCTGTGTGTGGTATACAATCATATCTAAAACTCTGTGTATTTGTTACTTTTTGTTGTTGTTGCTATGATAAGATGTCACTGTAAAAGGCAACTCATGGAAGATTTTATTTTTGGTTATGAGTCCAGAGGGATAAGAGTCCATCACGACCTTGGGTGGATGGCAAACGATAGCAGGCATAGCAGCAAGGAAGCTGAGAGCTCCCACTAGCTGTCATGCCAAACGCTTCAAAGACTAGCACAAATCAGAAAGTAAACTAGAAGGGTGAGACTTTGTACTCTCAAAGGCCACTCTCGGAGAGACACGTCCTCTGTTCTCTGTCACCACCTGTTACACCTGTTATACCACCTAACTCTCCCCCAAAACAGTGCCATCAACTGTGCTTAGTGTTCAAATGTCTGAGTCCATGGGAAGCAATTCTCATTCAAACCACCACACATACGTGCAACATGACTAGAATTACTCCATACCGCATCTCGTCTGGCGTGGAGAACATTTTGGAGAAGATGTGTGAGACTTAAGCTATTTTCAAACTATCACTAAGACACAATTCTCCTTTATAGGGTAAAAGCAAGACACGCCCTTTTGTGTGAGTCACGGTAGCTCTCAGCTGCTGTGTTCCTTGTTGCCACACTGTCACTTGAAGCAAATGGGTGGGCTGGGGAAATGACCCAGCAAGTAGTCAAACTTGCTGCTCTGGCAGAGGACCCAAGCTTGGTTACAGCACCCACAGCAAGCAGCAAGCTGTAACTCCAGCTCCAGGGTTTCAATGTTTCTGGCCTCAATGTACAATGGCACACACACATGCACACACACACACCCTTATAAATAATAAAAACATATTTTTTAAATAAAACAAGCAAGAGCTGCTGCAGCTTCTCTTAAGCCTGTCCCCGGTGATACAGTAAAACTCTGTATTTTATTCCATCTGGTCCCTCGAGGGACACACTGTTTCCACCTTCACAGTGTCAACACAGGAAAAGGAAAACCACTCATGTGTTCACACTGTTTCAACCTTCACAGTGTCAACACAGGAAAAGGAAAAGCACTCATGTGTTGGTTAGGAAAGAAAAGCCTTTTTGGGAAGACAAGCCTGGAGCTAGACAGCCCTGTTCGTCATGTAACACGTTTTCAGGTCAAGAAAATGTGACAAGTTATATTTGGGGGTGGGGGTGAGGGTGGGGTAGTCCACGAAGATAAAGAAGTGATGTCACTTCAGAGAAAACAATGGATTGTACTTGTTGCCGGGGATAAAATTAAAAATTCGGAGCTACTGTCAGACTTGGGGAAACACACTTCTTCACTGTAAGCTGAACATGCCTCCCTGATATTTAAATACTTCTGGATGCCCTTAATGGTGGTGCTAAAAATGTGATTTAAGGAAAGACAGTATAATGGCATTATGTCAGTGTCTAGAACAGTCACAGAGCTAAATGAATCACTGTTTTCTAAAAGTGTTTCAAAACCACACATGTGTGAAAACTCCATTTACAAAGAAGGGCAAAATGTGTCATTCAGTTTTAAATGCAATCAGCATTACATTTTATTACAGTCAGGGGAGGAGAGGCTATGGGTACTGTTTCTGTCTTATATGTTGACTCATCTTTTGAAACTAACCCTTGCCAAGCTGTGGTACGGTTTCAGAGGAGCAGGGCATGGTTTGGGAAAGGGAATTACTCTGCCCTTAGCCAGCTACAGGTGGGTATAAGCTGAAAGCTGTATTTTTGTTTGTATGTCATGCACTGTGCTTATGTGTCTGTGTCGGAGTGTATGTGTATGCCTGTGTGTGTCTGTGTGTTTGTGTATCTGTGCATGTGTGTGTGTGTGTGTGTGTGTGTGTCAGGGTGTGTGTGTGTGTGTATGTGTATGCCTGTGTGTGTCTGTGCATGTATATGCATGTGTGTCTGTGTGTGTGTATGCATCTGTTGCATATGTATATGCGTGTGTATGTCTGTGTCTGTGCGTATGCCTGTGTGTGTCTATGCGTGCTTATGCATGTGTGTCTGTGTGTCTGTGTGTATGCATCTGCATGTGTGTTTGTATGCATAGGTGTGTGCTTCTGTGTGTGTGTCTGTGTGTATGTATATGTGTGTGTGTCTGGATGTGTGTCTGTGTGTATGTACATGCCTGTGTATGCATATGTGTATGGTGTGTGTGTGTGTATGTGTGTGTGTGTATGTGTGTGTATGTGTGTGTGTGTGTGTGTGTGTATGTGTGTGTGTGTGTTACTTAGAAGGTGGAGGACAACCCTCGTATTGGTCCTCACCTTCCACTTTGTTTGAAACAAGGCCTCTTATTTTGTTCCACTGCAGTCTGACTAATCATCCCTCAAGCTTCAAAGGGTTTTCCTGTCTCTACCTCCCATCGCTCTGTAGAAGTGTTAAGATTATAGATGTGACCTTTTGTGCCCTTTGATGGATTCTAGATCTAGGTCCTTACATTTACAAAGCAAGTATTTTACTCATTGAGCCATCTGCCAACCCATGAGTTACACCTTTCTCACAGTATTCAGTCAAAACTGCAGGACACATAGGTTGGTGATGGCACGAGGCCTGCCACCCTCAAGAAGGCTTCGTGGCACCCTTTCTCCACCACTTGCACTAGGATCTCTGGAAACCGTGTGGCATTTGCTAGATTTTCACATAGATAAGAAAGGGTGCCATGGGTGTGGGGGACATAGCAAAATAAAGGCCAGAGAATCATGACAGCTATAGCAAGGAAGGGAGGAAGCCCTTGGCTAAGTGCCAAAAATAGTGGGTAATTTTAGCTTAAAAAGACAATGTGAACTTTTTAAATATCTCACGATCCACTCAGGAAATTGAGGCTTTTACATCCCTTCATTAACTAATTGGCTATAGCCGATGCATAAATTAGCATAAACAATTTCAAACAAGATTGGTTAAATAAGAATAAATCTGGTGTTGTGAACAGATTTATATTTAACAGTGTGTAGTCACTCAGCCATTTTGTGAGCATGTTAAAAAGGAAGAAAGAAAAAGAAAACAGAATTGATTCTCCACGAAAACAATTACAGCTGCCGTGCAACAAAGTTTTGAGCTGTTGCAGCCTCATTAGACATTGATGGTGCCAGGATAGAGACAGGGCATCCCTGGGAAAGGGGAGATCACTTGGGAAGGGTAACGTGTATCAAGACAATCTACAACACTCTATCAATAAATGGGCAGAGAATGATAATTGGCAATGAATGGAACCTTAATTTTGGGTTTGAAGTTGTGACAACTATCGTAAATAAAAAATAAATTGTCTGGTGTAGTATGGATGTGAAAAGCTCACCATAGGCTCTTGTGTTTGAACACTTGGCCCTCAGTTGGTGCACAGCCTGGAAGGATGTGGAATCCTTAGGAGGTGGGGACTTGCTAGATGAAGGAGGTTGTTGTGGGGAGGCCTTTGAGAAGTTTTGTTTGTTTTTTGAAACAGGGTTTTGGGAAGCCTAGGCCAAACCATGAACTCACTATGTAGCTGAAGATGACCCTGAACTTTTTATCTTACTATTTCTACTTCCCAGGGGCTGGGATGACAGGCCTACACTGCCACGTCCAGTTTATGTGGTACTGGGGATTACACCTAGGCCTTCATGCATGCTTCAGAATGAGTCACATCCCCAGTCCCAGGCTTGGAGATCAGCCTGACCTCACTCATGCGTGCTTTCTGCTTCCTGTCTGCAGTTGTAATGTGACCAGACACCTCTGGCTCCTGTTGCTGTGCCTTCCCTGCCACGGTAGACTGCACTTTCAAACTGAGAGCTAAAAAGCTCTTCGCTCCTTAAATTTCCTACTGTCAGGTATTTCGTCATAACAACATAAAAGTTAACTGATATATTTTCTCAAATAAGCATCAGAAACAATGTAGTCACCCAAATAATAGTGTTAGGATAAATATCTCAGGAAACTATGTCTCAAATACAGAAGCTTATATGGCCACATACATACATACAAATATATATATATATATATATATATATTTACATATATACACACATTACATATTTGTATATATACATTTATTTATATGTTTATATACATGTGTATTGTATATATGTATGTATGTACATACATATATGCATGTGTGTTTATATATCATATATGATTTACATATGCTAGAGAAATTTAAAATGAAAAAAGTGGTATTTTTTGTCTTAAATTGAATTGCCTGCTGAGATATTGAGTCTCAAATGCAAGGGACTACAAACTCTTGACATAGTTATTCTTTTAAGGAGGCCTGTGCTCATTATGGTGTACATGTGTATAAGATGCCCATTTCGTATTCTCAAGTTACTTGTTGGTAAACACCAAGGATACTCAGTTCATAGGAACTCAGACTAAAGGCATGACTCCTTCTGATCCAGACCAACCTCCTGATAATGGCTGTGCATAATAAACATACATATATAATAAACACACACACACACACATATATACACACACCTGTTACTGCCTTCATCCCTGTTTGTGAACCTGTCTTGACTCCTGTCCATCCCTATCATCGACTAACTTCCCACCATCTGATGGACAACATCTAAGGCAGTTATTTTGTGTCTAAAACTCATCATCATGCAAACTCCTCTTCCTAGCAACATCAGACATAGCCTATTTCACTCCTAAGAGAGAAATCAATATCAGAGGATGCTTCGTATTAACTGATACAGGTTATATTTGGTTTATGAAACGAAAAGGAAGACACAGGCAAAAGATTAATGGAGAAATCTGGAAGCAGTAAGCGTTCCATTTTCATTCACAAAGTCCTGATCAAGGTGTAACGAGTGAGTTCACCGGTATGTAGATGCCTTCCTGAGGCAGAAAAACATCAGCATGATTTAGCCTCCCTAAGGATTCATTCTGCATTAATGTTCTTACTTGAGAAATATTTTGGAATTTGGTGGGGTAGGACTTTATTTCTAGGCCAGGAGTCAACGCTCAGGTTGTAATAAGCTTACCACCACTCTGAAATTTTATTTGTGAAGACACATGATTTAAACATTTGAAGAACAGAAGCTTCCAGAAAAGGGTTGGTGCACCACAGATAATCATAGACTCCTAATTCCTTGAGGGACAGAGGAAGGCAGCTGATATGTCTACATCTGGAAGGAGGCATTTTTTCTGTCCTGTCCCCCTATGGAAACTGTGAGTCTATTTCACTTCCATTAGACAACGCCGAGGGCAGATTCTGAATTCTCAGCAGCTGTCACTAGCTATGGTTGCCATTTCTCAGAATGGGAATTCAACTTGATGTCATGGAGGTCTTGGCATTTTATCTCTATAGAGCCTATGCACCTCCCTACTAAGATCCTAATTGGATACCTAGGGACTATTCTTCCTCTTGTGTTTTGAACAGAATGGGCTGAGATTCACCAGCATTATATACAGATAATAAAGGAAGCCCTTATGTAATATACTTGGTTCTATCTAACTAATGAAAGCTGGACGAGTCATTGGTTGGCCAATCCCACAAGTTCCGTGCTACCTTTACTCCAGCACATCTTGTAGGTAGGACAAATTTTAGGTTGAAGGTTTTGTGGTTGAGTCTTGCTACTGGAAGTCTTGCCTGATTACAGGAGATAGCTGGTTCGGTCTCCACATTCCCCTTCACCCTCATAGTTTCCTTGGGAGTTTCAATTGCACTAGATTTCTGGGATGAGAAAGTAGTTTTTCTTCTTTATTACCATTTAGTTGGTTATCTATAGACAGTTCACAATCTTGTTGATTTAGTCAATACATCAGTCAAATTAAGAACTGCCAACATTCTGTTATTAATGAGCTTTCCTATTTGTCACCATCAGAGACTTCTCTATTCATTAAGTCTCTTTTTGGTGTCCTATGGCTCCTCAGACACAGGCCCCATAGAGGTTTGCTTGAATTATATCTAAAAACACTTTACCTGACACTTTGTATAGCTATAAATGATTTGATACTTTTTAATTTCAAGTCTCCACTGCTCATAGCCAGCAGGTAGGAAAGCGTGTATATGACTTGTATATCAACTTCATGTCCTAGAATCCTGGAAACCTGCAACAGGAGTTTAGTAGGGAATCTGTATATACTCTGAAGTTTGCTACTCTGACAGTTACAGCATCTGTGTAGAAAGACTATGTTAGTCATCATCTTATTCCAGTGTGTCTACTTCTGATCTCGCTGGCTGTGCTTTACCATCTATTGCAGCAGGTAGCCTCCTGGCAGGACTGAATCATAAGAGGATCCCTACTCCCAACATCTCCAACCTCATGCCCTGGCAAAATCTTGATCTATTGGGGGGTGCGGGGGACCATCCAGTCCTTGGGTATTAAGTGGTATATTATCTTTAGATTTTTCTTACTTATCTGATCTATATAAATTTGGGAAAATCAGTACCTGGAAGACTTTATCTGTTTGTTTATTATTTATTTATTTATTAATTCTGAGTTTTGAGAAAGTGTCTCACATAGCCCATGTTGGCCTCAAACTACAAGATAGATGACTCTACCTTGAATCGATCCTTCTCCCTCCACCTTCCAAGTCACAATTATATAAATATACATATATATGCACACACATACACATATATATATCATACATATATGTATTTATATGTACATGTATAGATGCATTTGTATATTTCATGGGTGTAGAGAAATGGTGTTACTTTTTTAATGGTTTCTATAATTTAATAGTGAGGCAAACTAGATGTGTTCTTATTTTTAAATGATCTTTCCATATATATATATAATTTGATCTTGGAGGTTGAATTACTTCATCTGAATAATAAAATCTGTGGACAGTGTGTTCTGACTCCTGACCTTTCATTTCTTACTTTTCATTTCAGTCTCTATTTTCCTAAAGTAAGGATTTAATTATTTTTTAAAATTTGAGATTTGTTTTTTTATTTAAATGTATATGTTTATTTTCTTTGAATTTCATTTTAAGTATACCCCTCAAATTTTAATTAGTTTTATTTATATTTTTATTGAGCAGAAAACCCGTTTAATTTCTGTGAGATTTCTGTTTTAATCCATGAAGTTATATATATACATATATATATACACACACACACATACACACACACACACACACACACACACACACACATATATATATATATATTTGGTAAGCTCTTTTCTTCTTTTAATTTTTTTATTAGATATATTTCTTTACTTACATTTCAAATGGTATTCCCTTTCCCGGTTTCCTTTTCATAAGCCCGCATCCCCACCGCCTCTCCCATACAGGTGTTCCCCCATCCACCTCCCTTACTGCCCCCCCCAACATTCCCCTGCACTGGGGGTCCAACCTTGGGAGGAGCAAGTGCTTCCCCTTCCCTGGTGCCCAATAGGAATATTCTTTGCTAGATATGCAGTGGAGCCCTGAGTCAGTCCATGTATAGTCTTTGTGTAGTGGTTTAGTCCCTGGAAGCTCTGGTTGCTTGGCACTGTTGTTCTTATGGGGTCTCAGGCTCCTTCAACTCTTTCAATGCCTCCTCTAATTCCCCCCAAGGGGGTCCTGTTCTCAGATTGGTGGTTTGCTGCTAGCACTGATCTCTATATTGGACATGCTCTGGATGTGTCTCTCAGGAGAGATCTATATCCAGTCCCTTTCAGCATGAACTTTTTAGCTTCATCAATTTTATCTAGTTTTGGTGTTCTTAAATTCCAAGTATATGAATATCTTAAAGCTTTTCTATACCATCTATTTCATGTTAATATCATAGTTGTGGGGTTAGGAGTTGGTCTATAGCAGCAGCTCCCAACCTGTGGGTCATAACCCCTTTGCAAATATGTTTCCAAAAAGATTCACATTATGATTTATAATGGTAGCAAAATTATAGTTATGAAGTAGCAATGAAAATAATTTTATGGTTGGGGGTTACCACAACATCAGGGACTGCATTAAAACACCACAGCATTAGGAAGGTTGAGAACCACTGGTCTATATGGTCTTATACATAACCTTTGGTGCTCTAGTAGTCTAGTATATCAGGGCCCCACTTCCTTTGAACACCCAGATTCCATTCCCTCCCTGACTATAGCATGACTTCATCTATGACTTTGAAGTCTTGATGATATGGGTGTGTGTGTGTGTGTGTGTGTGTGTGTGTGTGTAGCATGTCTGAGTACATGTGCATTTGCATGTGCATGTGTGTGGCAGGGAGACTATAGGAGGTTTGCATGAGAAGGAAACTTTTCCACAGGTTAAACACGTATAGTTTAGGTCTAGAAAATCCCTTCTCCATAAAGAATATGTGCTGATGTGCACAGTTCACACCGGTCTACAGTTCACACTGGCTACATGTTGGATTCCCTGCCACGGGCACAATTGTCTGATTTGATTGCAAGGATAAAAAGCTGATAGTGTCCTGGTAGGGAAAGTTCAAAGAAGAATGAAGGCCCCTGAGACTGAGACCATAGAAGTTTGTTATTCTCCCCTTGTTTCATTCAGCAGTTTATCAACATGACCTTATTCATGTTCCTGCTCCTTCCAAACAGAACCAGAAGTGTCGGAACAGAAGCCAGAAGTTTCTTCAGCAAGCAGCTAGGCAGACCTCAGCTGCTCTCTCCCAGGGTGAGGTCTCTTGGCATTTCTGGGTGGCGTGTTGGGTGGAGAGATGGCTCAGCAGTTAAGAGCACTGGCTGCTCTTCCAGAGGTCCTGCGCTCAATAGCCAGCAACCACATGCTGGCTCACAACCATCTAGAATGGGATCAGATGCCCTCTTCTGGTGTGCTGAAGACAGCTACAGTGTACTCGTATACATTGAATAAATAAAACTTAGAGAGAGAGAGAGAGAGAGAGAGAGAGAGAGAGAGAGAGAGAGAGAGAGAGAGAGAGGAAGCCAGATAAGCCAGATTAAAACATATAAATAACTTAGCTGTGCATCTTAGAAAAAGAATAGTAAAAGTCTGGGTGCTGTGTTGTTGTTGATGTTTTGTTGCTCTTGCTGTTGTGCTGTTTTTTTCCTATGGCTTCTTCTCTTATTCCTTTCGTGCTTCTGGAAGCAGCTGTTGGAGCTCAATTGCTCCTTAGAAGAGTAGAGGTAGCCTTTTAGTACTAGAGCTGAAACTGGAACTCAGCTCACATGATCCTGAAGAGATGACAAGAGCCCTGGATATATTGGTACATTTATTTTCTTTATAAATCTTGTTGGGGTGCTCAGAAAGCTTCCGCCAGTCGGATGACTAGAGAACTTGAGAAGGAAGTCAAATATATGTAATTTATAAATGTGGCTTAATACAAAATGAACAAAGTTAAGATGAAAAATGAGCTGTTTATAAATGGGAGCAAACATTAATCAAAATCCCATTAAAGTACTTATTCAGAGTTACTAGATTCCTAGATGGAATAATAAGGTTTGTGTGCTGGCCTAAAAGTTAGGGGAAAGGGAGACTAAAATAAATGATCACATTAATTTTTAACTCCAGAGTAATATTTTAAATATCTTTTCCTCTGCTGAGAAGAATGGGATGTCTCTAAAATCCTTAAATGGATATACTTCAGTTTGAGAAGAAAATACGATTCTTCTACTCTGAGACAATTATGATCGATTTCGCCAATGTTTCTTGGACTTCTGAGAAACATATACAATGTAGTTTTGCCTAAGTGTAGAAGACACTGTAAGCTGATATCTATATAAGGACTGGCGTTTCTGTCCCCCATTCCTGATCTTCATTTCTGCCTTTCAGGTGGACTCTGTCAATACCCTAGATGCTATGGCTTCATAGCTCTCTAGGTGACTGCAAGAGTCTCCCATATGTGTCCACATGCACACACACTTAGATGGATAAGTGGATTGCCTGTGGACAAGTCCATCAGGTATTTTCTTGATTAATCACTGATGTGGGTGGTCCCAATTCACAGAGGGTGGTGCTGTTCTTGGTCAGGTGGTTCTGGGTGAGATGAGAAAGGACACGGAGGAGCAATCCGATGAGAAGCATTCCTCCACGGTCTCTGCCTCAGTTCCTGTCCCAGCTTCCCTCTGCAGCATGATGTGGAAGTATGAATCAAACACAACTCTTCCATGAGTTGCTCTGTTCATGGTATTTATCACAGCAGTGGGGAAGTCAAGCGGGGCACACACTGGGACTCTCCTCCCAGGTTCTCCATCATGAGAGGCTGACAGTTAAAAATGCCCTTCACATGGCAAAGCACCCAGTGTAGGACCAGGGTCCTCACTTGAGAGCCTTGTGTTCCTCCTGCCTCTCTTTAGCTCCTTTGTGGCCATAGAACCCTAGTCTGTCACTTCTTCCTCAGAAGGTCATGCCGGGGACGAGGAACACAAAACAACCTTTGCCCCGAGTCCACCCGCAGAGCAGACAGAACCATACCGGCTCATGGTCTTATGATACTGTACTAGTATAACAATGGCTGCCTGGTTTACTCATCTCACCCCTGTGAGATGAGGCTTGTGTTTTTTTGAAGCACTTTTTGTCCTTCTGAGTAAAGACAATATCAAATCTTTCTACTCAAGCTACGGGTACTATAAAGAAGGTGGGCTTTGGCCCTACATGGGACTGACGTTTGCTTCAGTTTATAAGGGGACACTAAGGGGAGTGATCACGTGTTTGACTGTATGTGGTTTGTCTCTCATGGTTCATACCCGAGGCTGATGTTGGAACATTGGAAAGGACAGGTGGAAGCTGTGGCTGTGACTTTTACTTCTCCTCTTCAGTGATGTTCTTGACCTGGTTTGCTATCCTTTTCGTCGTTTGTTTTTTTGTTTGTTTGTTTTGTTTTGTTTTGTTTTTGCTTTCCCGTAATCACATGGTCCATGCCCTCTCTGTACTGCAATTAAACATCTTTAGTTGGCACTTCTTAGGGAAGAAGACCATACAGTTGTTTTCCATGACTCGTACCTCTGTCCCTTGAGTGGCATTCTGAGTTATTTCCTCTCACGGTACACACAGTGTGTGTGTGAGGCATGGTATGAGGCCTGACTCCTGATTTATCCTGAACTTCGGTTTCTTCTTTCCATCCCTTTCTAACTCTGAGCTCTATGAGCTCAAGGTCTTGTAGTTTGGCTGTTGTGTGACAATTGTGACAGTATGTCTTGTGCATGAAATCACCATTGCTGCTCTGTTTATGTGAGGATGTAACAATGGCAGTGCTAGGAGGGGCTCCTTCTACTGCTAAGAGCATACAAGAGCAGAGCCTGTGGAGTCTAAGTTTTGAGTCATTCTGTGCCAACGGCGGTACCTCTATCTTCAACCCTACAGACCACTGGGACTCAGATGAGGGCCAGACCTTGGCCAGAGAACAAAGAAAGATGAGACACAAATCAGTGGGTTCACTCGGCCCCCAGTGTTTGCTAATCTTCTGTCTTGGCTCCCACTAAGAACACTAATTCACATATGAAGTAGGGAAACACAGGAAAGTGTCAGGCTTACAAACACAGGGCCATTTATTTTCTCTCACATTTAGCTTGGAAAAAAAAAAAGCTATGTCAAAGACCTATAATCAAGGCTACAGGCACTATTGCTTAAGTACACCTGAAGCTTCTCCTGAGTACTTTAATCGCAGGAAGCCTAGCCAAAGGTGGGAAATGGAATTCAGCTCTCAAGGGCCATTTAGAGGGGGAGAAAATGGTGTCTCCTACACAAGAGTCAAAGGCTGCCTTCTATTCAGGGAGATGCTCTGTCCTTCTAACATTCTTCTTTCTGTCTCCGAATGTATTGTCTGCAGGCCAGTTTGGCCTTGCTCCTGATGACAGTGTAACCGCTGCTAATGAGGATGCATCAAGATTGTGTTCCTTTTCAGAAAAAGAAAAAAAAAGAAAAAGAAAAAGTCCATTTACACCAGACTAGAGGCCTTCATCATTCTGTGAAGTGCTTGTTCCGACCAGCTGTGATAAACATATGCTTGCCTCATTCATGAGGCTAAGAAAGAAAGATCACTGTTACGGGGTGATTTTTCAATTATTCCGAATAAGGGTGTTTGGCTTAAAGAGTCAAAATCCCCACAGCCCCAAGTGATGAAGTACATCACATCAAAGGTTCAAACCCCGTGGTTTGTAATGCATTTCCTCTGTTCTATTTCTTCTATGTGGGTGCTCTTGAATACCAATTTGTTTCTTTCTGGGTATACTCTAGTCTACAAAAGCACTCGAAACCTTGAACATGGCTGCCCATGCTTCCTGTCTGCATTCTAGGAACTGCTTTTGGAGGGCAAGTGGCAGACAACTGTATTCCATACAGTATTTCAAACACTGATCCCAGGCCCAACCCAAAGGGGAGTTTTAATCAGTACCTGATGCCTGAATGAGCCGAAATCTGCCTCTCTATCCTTTGGAGCCCAGCTCCAGCTCTGAGAGCATTGGAGCCTTACCATCCTGCCATGTTGCAGCCCCATTTGACCTGTGGCAGAGGCACCTTCCTGCTCTGGCCAGTCTCTGTGGCTGAGGGAGAGGTAGATGTTGATTCAACACTTTTACTGAACTTCTGATTCTGTGAAGGGTTATTTCACTCTGATAAACGTGGGGCCTGTGTCCAAAGCAAGGAAGGACCTAGTCCTGGGCTGATAGCACAGTGAGGTGCCCGGCAGGCTCCAGAGGCTTGCTTCATGGAGAGAATTATAACCTTGGGCTTTAGGCGAGTTCTTCAGAGCTCTGCTTCCTCATCTTTAAATGGAGTTAATAATTATACTCATGTCTGAGGATGGATCTGAAGTCAGAATGTCTTGATATCCTTAGGTGTGAGTCAAGGGTGAGTCTGTTTACTGTTAACATGGGAAGTCTATCAAAAGGAAAACAAACTCTACCTCTCTCTTGGGGTGGGCTCCTGGATGTCTTCTGCCTAAAACTGACCCACTGAGACTCATTGTGTCATTCCACATTGATGGACCTTGTCCCAGGAGAAGCAGAATGTAGGAGACCTGAGCTAGACACAGTGGTTTAAAAGTTTATATTTTATTCATACCATAATGTGCCACCCAAGAAGCTTTTGGGGGTCTTTAAAGACCCAAATTAGCAGACTGAATATGTGGTTCAGTTGGTAATTTGCCTAGCATACATGTAGTCCCAGCCTTCCAGTGCACAGAGGTGGGGGCAGAAAGATGAGAACCTTTTACTGAACTTCTTGTAGTTCAGTCACACACACACACACACACACACACACACACACTCACAGAGAGAGAGAGAGGGAGAGAGAGAGACAGAGACAGAGAGAGACAGAGACAGAGAGACAGAGAGAAAGAGACAGAGACAGAAAGAGAAGAGAGAGAGAAGAGAGACAGAGATCGAAAGAGAGAGAGAGACTGAGAGACAGAGAGAGAACAAGCCTCCTTTATTCAGGAGACTGAGAAAGGAAGACTTCAAATTTGGGGCTATCATGTGCAACTTAACAAGACCCTGCCTCAAAATACAAATAAATAGATAATAAATCAAGAAGGCTAGACTTGTAGCTCAGTGGTATAGTACTTGTATAGAACTCATATGGCCTAGAGTTTGATGTCCGGATCAACAACAATAACAACAACAACAACAACAACAAAAAACACACTGAATTTCAGCATATATTTGCTCATGTCAGAAACTATGTGTGTTCTGTATTACCTTGTCATGACAACATGCGGGAGGGGTTAGAATCCTTTCTTATACAGTTAACTGGGGCAAAACTCAGTGGCTGACTAGGTCAGAGACCTACGGGAGAACCTTTGTCCTAAACTTCCCCTTCAGTTCTCAATTTTATGCCCAGAAGTAGTGCATCCCTCAACCCTCGTCGGACAAGCTTCTTTTAACAGAAGATGGTGACTAACACAGTGTTCCACAATGGGTCAGTGTGCGGGGAATATGAGACAGCGGGGTGTTCAGCTCCAGACGAGACATCTGTATGTCACCCACCTCCAAGGCTCAGGGATCATTGCAAAAGAGAAGCAGAAAGAGTTTGAGAGCCAGCAGGAGTGAGTGTCTGCCGAAACTGAACTTATGGTAGCTGTGACTGCATTGTATAAGAATCGCTAAGACCAAGTCAGCAGAACTCCCAACGTGGACCAGGGAGGGACTCACTGAATCCCACCTCTAACTGAGGAGCTACTGACGGCTGCTGGAGCAGAGAGAAGAGAGCCAGTTTCTCCACGGATGCAGGCCTAAGAGCTTACCCATAATCCAGTAGGCGGCCCTGTACCCACGCACATACAGGCAGCACTAACAGGACCCAGTGGGGATCAAAAGAACGTGTGTGAAAGGAAAGAGTGTGTGAAGGTGGGAGGGGAAAGTGATGAAGGGGTGGGGGAAGAATTAAAGGAAAGGCGGATAGGGAAGGATTGATAAAAAAACAAACAAAACAAAAAGCAAACAAAACAAAAAACAAACAAAACAAAACAAACAAACAAACAGTGGTAATTTGAGGCTCCTGTCCAGCATATTTTTCTGGAGTGTGAACAGTAGAGAATTCTGCACGCTTACTCAGCTCTCTCGTCCCCACGGGGGACATGCTCTGTACACACTCAGACAAATGAGCTCAGATGTCGCAGTCCAAGTCGGGAAGTGAAATCTGGGCCAGCCCCTACTCGTGAGAGCCCCTTTGTAAGCAGTAACACACAGACTTCAGTTGAGAGTTTTTTGGGGCCAGGGCTGTGGGAGAGCTGGCTGGATGCTTTGGGGACATCCAAGCCTGCCAGCAATCAGCGGGGATAAAGGAGGTGTTTGAGTCCTAAACTCTAGCTGGCAGGTGGGCTGGCCTCAGCCGTCTCTGTAAGGAAGAGGAAGCCAACGGATGCAGCAAGTAAGAAAGATTTACTTCTGGTTCCTTCTCCCCCGGAAGGAAGTAATTTATATATGGTGCCCGAATAACAAGGCCACCCAGCCCCAGCGAGCCTCTCTTCTCTATGCCCAGCCCAAATCCAACCAGAAGGCTGAGAATCCCCAACCCAGTCAACGGAACTTCCAAATCCATCTGGTCACGAGCATTTAGGGCGATGGATACTCTGCCTTCATTGGCTTTGCATGCCTGGAAACGTGGCTATTCTTCAGTGACATCCACCTGAGTTGGAAGCACAGTCCCTGGGAAGATTAAAAGCCTTGCCACAGTCTCTGGAAGCTCAGCCCTTTTAAGTGATAGCATGCCCGTGCCCTCCTTGCCTGAGCCTCTGACAGTGATATCAGCCCCCACACGAGGTGACAGTTCAACTGACTTCCGTGGAGAGAGCAGCAATGATTTCTCTCTGAAGAAGGGCGGATTCGGGGTACACGTGACATGTCTCATTCACCATCTAATTGTCAATCTTTTAAACTCTCTCCATGAATGACTTCAGAGACAGGGAACCGTCATGTGTCAGTGCAGAATCAGGCAATTATAATGGGCTTCTGTGACTCCTCACCAGCCCTTCAAAGTCTGTCTCAAAGGGCTTTCAAGCTGAGGAGACTGCACCATTTCAGGATGTCAGATTCTAAATTCCCTGATGCTCAAAGGTTTTATGTTGGTCTTGTAAAAGAGAAGGAGTTAGTAGGTTTTCTTTTCTCCTTTTTCCAAGTGAGACAAAGGCAGAACACGCTGGAAATAGAATACCGGGCTATATAAATTTCCCAGAACGGTGACAAAGGACAAGAGCAGGCAGCTGACCACTGCTTAGAGGAGGAGTGGGCTTTCCTGCGCTCTGGTTTTGGAGATAAACTTTCTAAAACATGGGTTCGTTATCACAGCAACACTAAACCAAGAGGCACCATCTAGGTTTTTTAAGGAACAAATAATTTGGTGGGGGAGAGAAGTGGGATGCATTTCCTGCATAAAGAGGCTCAATTTTCAGGCAGGCAGGTGCTCTGTGTGAGAAATAGTTTATTCTGTCCAGAGTTCCAGAGGAAAATCCAAAATACCATGGATGTAGAAAGAGTTCATTAACCTTTCCACAGAAGGCATGGTAACTGGAAATAGAGAGCTCTTTGTCTGATGCTGCCCAGAGTGGAGGATGCTGGTGCTGGACCACATCCCATCTGCCTGGTGTAGTCCCATGGGCGCCCCCTCCCCACTGCTTCTTTTCACTCTAGGCTCCATTCTCCCCACCATGTCCCTCTCTCCCTGACTTGTGCCCCTGAAGGTGGGCCCTTATTACCCTGTCTTCATATAGTCACTGGAATCGACTCTGTTAGGGCCGGGACTTTCAGTGTTCTGGGTTTCCTAGCTCACTGTTCCACTAGCTGACCTGGGCTTTTCATTCAAGCTGATGTCTAGAGCACTACGGAAAGTATTTTTATCTGTTCACTCCAACCTTAGAGAGATCTTCCTGCAGAAGTCTGGTCACCGTTTATGGCATAGAATTAAGGCAAGTGAGCAGCACAGAGAGAAAGAATATCCCTAAAAGGCTATAATTTCAGCAAAATCAGTGGTGCAGGGAGATGGCTCGTGGGCTAAGGCCTTGCGATGCAAGTGTGAGGATTGCATTTGTGCTGCCAGGGCTAACCTAAAAGGCAGTTGTGGCAGTGTGCACCTGAAATCTCAGCACTCCTATGGCAAGGTGGAGGCAGAGACAGGGATCACCAGAAACTCCTGGGCCAGCCAGCCAGCCTGGCATGTACAGTGGTAAGCAACAGAGACCCTGCCTTACAAGGTAGAATATGTGGACCAATACCTGAGGTTACCCTCTGACCTCTACATGTCACTGCGGGACACACTCATTTGCATTCATGTATGAATGAAGTTGCACATGAAAGTGCATACACATGAAAGAGCACATAGTGTGTGTGTGTGTGCGCGCACACACACACACACACACACACACATGCACGAGTGGGGAAAGTTAAGTCCTCAAAAAAGGAGACAAGCTAAATCACTGGTTGGTTGTGTCTCTTGGCTTTGGCTTGTATATCTGGGATTCAAAAACCACACAATGTTTTATACATAGACACACATGAGTGCAGATATGTTCTGCCATGCACATATGTGTACATATATGTCTTTTTTTTTATAGTGATGAGGAAGGGAAGACGGAGGGGAACTGACATCTTTACCATTTTCCTTATGTGTATCAAAACTAGGTGAGGGGTGAGTATGATCAAAACACGTGCAAAATCTCAAAAAACCTCGCTGAACAGTCAGTTCTGGCTGCAAAATAGGATGAGACTGGCAGCTCTCCTGAGATTTACCTCACACGGCATCTGCAAGCAGCAGACACAGATAGACACAAAATTCAAACATGAGACTGTCTATTGAGAATTATAAGGAAACGACGAGACATTGCTGTGTGTGAAGTCAGTGTGGGTAGTTTCTGAGCACCGGGCTCTTGGGTGAGCACACGTCACCAAGCCCTTTACCTGTGAAGCCAGCCTTGACAGGACAAAGCAACCATTCAGGATTCTAGACTATCCTGTGTTTTAACATGTTTCAGTATTCTATCCCACAGCCTCCAGAGGGCCGGGGCTCTGAACATAGAGAAAAGGGTTAACACAATGAGAGATAACACAATGGAGACCCTTTCTAACCTGATAGACAAATAAAGAAAGGACTCCCTTAGGATAGACATCCTTTGTTACTTCCTACCATAATCCCCCTACCAGGTCCTAGATACAGTGACACAGGCTTGTAGCACACTGGTAGGGGTAGGTGGAGGGGCTCTGGAAGGTCTACCTTGTCTTTCCATCTAGATATTTACTTCATCCACCAATCCCAGAAAGCTCAGCTATAGAGAAACAAACGATGGACGTTGCTGAGGCCCGATGATTTTAGATAACACAGTGGAGACCTTTTCTAACCTGCCAGACTGCAGTGAGCCTGGCCACTCTCTTACTGTGGCTACGATTTTCTTTATCATACACGCTCCAGTCCGGGTCTTATTGGAATTCACAATTGTACCACAGTGGACTATTCTCTTTCTCCTCATTAAGTCTCCATGCCTCCTTTGCAGTTTATTTGTTATGACACAGATCTACGAGGCCTCAGAGAGGAATTACAAAGGAATGGGGCGAGGGAGGGAGTGGGTGTCTGGAGAATGCAAGCTGCTGAAGGCATCCTAGACCTAAGCTGACCAGAAGCAGCAGAAACTCCACTTAGAAATCCCTGAATGCCTGTAGTGAGAGCCATGCACAGTTGGGGGTGAGCAAGGTGAGGTTGCAAACATGTCACAGACCTCGGGTTCTGTCCTGAAGTCAGAGGCATGGTGCACAAAGGCAGCATTTATAAAAAGCAAGATACGAGACCTTAGTAAGTACATACATGGACAAAATTGCTGAAGTCTAAAGAGAATTAATTTAAAATAAGTAAGCAACCTCAGGCCTGCTGTAACTGCTTACAGAAGGGCTAGATTCTGCCCTGGCCATTTTTCTGCTCTTCACTGTTGTGTGACATCAGGAGAACTGATCAGGCATTAGGAAAAGAGATTTGAGTGGCTGTGAGAATTCCCCCTCCCCCCACTATCATTCTGGTCCATGTGTCCATCATTCCTGTCCATGTGTCCAAAGGTCTCATGCTGCTCCAGCAGTGGGCTCCAGCTGCCAGAATACAGCTGTGAGGGAAACTCAGCAGAGGATATTTATTGGCATGCATGTCACGGGTGCTACCACTGCTTATTGGGATGATGATACAAAGTGCAAGTCCTCCAATCAAGGCTGAATGGACGGGTCTCGAAGCCATGGATGTTATTGAAGCCCGGAATATAGAAGAACTTCATTCAAGGAGAGCAAGCCTTGGGAACACTGTCATGCTATTAGGTTAGGACCTCACTCCCTGCTGAGAGTAGGGGCACTCCTGGGCTTCCTGGGCACTTAGCCTGAGGCTGCTGAAACCCAGCTACACAGCTCTCTGTGACTACAATTCTGTCCACTGGGGGATGCTTCACCTGTACCATTCTTCATCTGTCCCTGCCCTTTTCCTGTGCCTCCCCCCCACTGCACCTCCCCCACACCTGTACTTCCCCCCATCACCTGCACCCCCCCTACCTGCACCTCCCCCACCTGCACCTCCCCCACCTGCACTCCCCCCCACTGCACCTCCCCTCACCTGCACCTCCCCAACCTGCACCTCCCCACCTGCACTTCCCCTCACCTGCACCTCCTCCCACCTGTACCCATTCCATTCTATTTCTCCCCGCCCTCTCTCTAGAGTAATAGCCCCACATAGGGTGAGACAAGGGCGTGTGCAGATGCCCCAGTTACTAGCATCTTTTCTCTCCTGCTTTTAGAGTTGCTGCTGGCAGGGAGGGCAACTGGAGGGCACAGGGGCTTCACCTTCCCTTTGATTTGATCTCAGGTACCACCAAATAAGGAGGCATCCACACTAGACTCCTCAGACTGGTGGAAGGCAAATTGCTGTTTCTCCTCTTTCTACAGGGGCAGGGCCAAGAAGCTTCTATGCTGCCCCACAGAGAGGGAGGAATGGGGTGGTTGCTGAAGAGCAACCCTTGTGTTCTGGTGAGCTCCAGGTTCTTGTAGCCTAGGGTCATCAGGAAGTATCCAGAGGCCTGAAGGAGACTAGTGAGAACCCCATACTCAGGGCAGCAGGTGCCACAGTAAAAATGGCCCCTGGGGAGCAGCATCCTGGCATGTCTCTGGTCTTTTTAGTACCTATGTGAGGAGAAGCACCTGACAGTGGAAGCAGGAGCCAAATCTCCTTTGGTGGAAGGGGGAAAGAGACAGTGGTGTGGAGGACACAGAGACTAGATGTGAAAAGAAGATCAAGAGTTAATGTGACAGGTCCTGGAGCACTGAGGAGCACCAGGGAGCGCTGAGGGGGAGCACCAGGGGCGCTGATGAGCACCTAAGAGCCCTGAGAGAACTGATGAGCACCAAGAAGCACTGAGGAGCACCGAGGAGCACTGAGGAGGAGCACTGGGAAGCATCAGGGAGTGCTGAGGAGCACTGAGGAATTGGAGGAAGCGGGTGTCTGACAACTAAACAAGACAGATTGGAGGAGGGTTGGGACTGAGCTTGTGATAGCAGACAGACATAAGGCACTCCTGTCTTTTCTGTGTCCTTCTAGTGCAGCTAATTGTAGCCAACTGAATTGGAAGCAAGATGGCTTCTAACAGGAAGCTTCCACTTCTGAGACAAAGAATTCGAAGAAACCAACCAGGAGCAGCTGCTAGAGCTTGGTGGGTGTGACAGGCTTCACTCACTCCTGATGAATGCACGCCGTATAGAGAACGCACGGTCATCTCCCCAGGACATGTGCAGGCTGTGTGGACTCAGCACTGGTTCAGCTTACGGTAGCCCCGAGAATGAGCCAGTCTGAAGAGGCACACCTGTGTCCAGTTTCTAGCAGGGCCCTATAAAAGCTGAAAAAGGAAATCCAGTGCTGTTCTTTCTCCCATGTAAACACTTTCTCTTCTCAGGAGTTTTTCTTGCTTTTACATAATTTCTGACATTTCCCAGAATTCTAATAAAGCATGCTTCCAAGTTGTAATTCTCCCATCATAGGCTGCTGTAAGGAGCTTTTGTCATGACAGTAACTCAGAGCCACTGTCTTGGGACAGTATTTGATGTCTGTTAGTGTCTAGTACCTTAGAATCCTGGGCCAAGTCCAGCTGGGCCAAGAAATGTCTTGTCACTGTTAAAATCCCAGGGCCACCATGGTTAAGACAGTGCTACAACACCTCTAAAAAGTAAAGCTAGAAAACAGGTAACAGTCCAAAGCACGTGGGCTGGAAAGACAAAATTCATATGTCTGTCAGCAGCACCTTGATTTCCTACTGTCCCAGTGCCTAGGAGCTCAGGGTTGAAACTGAGAATCCCATGGAACCTGGGACAGTTGGTTACCCTATGTGTGACCTTGGGTCAATCCTTGTTTTGAGAGAGAGAGAGAGAGAGAGAGAGAGAGAGAGAGAGAGAGAGAGAGAGAGAGAGAGAGAGTTTGTCTGTGGAAGTGTGTATGTGTGTGTGTTTGTGTGTGCATGTGTGTATACATGTGTACATGTGTGTATGTGCACTGGGGTGATCTGTCACACTGTGCTTGTGGACGTCTGGGTACAACCTTGAATTTCAGCCCTTGAATGTGTGTGTGGGTGTCTGTGTGTCTGTGTAAGTATGTGCATGTGTTGTGCATGTGTGTGTGCATGTTCTCATGTATGTGTGTGTGTGTGGGGGGTGTATGTGTGGGGGTGTGTATGTGTGTACAACAAGCTATCCAGCCCTTCAGCTTCTGGGGATTCTCCCATCATGGACTCCCATCTTGTCTTAGGAGCATCCAGACTACAGGTTGGGATAGCAAACAGACTATTTTCAGCTTCTGTGTACAGCATCACACGGCATAGGTCCTGGGAATCTGGTTTCAGGTTAATTATGAGCATTCTGTGCAGCCAGGGATACGGATGTGGGGGAGCAGAGACTTGGGGAACAAATGCAGTTGATCCATGAAGCCAGAGCAGAGGGGAAAACTGCTGGTCTGGTGTGCAGCCCCATCCAGATAGCCTCATATTTGAAAGGGATATTGGGATAATTTGACAATTGTTGAGCACAGTCCCATGGGAAGAAGCTCCATCCTGTCCCAAACTTGAGACCATGGAAGAACTGTTTAATAGAAGAAGCTGGGGAATTTCTGGAGCTTTAAGCTCCATTGCATCAACCTTGCAAAGCCACAGTGACTTTGGCCTTTAAATCTGTGAAAATGGTATATGTACCTCGTTGGCTCACACTCTTAGTGCTATGGCCTGCAGCCTAACCTGAAGATTTGAGGGTTCATGGGCTCTGTTGCAAGCTTGGTCCCTACTTACACATTTTACACTCCCTTCTTCCTGCAAGCTAACTGCATGCCTGGAAAAAAAAAATACAGTGGGAAGGAGCTTTGTTGTTTTAAAGAGAAATCAAGGGCATGGATTCAGTTATGAGAAAAAGGAAAGGCTTTTACCTTTAAGCAGCAATAGAAAAGGCTGTGAAGACAGGGCAGGTGCGTGGTCCGTGTGGAAAGCTGGAAATAAATGTCTCAAGCAAGGCTGATGTCTCATCAGTGGTCCACCGTAATTGCTTTAAGATTACAACACTTACAGTGGACATGGACACTTTTGACTGATGGCTGCTAACGCAATGTAATACATGGACATTTTACATTCCCCATTGAAGAATCGACCCAGCATTTCTGAATTCCCTGACAGCTTCTCTGTGGTCTCCTTTATCTCTGCTGCTCATCAGAGAAAGGGCAACACACGCATTAAGACACCCCTGAAGTGCCAGGCGACAGCTCAGTGATGGCTGCTGAGCTGCGCTGGGCCGAGGCTGACATCCCCAACCTCGCCACTAATGAGAACGTTTGAAAGATTACTGACATCTTCTGCCCGCCGAGGTTGCCGGAAGTAATTAAGCACAGTTTCCACAAAAGGGCTGCCTCGGAACACTCGGGACTTGAATGGGAAAGAGCGAGTGACTGGGCTGTGAGCTGGTGCTGCCTGGGTTTCCAAGTCCCACCCCAGTGAGTGCCTTTCCTGCATGCCAGGCCAGCTCGGAGGATTTATAAAACCACCAGGCATGCCCCCACTTTACACCCAGCTACATTGTGGGGAGCCCTGTACAGGTTGCTAGGCTCCTGGGCTCCTTGGTCTGTAGCAGGCTGCTCATTCTTTCTCTCCTCACCAGGGGAGCAGGGCATAGGATGCTCTACTGCTGAAACAGCTGTGACAATGGGCCATCAAGGGCAGGACTGTGTATTCTGTAGGCTGGGCATGTGGTGGGGCACACCGACCACTAAAAGGCATGTGGTAGAATGATACTCCATGATATGGAAACAAATACAGAGAGGCCTGACTGGGATAGGCTGTGAAACAGCATGTAGGTGTTTCCAGTTAGGAGAAAAGAGGCACACAGGGCACTGAAGAGGACAGTCTTTGATGAGGCATTCATAAATTAGGGCGGGGCAGTTCCTATCATTCCCATGTTTCTTCTCATGCAAGTCAGCCCTCATGTTGGAGTTCTCTTTGTCTCTGTCTCTTGTATTAGATAATTTTTGGCATTGCTATCATGAAATGTTCTCAGAAGGCTGCTAGTATAAAGAACAGGTTATTTAGCTCTCAGGGCTAGAGAGTCTATGTGTGAGTGAGGGGCACCAGGGAGAGGGCACAGCCAACAACTTCCATGCCCCTTAACTTGGGGATGGTGTAGCAAGGAATTTGAGATTTCCTTATCGAATAAGTCATATGTATTTGGTTATGTGATTCAATAGAGAGTGTATCTGGCATTTATCCTGGTTTCCTGGATACAGCTTCAAAGCCCCTTGGAACTCCCTGGGGTTTTTTTTAGCACCTCTGTTATCCCTATTAGCCCCTTTCAGCCATACCTGAGTTTGTGTCATTGATATGTTCGTGACAGGACCAACTAGTTTTCAGGATGGGTCATCCATCCCAGAAAGAACAAGTCTGTGATTAGAGGGTTGAATGTTCAGCCCCACCCAACTAAACATCTGCGAATAGTGGCAGATGAAGTTCAAGTTCATACACATGGTTGTTGATTGAATAAGATCATAGTTCTGAAGCTTAGGTAAAAGCTTTGAAGAGGAAGACTTGGGGAGCTTCCTGGTTGGTGGTGTAACGATATCTTCTCAGATGAAATCTTCTTCCATTTTGGAGGAAGGCTGTTTAACGTTCAGAATGTTCTAAGTGGTAGTGAAACATTCCATACTGCAGGGAAGCTTGACTCAGAAAATCAACAGTATCTCCAGGAAGTCCCTGAAACCAACCAGATTCACATGGTCTGACAAGTCCAGCTAGCTACAAGAGAATCATATCAGCTGAGCTGCCTGGAAGAAGCCTCTCTACCCTACTGAGGTACTGACAAGCTATGCAGTATGCTCCTGGTTCCCAGCTCTCTCAAGAATCCTTCACACTGAGGTGGGCTTTGGTGAGGCAGCCATCTCTGAGTGATTTCTGCTCCTGTAAGTAACCCTTCATCCATATTTCTGTAAGTAACCCTAATAAGCTCATTGGTTCACCAAGTTGGACTTGGCTGATTTTTGTTTATTTGTTTGCTTCATTTTGTTTTTATTTTTTCTGTGGTTGGTTGCCTATCTGTGGTGAGTGGACATTTATTCTTGACTCCCAGGAACAGTGTCACATAACAGATAAACATAACGATGTTCTAGGATGGGGACATACCCAAATTTGCAAGCACAGATGCTCCTGAACTTTGAGCTTAGCACCCTTTTAGATGTCACATGTTCTCATGTATCTGTCTGTTCATTTGGATCCTCTGTGATAGTGCCACTGAGTACTATTTTGAGTTCCATAAGTGTTCTAACAAATTATCAAACACAAAGAGGTTGTGTGACCTTTAACTGGGAACTGGCCAGGCAGAAGGGGAGGCCATCTGAGAACTCCAATTACTGCTGGTGTCTGAAGTGAGGGCAGTCTTACTGGGACCTGATGCTGACTCCAGATTGTTAGTGTCAGAGTGGAACTGAATCACAGGGTACTGCCCAGCGTAGAGAATGGTGTTAGGATGTAGGCCATTTGTCAAATGGAGGGCTTTGATGGTTAGTAAGCATTAGAGAAATGGCCAGAGCCAAGGTGAATAAAAGATCCTTTGTCCCCCACTGTCTTCTCATATCACCCCAACATAATAGGAGCAAGCAGTCCTGAATGAAAAGATTGGATGCTCCAGGCCAGGGAGGGCAGAATATCACAATTTAAATTGGACTGACCATTGTGATGGGCTAGGAGATAGCTCAGAGCACATTTGTCCGGTCAGTGACAGGACAAAGCAGGATGAATCCACTCCTAACCAGGACCAGACTTTTCAGTAAGTTTGATGTATGCGAGTTTCTCTGTATACTGACTGATATCAAGAGAATTGAATGTTTGCTTTATTCAAAGACCTTCAGCTGATGGGGCCTTTCACTTATGGAGGGCAAAAATTATACTTCGTTCATCAGCTACCAATTTAAATGCTAATCATATCTGTGATAGGCCTTCATAGTGTCATCAAGAATGGAGCGAGTGATACACCTTGCAAGTTGACACATAAGAGACCCAGATGTGGGAACGAGGTAGGAAGTGTCACTCACTAGTGGGGCTGAGTTGTCTACAGAAAGTGTGGGAGTGAAGGAGATTAATATCCACACTCTAAAGCTTCCTTGCACTGTCTGCTGCCTCTCCTTCCTATGGTACACACTGGCTGGAATCTGCTAGTTTTCCTTCTTCAGAGTAGCTGTTTACAAAGGGCATGAACACATGGCATGGTCTCTAGGATCAATGAATATGAGATCAGGTACAAATGATATCTAGTCATGTACTAAATGCTACACACCTAGCATAAAGACTGAGATGGAGATGTGTATATTTAACCAGGAAGATAAGCAGGAGAAACCATCCATCTCCTGGCCTGTGGAGTGAAGAGTCTCCCAGATATGCTCCTACCATGATGACTTAGCGAAGACTCTCTCTTTCAGATGTGCTCCCACCATAGATGTGCTCCCAACACAGATGTGCTCCCAACACAGAGTGCTCCCACCATGGTGACATAGGGAAGACTCTCCCTTTCAGATGTGCTCCCATCATAGATGTGCTCCCACCATAGATGTGCTCCCAACACAGAGTGCTCCCACCATGGTGACATAGGGAAGACTCTCCCTTTCAGATGTGCTCCCATCATAGATGTGCTCCCACCACAATAAATGTGCTCCCACCACAATGACATCTTCCATGGTGTAATGAAGTTTGTGGATCATAACTAGAGCCACCACCTTAGTGTTTGGACTTCAACTTCCAAAACCATGACCTGACTAGACTTATAAGCAGCTGAGAATTGAGCATTTATTTCATTATGGAACACAAAATAGACTAATGATTCAAAGATGAAAACCAGAATCACCAAGTACCTTTTACCTTATAGCTGTCACTACAGTGTAGATGAATGTCTATACTGTAAAACCCCGTGTAGCTCTTCAGGTTTTAATATAATGTAATGATTGTGTAAATACATAAGCTATAAACCAACTTATCAGCTTTGTGATGTTCTTCTTGGCCTGTAGGAATATGGGCTATTCTCTATCATAGTTGGCTTTAACATCAATGGCTGAGTGGCAAGACAAACATGTGGACATCATCTCCTAGTCTGAACTTCACTGGATTAACAGTGTGGGAATCTAGATGAACAGGGAGGAAGCCTGTGTGCACTGAGTTCTACCAACCCTGCCCTTGCCTCTGCCATTCTGCTCAGCCCTGTCTGAACTGCAAAGAGCAGATGGTTGGTTCCTGCCCTGATGGCCTTGGACACCCCACCACGACTTGCCCTGTATTACAAACGCTCATCAGCAAATGTGTTCTGGGGATGCTGACTTTGGATGTGTCCTACAGGCGTTCCTGATTATTCCTACAGAGGGTCACACCTGGGTGTCCTCAAGGGAGAGGAGAGAGTCATGGCCTGAGTCTGTGCTCAACTCTGAATGAATTATGGGAGGCGACTCTCCAAGTTCACCTCTGCGGGAATGTGTTCGTATGCTCACAAGGCCCACCGCAGAGCAGGTGATTAGACAGCTTTTTTTTTTTTTTTTTTTTTTTTTTTTTTCCAGCTGAATTTACAGAATAAAGCTGGCTCGGCGCCCTTTGAGGGTGACATGGATTCAGAACTGGTCTATTTTGGTCATAAGTAAAAGCATTCTTTCCAGGATGGACTAAGCTCAAATTAAAGAAGTGATCGTAAAGATTAAAAGAAGCAAGAACGTAGAAACCCTGGCATCCAGGAGCCTGCTAGGAAACACCTCTTGGACCTTCCTGTTCTAAGAAAGTAAACAAGCTACAATGCCAGCATCAAACAAGAGCAGTTCCTTTCTTCAACCAGCACAGTCTGCTGAAATTCTCCAACCCCGGGACTGGAGAATGGCTGCCAGTCTAGAGTCAAGAGGGCTAACCAGCAACAGACACTCAGGACAGCCAGGCAGCGCTGCTTGGACACGCATCTGCCTTGTTTGATGGTATTCACATTGTTGTCTCTGTTCAGATGCAACGATGAGAGGGGCTTCTTTTGAACTGTTTCATCTACACAAAATTATCTGAGATTAATTAATGAACAATATCTAAACTTCAGACAGAGCAAACTGTACCTCTTAGTGGGACCACAAGAACACGAGGGAAAAAGGGATGGAAGATTCATGTTTGGCATCAATTTCAGATACCCTTAAAGGCAAGAACGTTAGTAATGAGCAGAGGTGAAAGACAGCATATCCCAGCATGGCTTTAACATAAAGATGCGAGTATTTGAAATGACATGATTCTGGTGTGGAAATTAAGAAACGAGAAGTCTCAGGGTGAGCTCAATAGATAAGAGCACTAGCTATACATGAACCCTGTGACCTTAGCTGGGTCATGGGTACCCACATACAATGGCCAGAACCATCTCCTCAACATTGTCTTCAACCCTCGACACGTGCTATAGCATGTAGGTCCCTTCTTGTTTCCTATCATGCAAACACACTAATACTTTTATTTTTTATAAAAGTCTACATGAGTGTTTTGGTTATCAATGCAGCAGCTTCCACCAATGAAGGGCTGACCATAGCTCTCTGACACTCCTGTCAGAGCATGACATCGTAACTCCTGAGCATGTAGGCAATTGTTCCCATTCTACAGATGAGCAACATGGAGGCCTTGAGAGTGTTATCACCAAGTCTCCACACGTTTCTCATCGGCAGAACTGGGCAGTGAAACCAGATAGGCTACCCTCAGACCTCCAGTTATTAAGAACTGTTACAATCCATATTAGAACCGGCTAACTGTAACCAACCTTGAGGATTACATAATAAAAAGCTCTACCGAAGTGCAATTTACAGAAGATGACATCCATGTTTTTATATCATACAGCACAGTGGGGGTTGCAGATTTAGAGTTGGATGACTCTTCCTGCTAAATCTAGAATGTTCTCATCATCTGTACTAATCTAAGCATGGACATCTGTCCCATGCTTGCTCTGTGGTGAAGATCGGAGGGTCCTACTAGCATCAATCAAGAAGGCCATCTAAGAACAGATGAGTATCTATAGGGAAGAGAATAGTGGGTTAGCTTATTTTCAAGTCTAACATGCCTATGAAAGCGTGGTGGACCTCAGAAGTGGGACTGAGAACTCTCAAGGCCCCAAGGTCTGTTTAGTGAAGTCGAGAGACCTGGTCTGAACACAGATGTACACACCCAGGAATACATATGTGCTAGTCGGTATCTTGTTAGCTTGACACAGGCTGGGGTCATCTGGGAAGAAAGGTCCTCAATTAAGAAAATGTCACTATAAGATTGGTCTGTAGGCAAGTCTATGATATATACTTTTTAAATCAATAATTAATGTGAGAGGGCCTAACCGACTGTGGTCAGTGCCATTCCTGGGAATGAGGTCCTGGCTTGCATACAGAAAGTAAACTGAGCAAGCCGCGGAGAGCAAGCAAGATCCCTTCATGTTTCTTCCCTCTGCTTCTGTTTCAGTTCCTGCCCTGCTTTTTCACTGTGATTGGGATGTGTAAGCCAAATAAACCCTTCCCTCTCCCAAAAGTTGCTTCTGGCCAGTTTTTTTGTTGTAGTGACAGAAAAGGAAGGGGGGCAGCATACACCCTGGGAATACAGAGTTCTGCCCAGGCTGAACACGAGGCAGGGAGCTGGCAGGTCAGGCTATACTGTGGCCTGTGGGTTGTTCTGGGGCTGCAGGCTTCATCAGATCCCAAGAGTAACAGTCTCTCCAGGGACGATCCTACCCATGTTTGATAAGTGATGCTCTTTTATGCTGCATGGGGGGATCAGAAGAGATTGAAGTAGAGCGGCAGACAAAGCTGCATGCTCAGTGTGGCTTTCTGCAATCAGTGTTCCTCGAAAGGCACGTCAGCTGCAGGACTCTTGAGGGGGCAGGCACGATTTAAGCACCCGAGGGAAACACTGGAGTGACTCCCATTTGAGAACCTCGTAGTTTGGGGAATTATTTTCTTAGAAAAATCGTCACGGCCCTAAGACTAAAAACACCCTCTGATACAGCAGAAGAGGCTTGGTCTGGGTGCCTGCCTTGCTTTTTGTATCTGCTGCCTATGGGGTTTAGAGGTAGACCAGAGCCCAGGCTTGGTCAGACACAGGGCCTGCTGTTCCTGTCTTTGCCACCAACGCTCCTCTGGTGTTTGATTTCCTTTCCTGGGAGGGTTCTTGGTACAAGATAAATTAAAGCTGAGATGGCAGTGTAGACTCAGCAGCAGGAATACCAGCTGAGTTGGAAGGCTTTGCACAGATCAATCTTCCTTCCTGTTGATGGCTTTTCCTGACAGTTCCCTGTGGTCTGCCTGCTATCTGCCAGCAGCACCTTGTGCTTCCAAACAAAAGAGGGTTGTCGTGGTTGCATTTGTTGCTAAAATGCCCTCTCCTCTGACATGAGTCTTTGAAAGCCATAAGCAAACTAGACAGAACACGAGTCAGTACTTAGCCCCAGTTTCCTACTGTAACCCCAATATCCCTCAGTAGCAAGTATATGTTTCACAAACGTGTTTGAAGCTTGACTCCAGCACTGCTCTGAGAGCCTAGCATTTGCCTCTGAGCAGCCACCTCTATCCCCTCATATGACCCAAGGAAGTAACAAGCTCTCTCATGTTGTGTTTAGAAATATTATATAGGGATACGATAAGACCAATTAACCAGAATATATAAAGAACTCAAAAAAATCAATAATCCCCTATCTAATCAATAAATTACCAAATAAGTAAACAATTAATTTTGAAGACATAAAACAAACAAACAAACAAACAACACATGAAAAACTAGCAACAAATGCATGAATAATATTCCCCCCGGCCATTGGGGAAATGCCATTGAGATTGATTTTATCTGACCCTAGACAGACCAGCTTGCTTCATAAAAACCAGTAACAATGAGTGCTGGTGAGGGACTGTGGGAAAGGAGCCTTCATGTAAGGCTGGTGAGGGTACAAACTAGTGCAACCACTATGGAGATCGGTGGGTAGGTCCTTCCAGAAACTAAGAATCTGTACTTAGTTTCTGATACTTGAATGACCCAGCTGTACCTCTCCTGGGAGTATGCCCAAAGGAATATGAGATACCTCTCACCCATGCTTGTTACAGTCACTACATCCCATCTATGGACCCAACCTTGGGGTCCATGAAGAGCTGAGTGGATGAAGGATAGGTAACACACACACACACACACACACACACGCACACACACACACACGAAAGCTAAATTGGACTGCTTGAACTGTTGAGAAGGGGAAGGGAGTTACTGGCTAGGAAGAGATAGGTTAATGGGTATGGAATATGGTTAAGGAACGTACTACACTTGAATTAACGGTCATAATTACTTTGTATGATAAATAAGCATTAATTAAAATAATGGAAATAAAACTGAGTGCACTTGGAAGCTTCGTTTGCAGCCATGCAATCTCTTTTACATTATTTTTTCTGCCATTTGGAAGTCTCTGGACACTTGGCTTATTCCTCAAGGGTAGAAGAGGCTGGCCAAGAGTGTGGAGGTGTTCCCCAGTGCTGACGGTTGGGTCAGGTCATAGGAGCCACAGAACTGCCCCCTCCTGAAGCTGGAAGTCCTCACTCCTCTTCCCTCTTCCCGTGCTATGCCACTTGCATTTCCTCTTCTGGAATATTTTCCTGGAAGCTCCTTTTTTAAGGAATCAAATGTTTTCTTTATCTCAACAGTCTATGATCATGTTGTTTGATAACACACTAATTATATGGTTTCAGAGACCCCAGGAGTTGGCTGGTTCTAAGAAACACCTCTCGGCATGCTTATAGCCAACCTCTCTCTCCCACCTCCCCCATGGAAATCACATGGAAATCCCTCGCGCTTTGGCCTGTGAATTGTGTGCATCTTTTCCCTTCCTTTCCTTTCTCCCTGTGGTGCCCTTCCCTCACCTCAAAACCTCTGCCTCTTATACTCTTGTTCTTTGACATCAGAGTTCAGTGAAGCAGGACTGTACTCCATACCTCTATAACGACTTAGTCAGCTCCAGCTTCTACGACATCAGACTTATCAACAACCATTCCCTCCCAACCCCCACTGCGTGTAGGCTGCAAATCTCATCAGATCAAGGCCTGGTTGCACTGGGTTCCAGGGAAGGCTCTCTTCTGCTGTGGAAGCCGCCCAACTTGAACTGTTAGGAGCTACACTCATACATGCTCACCTCGTAAAGCCTTGCCTTCTAACACCATTCTAGTGAGGATTAAGATTTGAACCTATGAATGTTGGGTACCCAGATGGTGCATAGAAATCACTGATCCCACAGAGACTGGGAAGTATGCCTTGGCCTGTGACCAATGCTGAGGGGTCTGCTGTGACCCCTGTGTGCTATGTGCTACTCAGGGCTTAGACACAGCTTCCCACTGCTCCCCGAGTGAGGAGCTCAGGAAGAGCAGAAACTATGCTTCTGGTTTTTGACTTTTGCTACTAACACCTACCACACGGCTGTGTAAGGAGATGACACAGGGGTGGAAATCTGCCATTTCTATGTTTTATATTTTCCCTATTCTTGAAGGTCTTTTATGAAGCTGAAGTTCTCTGCCTTTCCTGCCATAACATACACACATTCTTCACTACCTCATAAAGCCAGTCACTCTGTCCTCTTCAGTATTACTCCCCCTGCCTAAAGCACAGGTATTTCACCCACAAGGTCAAACCCATAATCAACTGATACTATGTAATCTGTAAGACCTTGCGCTGCTAGGCCTTGATTGATAGATGTTTTTCGAACAGAAAAACAATGTTATGAATTAACGAAATATCTAACAAACATTATTTTCACTTTGCAAAGACAAACTGGTGTCAATGTGGCTGTTGGATATCAGTTACTTGAGTAATTCAGAAACAGACTTTTAAAAAAGTACCAATCTAGAAATTGCTGACTTCACAGTTTGTCTTTAGGTCCTTTGGCGTGAGTTTCTCTGGAATATAGAATCAGGAAGTTCAAAGATTTTGCATCAGATAGGAACAAACTATATTTCAAAGCAACTTCATTTCAGAACTGCAGTATGCTTTTCCACTCAAAGCTTAGCAAATAGCTTGACATTCCTATTGCTCTGGTAGAATAATAGACTAAAACAAATTCTTAGTGCATAGGATAGGTACTGATCCATATGACAAGTTTTTGAATTGAACTCATACACAAATGGACACACACACTTTAAAAATGCAGTCCTCCAAAACAGATGGGGCTTCTTAAATATCAGCAACAACCTTACATCTCTTTAAAGCAGGAAAAGTCTGAATCAAGCCTTGTTGCTAGGAGGAAATCAAAGCTTATCAAGTAGGAAATTAGTCATAAATGGACATAAACCAGGTATAGCCAGCTATACAAGCATGTGTTAATATGCATTACTCAGGGACATGTGATCCACTCTGTATTCTTGAGTGTTCAGGGGCCAATGTGTAGTAAAGACTTCACAGTGAAGAGGCCTCTCCCACCCACTGGTCAACAGCACAGCCCTAACTCAGTGTCCATGTGGAATTCATGCTGTATCATGTCTAGTGTTGGGAGTGAGGTATCCAGTTGCCACCTCTACATGTTTTACATTTATTTTACTTAGGTGCAGTTGAAGGGTGAGCGATGAGGTTGGGGAGAGTGGGGGTACCACGGCATGCATGTGGAAGTCGGAGGACAGCTTGTAGGCATTCATCTTTTATCCTCTCCTTCCACCACGTGGGTTCTGGGGATTGAGCTCAGGTTGTCGGGTTTGGCACCAAGTGCCTTTACTAATGACTACTTTCTAAAGAAAATCTACGACCCAGCCAGTTTTCAGTGAAATACAGAAAACAGGCTTTCATAAGAATATCTGTAGGCCATGCACTGGACTCTTCCATTAGAGAGGGTGTCAAGGTCCACTGATCCATTAGGGTGTCAGAGCCTGAGGTTAGTGACCCAGGGAACCTGCTCTTGAGAACAATGCTCTTCTACACCCAGGATGTAAGGAGCCCCCAGATGGCTCCAGACAATTGGCTGGCCATTTCCCATTCTTTAAAGAGGCATTTCCAATGCTAAAAACTGGAAACGTCGGCTACATCCAAACTTGTTTTGTTTTGTTCTGAGACAGGTATGCATTGCACCAACTGAAGACCTCAGACCCCAAAGACCTTCGCAGGTAAAACAAAGTGTTCTTCATCCTTACTTTTCACCGTGAGGTACATGGACTTGCTGACGTCTGCGCCCACATCGTTGCTGACCTTGCAGAGGTAGTAGCCACTGTCTTCTTCCACAACATGCTTGATCAAGAGTGAGCCATTACTCAGGACCTGGATTCTGCCATTCAGGGCAATTGGCTGGAACTGGGGGACCCCAGCACCTGGGAGAGAACCACAAAAAGAACCATGATGCTGAGGAGTGATGATTTATCTTTACCAAACATGTGACAAGATTTAGAAATACCTAAGGCTTCCCCTTGGGAGTGTCTGCGAAGCATCCAGAGAGCTTTAGACAAAAAGGGAAGGGCTACATGTATGGCACTGTCAACCTACAGACTAAATTGAACACAAAGGGCAAAGTGACAGCTATAGGGGCATGCCATGCCTGTACCATGATAGACCACATCATGTTAAACTATGAGCAAAACTCGACCTTCTTCTCTAACTTGCTGCTTATATTTGGTTTCACAGAAGTGAAATAAGAGAGTGGGGCCACAAGGAGAATAAACACATGGGCTCAAGATCAAGTTTTTTCTCTGCTATGAAGACACTGGATACATCTCACATGGGCACTCTCGGGGCATGCCAATTCATGCCTTCTTTTCTGTAACACTAAAATTCTGATTTGGAGAGAGCCATTCTTAACTTAAAAATGACATTATCTCAGAGAACGAGATTAAAAGGTAGGGGCACTTAGGCATAGTTTCCTCCATAAAATGCCAAATTTGATGAGTGCTAAGCAGCTGATAAATTATTCAAAGAAATCATAGTTAGAATAACCCAGAGTAGACATTGCTCATCTTGTGAACAAAGTTCCTTCTGTTCCCTGGATTTAATGTGGATGTAAACAGGAGATTGCTCCTCTGGGGACAGGACATTTCAGCCTTCACTTCCTGCACATGTCAGAGGCTACAACGAACTGTAGAGCTTCCTCCTCAGCTTGTCTATTACAGTGGAGAACCACAGTGCATTGTCAGTATCACTGGACTCTGAATCTCTAAGTCAGAGGTCATTGTGTGAAGACAGTATTAAAACACTGCTCACAAGGAGTGCTTGCAGGTGTATATGCTAGGACCGGGGGTGTAAAATACCTCACAAGAAACATCTGGATGGAACTCTTTAGAAAAGAAAGACTCTTCGGAATAATGCAGCAGAGGAAGAAGACCCTGCTGGATGCTAGGCAGTAACTTGGGATGGCCTAGCACATGGGCCAGGAGCCTGAGGCACATGGAGGATGTATCCCAGTCCATTCAGACCTCCTCCTCTCCTCTCTTGCTCTCTGCATTCAGAGTCAAGGGACTAGGTGGAGATTCAATGCAAGAGTTGATCTAATTTCTCTAGAGGAAGCACACGGTGTGGGTCAAAAATATACTCTGTATGGGAGTTTCATGTTCTTTGGCCCTAGAATTGGCTTAGATCTGACCAGGTCTTTTGCCCACGCTTCATCCATGGGGATCTGCCACAACATCTGAGAACACGGGACTGCATACATTGCTGTCTTTCTCCTGGGAGCTCTGTTGCAGGCACTTCAGAGCTGGGTGTGAACCTCTCCAGAGAAACCATGGAAATGAATATTGTTCCTGATTTAGGCTTTCCACACTGAGTAAGAACAAACACAATTGTGACATGGGTGGCTTTTCTCAAGATAGAACTGCTGCAGAGGACATGGAGAAAATTGAATTAAAAGGCCAAAAGGGGGCTAGAGAGATGATCTAGTGAAAAAGCTTGCTGTGCAAGTGTAGGACCTGAGTGATTCCTAGCACCTGCACACAAAGGCAGGTCCAGGGGTGCTTGTTCCTGTAATCCCCACATGGAGGAGGCAAAGGCAGAAATGGGGGGGGGCACTGGGGCAGGCTGAGCAGCCAGTGCTTTGGGATTGGTCAGTCCCATATTCGAGGCGAAGTCCCTCAGGGACAATAGGGTAGACAGCAGTTCAGGAAGATATTCATTGTTGACTTCTGGCCTCTACATGTTAGTGTGTGCACATACATAAAGGTTGAGTAACAAAGTGGACCCCAAAGTGGCAGTGCTGCTGACAATGCCCTGAGATGAGAGTCTAAGGAAAACCCAGGCAGGACTCTTACTCCTGTAAGCAGGAGGATTCCTACTGGGTAAACAAAGATCTAAACTCAGCATTGCTTGGGAATCTCATAGGGCAGGCTTCTGTTCGTCATCAAAGTCATGACTTTCCTTCTCTACTACCATTGGTCAACCAGCTCCAGCAAAGAGCTTCTGTACCTGATGATCCCAAATAGCCTGCAGCAGATCAAAGTCCCTACAGTGTCTCCCAGGCCTTTCTAGCTCCCAGCAAAACTGACAAGCCTGGCAGCTTGCCCCCAATAAACACACACGGGGTTGTCGAATTCTGTGGTTTTTCTGTGCTTGCTTGTAATAAAAACATGCAAATAACACACATAGAAACACATACACTCCACAGGCATACACATACATGCACACACATGCATATACATGCGTGATACACATGCATGCATAATATATATACATACACAATACACATATATACACATATATAGGTACACATACACACTCCACAGTCATACACATGCATGTGCACACGCTCACATACACACATACACATATTCATGTACATGTACAATATACACATGCATACACACATGCATATGCATTCACATACACATACTCACACACATATACAGGTACACATACACATACAAACACACACATGCTCATACACATACATACACACATGTGCACATATACTTATACACCCACACATGTACACACACACACACACACACACACACACACACACACACAGCTGAAAGCTGTTCTATTTCTGCTAAGGATGAAGGAAGCCAGAAAAGGAAACTGTTTGCTCTGCTCAGCATCACAATTGTGCCTTCCTTAGGGTGAATCCCAGCCAACGAGGTAAACATAGTTGCAAAGAATTAAAATGTCTAAAAATGAGGTCTGAGTTCATAGAGTAATTTACTTTTAGCACACAACAGAAGGAAGGGGCCATAGGTGTAAAATGAGTAGAAGGAAAGGGCTGGAAAAAGCTGTAACCTACTTCAGTCTCCCCTTTGGACCAGAAAACTATGTGACTTACCCCTCAATAGCAAAAGAAAAAGAGGAATAGGAGAAAGGCAACTCTACCAGGAGCAGAGGAAACTACTGGGCAGAGGCTTAATAATAGCTTAATAATTTGCATAAAGAGATGGGGAAGATTCAGATAAAATATTAAGACTATTAAAAAGAGGTAATGGAAAAGAAAATGCAGCTTTTATGTGTACAAAGTATAATTACAAAGCTTATTAGCAGAGTGGACACAGAGGAGGAAATGACTAGGTCAGCAAAATTTCCCTGTAGCAAAACTAAAAGAACAAAGGGGGAAATACATGAACTCATGCGAGACTGTAAAAAAAATTGCGTAGTCTGAGTAATTATAGTCTCAGAAGGAAGAGAAAGAAATGTACATAAAATAATTTATCTTATTTGTATAAAAATAATTTTTAAATAAGAAAAATGTAATATCACCATCAATTGGTTTGACTTAAAACATTTATAGAGCTCCACATGCAGCAATAGCAGGGCAGGTAAGAAAACTGATTCTGGATTTGTCATTGCAGGAGAGGCAGAATGCCTGAGTAAGGCCTGATCCATCTTTTGAAAGCCTAGTGAGAGGTATTTGCAGGAGGGTTTGGGAGAAGTTTATAGTTCAGGAGTGGAGCCCTTATGGATGGGATCAGTGCCCTTATAAGAGTGACCCTGGGGAACACACTTGTCCACTGTGAGGCCACAGCAAGGAGTCAGGAGTGTGAGTTCCCCTGGGAAGCTCTCATCAGAATCTGGCTTGCTGGTTGGTGCCTAACTCTGGATGCTCAACTTCCTGAATTAATGGGAGAAAAGATCCTGCTGAACCTTGGATTGTGTGGTAGAGCAACTTGAGCAAATTCAGTCATCAGAAGAAATGGTACTGTGAGCTGTGAGATAAATCTTAGTAAGTGTTTTAAGATGAAAATAACAGTGTAAGGAAAATATCTGGACAAGCTTCAAATCTCTAAGGATTTGGAAAATATCAATTTGGGTTTCCTTTCCTTCTTCCCTTCTTCCCTTCCCTTCCCTTCCCTTCCTTCCCTTCCCTTCCCTTCCCCCTTCCCCTTCCCTTCCCTTTCCATTCCCTTCCCTCCTTTCCCTCCCTCCCACTTCCCTCCTCCTTCCTCTCTCTCTCTCTCTCTCTCTCTCTCTCTCTCTCTCTCTCTCCTTTTATTTCTTTTTGTTAGCTTTTCATTGATTCTTTGTGAGTTTCACATCATGCAACCCAATCTCATTCATCTCTCCAGCCCCTGCCCTTAACAAGGCATTTCTTAACAATTCATGAGTCAAAGAAAAAAAAACTATTAGAAACATTAGAGAGAATTTTGAGTTGGATATAATAAAAATTATCCTAGGATGTGTGGCGTGTGCCTTACAGCAACACCTCTGTGGTTCATGTGCAGCACTGCCTGCTGCTCTTAATACTAGAGAGGAAAAAAGAACAGAAACCAAGCATTTTGCTTAAGACGATGCTGCAGGTAGAGTGAATACACACATACACAAATGAGGAGTAGAGAAACCATAAGGAAGACAGCTGTAATCGATGAGATGAAACAGAAAACACCAGAGAAAATCCGCAGAGCTAAAAGCTGGTCTTTGGAAAGGACCATAGAATTGGCCAAGAAGACAACAGAACAGACAGAAACCACAAGAGATTGTACTAAAAGAAGCTGCGACCACATTTTTAAAAGGCCCGGAAGTAATGAATACCTCAATGCCACTAAGTTTAGCAGCTTCAGTTAGACGGACAAATTCCCTTAAGAAAGTATCACATTTCACTAATTAATGAAAGCTATCTGCTAATTTAACTACACTTACTATTAACACGAGAACTGTGAATGGTGCTTCATAGTAATTCAGTTAAAAATGAATGGAGCATCCCCCCTTTTCTGTGAGCGATTCTAATCCTACCATCTGGAGAGATAACACCCGTCAAATTTTCTAGACACACAAAAACCCATCCCTGTTCCTACACAAAACAAACGTATGGCTCGGTTACAGAGAAGCTGTGCGGTGGCTAATGCCTAGCAGATAGCTATTGGTACAGTGGTGCTAACCTCTAGTCCACTCCCCTCGTCTCTCCTCCCTCCCGTTTCTCTTTTCCCAGATGGGAACTGACATGTTGTAAGTCTCCGTGGCATGAGCTGTCTCATGGCGAGGCTCTGGTAGAAAGGCACAGAGGGTTGACTGTAACCAAAAGTCTGTGATGAACTACATCCTGCCAATCAAGACATGAGGGGCCATGAAAGCCCTTGGTATAACTATGGCCCCACCTGACACTCAATAGTGCTGTGAGAGGGCCTAATCCAGGGAAGTCAGCTATGCCCGACCCAAACCTGTTGGGAGATGAGAACCTTATAGGGATTATAGCACTCACTTTGAGGAAGACAGTGAAAAAAGTTCCTTCACGGGGTAGAGTGACGGCTGATGCTCCTGAAATGTAGCTCAGCGCACAGTAGGCATACAGCCCTCTTGTGTTGATATTTTAATTGCACAATTGTTATTTAAGTTGTCTGGTGATTATTTGACCTTGTGTTAGGGCCAATGCTATGAACAAATTGACTTCACCTGTCAGTAAAGAGGATGGGGAGCAATTCGCCATCTTTATGGCTAATCTGCGGAGTGATGTTCTGAATGAAAAGGGGCGTGAGTATACATCATTAAGTTGGTCACGTAAGGTTTTACTTCTGTGAGTGCTGACTTCAGTTTTACTTTAACATGTGTGTAGTGTTAAAGCTCTTGGTCTTTGTTAATGTGACACTATCTTATCTAACATGCATCTCTTTAATTTCTGCTCATAGTTGATTTTGAGCAGGTTTTTATAAATTATTCAGCAATTTTTACTTATTGTTTGCAAACAATCCCTTCGTGTGTTTTGCTCACTTTTTTTGCTATACTTTTGTCTTAGCACGCCAAAGTACTTTCAGGTTTAGAAAAACAAAAGTCACATTCTTATTTCGCAAAATTTATTTTTGATTCTTATTTTAATAAGAGTTTGGTAGTGAATATTGTCAGAGTTTGATGGTGAATATTGTTGCCCTTTCATGCATGGAAGTGAAAATTTTCTCCTGTGATAGTAGATTACATTGTAAAGTATTTGGTTTTGTAAGTGATAAGATAACTTATAGAGAACGTGTTCCTTTGTAAAAGGATAAAGGATTTTACTGAAACAAGAGAATGAACAGCACATGCCTTTATGTCCAGTACTTGGGAGGTTGAGGCAGGTGGTTCTATGTGAGTTTCCCAAGTGTGTGTTTTTGTCTGTGTAATACACATACATATACATACACATGCTTACACATATCACACACACATACATACTCATACACACACACATACACATATATATATACAAAGACACACTCATACATACATATATACAAATACACACTCATACACACATACATACATACATACCCGTTGTTGAAAAATATAAAAAAATAAAAAAGTATAGTTGTTTTTTATCCCGCTAGGTCCGGCACTGCAGTGCCCCAAGATATCTGCTAGATATCTTGGCGGAAACACATCCCAACTCCGCGGCGGCCCAGTGTCTCCAGCTGTCCCACACTTTCCTACACTCAAACCGTCACATAAAAGAACACACAACACAATAATCTTTGACCCAATTGGTAAGATATAATTGCCCACCTAAACATCCACCCCTTAAGAACATTTGTAACAACCTGTAAAGGTACAGCCTGGAATCTTAATGTCACCTGCCATATTCTCCTGCCATGGCTTCTCTCCCTCTCCCTCCTGTCTCTTCCTCTTCTCCATTCCAGTCTCCTCCTCTTCCTTCAAACTTCTCTCCCACCCATCCTTCCTTCTCGTCTAATTACAGGCCTCATTCTATCCTGTACCTGCCCCGTACCTGTATTTTACAAATTCATTGGGGAGAAGGTTCACCTGAGTCCTGAGTATGTGACTAGGCAGCTGTCCTTGGGGCAGTGGAATTAGCATCAAAATACAGATAACTCCAGGGAAAACCACAGCACATACATACACATACAAACTTATACACACATACATACATACACACACATACACACTCATATACACAGACACACAGAGAGAGAGACACACATTACATATACACATACATACACATACACCGATACACATGCATTCACACATCCATAGTCACACACACTTCCACACACAGACACATATACACACAGACACACACAGACACACACACATATACATATACATACACATACACTGATACACATGCATTCACACATCCACAGTCACACACACATCCACACACAGGCACATATACACACAGACACACACACACAATACACATACATGCACATACATACATGTACACATACATTCACATTCATAGACACACACACACACAGACAAACATACACCAGGCTAAAAATTAAGACATCTCAAAAAGATATGTAATTTATAAACTACATAAGACCTGGTTTTAAAAATTCCAAAACTCTAGCGAAATTCTCCTTGGCTTGGAGAGAAGGCAGAGGTTATTCATATAAAAGATGCATATGTTTTACTGCCCTCAAAGAATTTTCACTAGAGAAACACTTTACATAGTGGAGACATTCATAAAGAAGAATTAAAATGTAAAATTTACAACACTGCTGTGCTCTGTCAACTAAACGGCGGCAAAGAATGACCTTTTAATTCCTATCTGGATGGATGTGAGCCTGTGCATTATTTAAAAGTCTAATGAAAATGGAAATAATGTCTAAACACATTTGAATAACATTAAATCCTTTCTTCATTGGGAAAAAATGAGCCCATGTTGAAGGGACACAGCATGCATGGCTCTGATCAGGCCTGCTACAAGGAGTCAGAGCTTGCTGTTAGCCCGTGTATTCACCAAGAGGACCACAGACACAAGGGCTGGCATTCATCAGATGTGAGGGGTGTGGGCTTCATTAAATTCCCAGCCATCTCCCTCAGAGTCATCAGTACTCCGAAGGGCAAAGTTTAAGCCAGTGCATGCAATCTGCAAATCGACAGTTCTCTTAGCATGGGGTAAGCACGTTGGGCAGCAGCAGTTAGTAACAAAGAGCTGTCAACTTTCTATGGCTAGCTGGGGTCAGGTGGGGACAGGTCTAAACTTCATTACAAGAAATGAAATGTTAAAGCATTTTAGAAGTCACAGACTGGATCACCAGTGATGGTAACATATAGAAGGCCTTCCCCAGTTGTTAGGAAGCTATGCCTCACTCGTGCCCCGGTGCTGCAGTTGTGAGAATGGCAAAGGAAGCAGGTACCTGTTTCCACTCCCTTTCTGAGGTTCTGCTGATTATAGAGAGTGCATTTGGCTGAGAGTTGGAAAGATCCAGGTCCCAGTGGCCTCTGACCTAGCCAACGGGGCCTGTAGATGAATGGCTGATTCTCTTTACATCCTTATACAGAAATTGTTTACAGATAGGATAACGAGCTTGCAAAAATGCAAATGTAAATGCCTACAGTTTACACCCAGAATAGATTGTTCAAGAGCATGTTCATAGCGAGCTGTCAGGGTGGAGGGATGGATAAGGTGGATCGAAGCACAGTGTAATCGGGGAGGGAGTTCCCCCTGTTCCCTTGACTGTTCTCAATGGAAGGCAGCTATTCTTTCTCCTCTCCAAGGACCAGTGTGTCCCTCTCATCCTCGTGGAGAGGTGTGTTTCCTTTACTTGAGAAGAGCTGCTAGACTTTGAGTGTCCCTCCATGATGGATGGTAACACGGAAGCATAAGATGAAATCAGTTTTATCTCCCCAAGTTGGTTTGGGCCACGATCTTCATCACAACAAGAGAAAGCAAACCAGGACCGTGGCTGGTTTCTGCCTTGTGAGGGAGGGGCACTGAAAAGCACTTGGGAGGAATGAGGAAGGCGCAGCCACCATTTCCTTCACAGGGTGTGCACTGGGATGCAGCAAACCCTGGACGCAGGATTATTGGTCTCCTGATGACAGCCTGTGAACCATGGCTGCGTATATGGATGTGAACAGCACCTATTCTTGTCGATGACTATGGGGCAGCTTTCTTTCTCTCTTCAGTCTTTCCCCCGGTGCCATGCTCTCAATTCCCATGGTGAATCCCTCCCCAGCACTGCACCACCTACTAAGTGCAAGAGCCTTGAAGCAATGTGAACGTTTCTCTTCCAATGTGAGTGTTTGCTCACTGGATAGTGCAAGCACCACCCCCTCCACTCCCGGAATTCCATTTATTTTCTTTGAAGGATCCTATCCCCTGGAGATTGTGAAGCTTCCCTGGAGCTTCCTCTGTGCTTCCTTTGGCTTGGTGGGTAGGGTGTGGGTTTGGCACATGGTTGTGATTTTTGTCCTCAGTAGGAAGTAATTGTACCTTTATCCCTGAGACTCACCACTGGGCTCTGCACTCAACTACCACATAATTTTACCTGTGAGTCATCACACTCAGCACTTGGCGATGTGATGCTGTAGGAAGTGGCAGTGGTTAGAGATATGTAGGTGCCACGTATGCTTTATAGTGGGACTCCGAGGAGCCCTACATCTGGGCCCGATGTCCAAGATCTGCACCACAAGTATGCTGGATAGCTTCCTGTCAACTCGACACCAGGTAAAATCATCTGAGGGGAAGAAACCCCGTTTAAAAAAATTCTTCCATAAGAATGGGCAGTAGCCAAGCCTGTAGGTCATTTTCTTAGTGATTGATGGGAGAGGGCCCAGCATAGTGTTGGTGGTGCCATCCCTAGGCTGGTAGTTCAAGATTCCATAAGAAAGCAGGGTAAGCAATCGAGTAAGCAGCTCCATTCTATGGCTTCTGTGTCAGCTCCTTGCTCCAAGCTCCTGCCCTGTTTGACTTCCTGTCCTGACTTCCTTGGATGGTGAACAGCAATGTGGAGGTGCAAGCCAAAGAAACCCTTCCCACCTCAATTTGCTGTGGTCATGGTGTTTCATCGCAGTTACAGGCCATAGAAACCATAACTATGGCAACACTCCTATCAAAGGCTCTCCAAATGTTTGTATTTGGTATGGTTGCCTTTACCCACAAGAAGAGTACAAGAGACTTCCTGGAGAAAGAACAAAGAAGTGGAAATATGGAGGAATAGGGAGTAGAAAGGAGGTGAAGTTTGTCTGGAGGCTGGGACTGGCTGAGCTACGACCCTCACTAGGCTAGGTAACTGCTGATGATTCCTGGCTTCCTTGGAACCAAATCTCCACCCATGACAGGAAGGAGAAAACTTTCATATCTGCTAAGTCCCCTCCCCCCTTTCTACTATCAACAGAAGATTTTAAAAATTCATTGCTTAGGGAAGCCCATGGTTCCCCTACTTGGCAAGCAAACATGGTGGCCTTTGCTGTATGTTAGAATTCACGTTGGGTTTTCAAGTTAGTTTTCTACTTGAGTTTTAGAGAGATGGCAACCTTTCCTGTTTAGATCCTTGAGATACCTTGCTGGATCATCGTAGCATTCCCGTGGCACGATCAGGCTTAAGTAGGCACGGGTTTTAGTACCTGCGCTAGGCTGGTGTGTGGTGGTGTAGAAGGCATTGGTGGAAATGCTTTAGAGGAGTGTTATGATCCAGAAGACCGTCAGCACAGAAGAGCTCTCATCATCTAATTCTGGAGCCCTGGGTAGTGATTAGAAAGGAGGAAGGTGGGGAGGTGGAACTCTGGCTGGGCAGCAGACTTCCTCAGCCAGGCTTTGGCTAGAACTGCGATTCCAGATAACTTCACTAGGAGGAAGAAGACAAGAGCAGGACTAGAATGATTGGTCCAAGGAGGTGCCTACGATAAGATTCAGGAATGATGAAAGCTCCAGAATGGGGCTGTGAAAAGACACATCAAAGTAATGTCCACGGTGCTGGAGGTCAACGTCAGGGTGTGATTGGCTTGGAGGTAGAGAAGGGAATTAAAGTCCTAATAGGAAGGAAGCTCGTGCCTGAGGCTAAAAATAGTAGGAACTTCGAAGTGACAAGCACAGTCTCAAGAAGGAGCCATGGAGGACCAGGAACCAGAGGGTCATTCTATGTGGGTCATATGGGCCATGTTCTCCTTGGAGTTATCTTAAAAATAGGCCTTCTGTTTCCACAGGGATTCTTCACCGAAGGCCACGTCTGCATGTGAGCAATTCTCAAATTCTCCAGTGGAGAGAGAGGGCTTTGTCTGTAACATGAGACAATCTGTCTGTCATCCAGCCAGGAGCAAGTGATGCAAGTGATTGGCCAAGGTCTGAAATTTGGGTGAGAAGAGACCATGTCCTACAGCAAACAGGGCACTCAGGCCTGTCCTTTTCTCTGTGTTCCTGACTGCTGAGATGAAGGCTTTACATTTTTGGAAGGTTCCAAGGAATATCACCTTGATATTCAGCAACAGGGTTTGGAAAGACCAAGAGAGGTACAATGGGACAAGCCAGAGGCTTGAGGCAAGGAGACACCAGAGAAGGTGAGCAACTTTGGAATTCTGACCACATATGTGGAACCCAGCCTTCGTTTCCTGTCTAGAATTTTATATGGGGGGACAACCAGGTAACGGATTTCCATGAGTTTCTCAACAAAAGAACATGCTCCAGTTAATCCTATAAGGAGTCTGTGGCCTGAGGGAAAGAGTCCTGCTGGGGGTTGACCTGAAGTGGGAAACGGGTTTCTGATGGGGTGTAAGGTGTAGTCAGGCCTCAGGTGGTCCATACTTTATGAGTGCAGAAATGTGTAACCTGCAACAATTTGTCCAGGGCAGGTAGAGAACACAGAAAATCATTACTTTCAGCAGTAAAATAGGGGGAGACTCTGTATTTTCCAGGGAGAGCTAGGGTTGGAGAGACTAGGACCTCGGGTGAATAGCTGTAAGAGCTGGAAGAGAGAGGAAGGGGAGAGAAGGAAGTCCAACAGGCAGGAAAGGGAGGGTCCCTGACAAGAATGACAATGGAGAAACAGTTTATCTTGGCTCACAGTTTCAGAAGGCCAGAGCCCACCCTTTCTAGGAAGGTATGAAACTAGGGAAGGGTGGCATAGAAGTAGAAGTAGGAAGCTGCTTGATTTGCTTTATCAACACTCAGGAGGTAAAAGGAGAGCAATGGTGGGATCAGGATATAAGCCCTCAAAGCTTATCTCCAGTGACAGACTGCCTCCAGCAAACAGTACCACCACCTGGGAACCAAGTGTTCAAGTACATGACCCTGTGAGGGACAGCTCACATCTAGACCACAGCACCATCCCAGTTTGAACATTGTGTGTGTGTGTGTGTGTGTGTGTGTGTGTGTGTGTGTGTGTGTGTGTCTGTACTGAGGAGAGGAGATGTGGGAGCCTAAATGGAGGCTGTGCTGATCTCCTTTATGAAGAACAGGGAGATATGAGTCCTATGGAAAGTCAGGGCCAAGGGACCATTGCTGGAAAGACCTTTTACTCAGGAAAACCGAGAGAAAGAGACAAAACTGTAGGCAGTAGCTGTTACACACACCCCCTCAAAAACAATGGGGATGGTGTTGCAATGCCTAGTGCCTAGACTGCACCAATATAAAGTCTCTGTTCTAAGGATTCACTGGTCTGTGAGCCAACCTGGAAACATAACCAGTCTCCAAGAAGTTTTCCAGAATCAGTTTCCCAGAAATGATATTTCTT